>NW_010972683.1:443463-494485 GCF_000737465.1 Haliaeetus leucocephalus
GCGTTGCTTTCTCCCCCCCCCCCCCCCCCCCCCCCCACAAATGAAGCATGCAGACAGAGAGTGTAATTGTTGTGGTGCATTAGCCTGGCACAGAGCAGAGATCAGGCAACAGGAGCTCCACTTTCACCAAAGGAGGAAAGCTCTAAGTCTTGCATCCTTCATCTCACCCTCAGCCCTTTTCCTCTCCACAACCCTATGGATATCCCCACATTCCTTACATTTCTCATCTGCTGTGCATTGGGGTTTTTGGTATTACTCTTCACCTTCCCATTTTTCCACTCTGTTCATGCACAGGATTTGTTTTCCTCTGTTCTCTGCCATTGGAAGAGGAGATGTTATCCTGCCTAATACTCTGCCTGCCACATCTTACTGCTTAATGCCCCATTGTAGCCTAGTTGGAGTAATTTGTGCTGCAGCAGCTTGAAAGATTTTCATATGTTTCCCCCTGCCAGATTACTGTTTTCCTTTTCTCATCACCTTTGATCTCAGCCCTCCTCAGTTGTGCAGATGGAGATGGGGAAGAGTTGTATAATTAAACACTAACGTGACAGCACATACATTTGTCAGTTGGTGAGGTGTGCCATGGACACGTGCCTTAGCGCACAGGCTGTTCTCAGCAGCAGCTGGTGAGTACAAGTCTTAGCTTACGAGTACTACAGACTGCTTTGAAAGTATCAGTAAACATTGAAATGATAGTGAAAGCAATTTGAGGTGCAGGAAGGTAAAAGTAATCCAACCAATATGTTTAGTTCAATTCCCTGCTTTGCCATCAGCTTCAGGTGCCTTCATCTAAATACTTTGTGGCTCTAGCCCAGTGTGCCTATAACCTACCTGTCATCAAGGGCAACTGGGTTCATGAATTGTAAGGTGGAAGACAAGCTCAAGATCCATTAAAGAGAAAAAGGAGGCTGAACCTGGGTTTCTTCACATCTTGGGGTACCCCTAACATAGGGGGTAGAGTATAAGGTTGGAAAGGTAGGGGTATAGGTATTACATTGTGCTTTATTTTGAGACACAGATGACCATACCAGCCCTCTCTCTAGAATGATGCTCCAGGTAGGTTCTCTTGGTTAGAAGTGGGAAGTTCCTGGCAGCACCTAAATCCCCATGTGAATCTAGCCCTCACTCAGAGCTAGTAGCTAAGAGCTACTAGAGCTAGTAGCAAGAACTGGAAGCTCCTCAGATAGTGTAGCCATAATAACCAGTTACAGAACCTCCATCACCAACAGGCCCTAATCCTTTGGGGTGAGCTAAGAGGACTTCTGGTATGGACTTCATCCGTAGTAGTCCATAGTAGTCTAATGCCTAGCAGGACTGTGAGAGTTTTGAATCACATGGATTACTTTATGTTTTGATCTCCAGGAGTTGGAAGCAGGATACATGATGTATCTCTACAAGTAACTCTACAAGCACCTGGCACAAGTACTGATTTCTTCTGTAGAGAGCCCTCATTTAGTGAACATACCTATTTGTTCACAATTTCCACTTGAGAAATATAGGCAGTTATTGAACACTGTCGGCCTGCAGAGCTGCCCAAAACAGAACAGTCCCAATTCATGCACAAACACGCAGACTGGTATGTTGTGCGAGCTGGATGGTTCCCCTGTTATAAGGCAGCTTTAAATGAGAACAGTGTGCAACATGAGGCTACTTGTGCTGCCTTGGGAGGAAAGAAATATTTTCCTTTAGCTCTGTGATGCATGTAATTCTGGAAGTTTGCAGAGAGACATTTCTTTCCCTCCTACATAAAAATGCCCCCAAGACCTCCAAACAGCTCTGCTACCTGTAAATTACAAGTATCCATTCTTTATCAGCTGTTCAAACAAAACACAAATAAGAATAAAAAAAGTGCCCCTATATGCTTTGCTCAGCAATGTCTGCAACTTCCCCAGCTAAACCAGAATTTCAGCTGCTCCTCAGTATGGACCATTTTAAATGTTTTCCTTACTTACTCTCTGAGAACATAATGTGCTTTGGCATGAAGCCACTCATGCCCTTCAGAATAAGCCTCAGTTACTCAATTAGTAAGTACTTCCTGGCACTTTTTGAAATTTAGGACTTGCTTCTAAGCCAATAGTTTTGCCTAAACTGCTTCTAAGAGTATATTTGAAGAAGACTTAAACTTTAAAATGCTTCGTGGCAGAACTACTCCCGTGCAACCATTTTCCTCCCATGAGAAACAGTTTACTTTCGGCTTTGGCTGGCATCAGGTTATCAACTTTGCTCTCCTGAGCAGCACTGGCTGCAAAATTAAGCAAGACTTAATTTATGCAGAAAAGGAAATGTATAAGTAGACGTCACTATCCTCTTATAGAGCAAGTCCAGACTCACACCTTGTTGGTCAGCTCAGAGTCACAGGGGTTCTTCAACATTGTGCAGCTGACTACAAAATTGCAGGAGTCCTTAGTCTTGGAGTGGGTCTTCAGCACCCCACAGTAGGACTATTGCATTAGAGAGAGCAGAGCTCTCCAACCTCACAGCCAGCTCCTCAGGGATGATGTGCAGGACATGACAGCCCAGGGCCGGTTCCCGGGGCTGGACCCCAGCTGCACTTTGGTCAGATGGACATTCAAGCCCCTTTCCCGTATTCCAATTTCTGTGTAAGATAATCTAAACAGCCAAGCAGGGAGCTTTGACAGACTGCAGAAGGGCCTATATCATTGCTGATGCTCTATCAGAGAACTGACTCCATGGGGCAGCATGGCTTCTCTGAGGCCATCAGGAAGGACACGATTTGGTTTGCTTTTAGCTATTTTCCCAGCTAATACAGAAAAATCTCTATATCATATGAACTCTATATTAAGGTGTTGAAGGAAAAAAAAAATCTTAACTTATGCTGAAGAGCCTTATGACAGAATGGAAACGCTTATGGCACTGCAAACCAAAATTTCCAGAATCAGAAGGCTTTGCACCATTGAAATGATATACAGAAGAGAAGCTAAGAAATACCTGAGGAAGTTCTGGCTATGAAATATTTCCCAGCTGGCTACATACCTGCTAAGGGTCAGATCTGAGAGGGAAACAGTTATTTTCTTCCTAAGAAGTACCAGGCAAAAGTAACTGACAATGCTAGGTGTCTAAAGGCTCTCTCCAGCTCAGCCCAGACTCTTCCCTTTGAACATTCAAAATCATTTCTCCAACAAAAATAAATTCACCATATCAAATCCTTTTCATCAGCCCAGTGAGTGGAAAGCTGCCTTATCAACCATACCCTGCTCCACTCTTTGTTTTTCAAAACTCTTTCCCCAAAAGAGCCTCCTCACAACTCACCCTCCTCTCTGGAGGGCTCCCAGGAGGACTGGATGATCTTCCCCCCATCGTTTAGTTGCTCAACCCAGCTAGAAGAAAAGTAATTATCCCTGACTGGGCCAAGACCAGTGGTTCTTACTGGGCCAGTTGTTTTGTGATGGGTCTTGTCTGAAAACACCACATGGCTTCCTGGCTGTAAGATAATCTCTGCTCAGAAAGGGGAATGGCACATACTTCGAAGAACAGACATGAGGCTAAAACATACGATCCCCAAGCAGTCATGGAAAAAACAGAAAGTCTCATTAATACATCTGATCTGTAAGGGTAATGCCTCGTGATTGAAAGGGGGGCAAGAAAGAGTGCAGATGCTGTTTTCCTGCAGTATTTGTTCATTGTTTTCCAACTACATGTAGAAAAGCACTTGTCTTGGCTTTTTCGTATATGTCATCACCCTTACAGCAGAACTGCCTTTCTGTTGTCAATTGGATGTTTCTAATTTGCTGAATGGACATTTTGTTATACATTTTCCTTTTTCTGTTTTCATAATTGATTTGTTGCCACAGGCTAGATTGAATAGGGACAGGTTTTGAATGTTTGGCACTTGGATTTGACCTAGCAAGCTACCTGAAAATATGCACTGTATGAAATTTCTGAGTAGTCCCTCTGAATTAGAGTTAACATGGCTATAGTGGAACAAAAATGTGATTATTGATACTAAGCATATCCTTCTTCCAGCCAGTGCTGATTAGTGTACTCCAGAAACAAGATGATGACATGAATATGAGTATTTCTGTCCTCCTATATAGATTGAAGTGAAGATTTTTAGAAGCAATTGGAGATTTTGTTTGCAGAGCATGAAACAGTGTGAAGGGATTCATTTCTTCTTCTTTTAATTAAGAGGTTGTTGTTCCACCAGCCTCTGGAAAAAAAGGTCCTTTGAAATCAAAAGACTGACATCATGAATGACTTCTGAAAAAGGTGATCTGACCATGCTAACAGTGCCAGAGCTGGAATCTCAAGCTGTTTATACCAACATTATTTGTTTTGCTCTGCAGTTCACATTCATAAAGCCAATTTTTATTGACTCTGTACAATTTGTCAATCAACAAATGGGATCATTCTATAATTCCATACCAGACAAACAGCTTCCTCATAAATGTATTTATAAAGAACTTCTATATACAAATATTTATTTCTGCAGACAAACAAGAAGAAAATGCCACACTACTTTAGCAGCTGCAGAGCAGATTAGAAGGGTGGTTTCCAGGACAGGAGACACAAGACTGAGAGCAAGGCAAGGGGACTTGCTTTCAGAGCTGTTCATCTTCCTCTGATACATCCCAGTGTAAGAGAAAATGAAATCTAACTCTATGAGCAGCGAGGATCTCAGGCTCACAGTAGCACTAAGGATACCACTGAGCCAAGGTGGGTCTGTAAGAGAATTGTCAATGCAGCATAAGTAATTTTAGGATGGCTTGTGGCAACACAGAAGCTAACCAGTTCTTGCTTCCTAGCTGTGTGAAGGTACATGGCAAATTACTAGGAAGTAGGAAAAGTGATAAATTACCTTGTGGTTTCGACAGCTGCAGGAAGAGAGCGAGGTGGTCGTTGTTTCTGGATCAGAGTTGGGCTTGAGTTGTTGTAGGAGTACAGACCTGTAACCATATACTGCTAAATTTAAACAAACATCACTGACATAATTGTGTCTGCTATTGCCATGGTTCAGCTGTCCTAGTCACAGGTTGCAGTCTATAAAAGCTATAAAGATCACCATGTATACACTTCATACAATCACAGATTTATTCCTGGCTGGATAACTCCACTGCATGTTTTCCCCACCTTTAACACTGACCTTGTGGTGTTCTTGGTGATCTCTCGTTATCACTATGTCATCACCACTGCCAGAGGAGAGCAGCAGGATGACTGCAGTTCATTTTTATTCCCATCCAAAGAGAAGGAAGACAAATACACACCTTTTGGTGTTTATTCTCTCACTAGTCTGGACTTGTGCAATATTCGCCAAGAGCAAGAAGAAAGTGGCGAGTCATGAATGTGTCTTAACAGAAGAGATATGGAAGAATGAACCTAAGGGCGGAGAGGAGAGTGTGATTGCAGGAATCATCTAAATAGACAAACTTCTATGAAGGCTTGGAGATACCAAAAAATGGAGCTAGAAGTATGGGTGGAGTAGAGGGAAACACACCTTTTATATGAAAGGGCGTGCAAAGTGCAGTTTGGCAGAGTCCTGCAGTAAAAGCCTTGTATGTTTGCAGCTGAGGGTGCAAGAGTACATCGATAGGGGTACCTGTAGCAGTTGTGGATAGCTGTCTTAAAAGCTCCGATCACTACAAGGGTGACAGTGCAAAGGGAAGAATGAATGGACTTCAGTGCTGTCAGTCTCTTCAAATGTTTATGGCGCTTTTGTCTCAAAAGTGGCAAAACCCCTGGTAATGGACATGGAAATCATTGTATACCTACCTGAGGAAGCATTGCATGAGTGCTTTTACAGAGGATTTGAATTGTACCTCTGCCTGGTATTTGCTGGTTTCTGAGCTGAGCATAACAATAAGTTATAACTAACTAAACAACTGGATAGCTTATAAATTTCTTTTACAGCTACCATCACTTTCTCGATCTCAGAACTAGCCATAAAGCAGAGGCAGCTATGCTGATTTATGTCAGCTAAAGATTTGCCCTAGGAATTCAGCCCTACTGGTACCTTTGCATTGATCACGCTTCAAAGAAAGGCCCAGAAATTGAAGACAAATCTCTCCTGGATTGTTTGAATCAGTATCTGCTAACCTTCTCAAACCTGTCATTATAAGGCCCTGTTTTTCTGTTGATACAGCTGTAACTGTGATTTTCATGTTGATACAGCTATAAACTGTTATATGCTTCCTTTGCTTTTAGACTAAAACATACTCAAATTTTCATCAGTTTTCCTGATTTTCTTCTTTGTTATGGTCTGCACATGTGTGAGACAGCTTGAACATTTGTATTTTTTTTTCACTTCCCACTGACCTATCTATGACTACACATTTGTAGCATTGTTTATCAAGATGCAGAAATACCAGAGGCCTATGACTTTTTGCATCCTTTTTCTAACCCTTACCATTTTTTTGCTAAGGAGTTGTTGTAGTTTAACCCCAGCCAGCAACTAAGCACCACGCAGCCGCTACTCACTCCCCCCCATCCAGTGGGATGGGGGAGAAAATCAGGAAAAGAAGTGAAACTCGTGGGTTGAGATAAGAACGGTTTAATAGAACAGAAAAGAAGAAACTAATAATGATAACACTAATAAAATGACAACAGTAGTAATAAAAGGATTGGAATGTACAAGTGATGCACAGGGCAATTGCTCACCACCCGCCGATCGACACCCAGTTAGACCCCCAGCGGTGATTTTGTGCCCCCCCCTTCCCAGTTCCTATACTAGATGTGACATCCCATGGTATGGAATACCCCGTTGGCCAGTTTGGGTCAGCTGCCCTGGCTGTGTCCTGTGCCAACTTCTTGTGCCCCTCCAGCTTTCTCGCTGGCTGGGCATGAGAAGCTGAAAAATCCTTGACTGTAGTCTAAACACTACTGAGCAACAACTGAAAACATCAGTGTTATCAACATTCTTCGCATACTGAACTCAAAACATAGCACTGGACCAGCTACTAGGAAGACAGTTAACTACACCCCAGCTGAAATCAGGACAGGAGTATTCATAGGTCAGTGATCAGTTAGATATCCCGGACTACTGATTTATTAATGCAGACACGCTTGGTTTCTCACTCAGTATGTTAGGAATAACTAGTTTTGCAAATGATGCAGAGAAGCCATATAGTGAATTTCTGGTGTCCTCATTTTAATGGATACAACTGCGTGGCATCCCTGTTACTACAGTGGACAAGAAATATGGGAGTTAGATTTGGGTGTTTGAGGTATATTATTTCATAACAAAAGAAAAGGTTCATTTGTTTTGATTTTCAAATTTGTAATAAAAAAATAAAATCTGTTATCTGGTCAATACTCACTCTTTTTGCTTGCATTGCATCAGCCAGTTCATGTGTAAGAGCATGGAAGTGTATCTGTGGAAGCAGTGTGTCTGTGTAGCTCAAGCACGTGCCCAGGGGTAAGCAAGGAGGTGCTGCTTTATCTATGAAGAGTCAGTTTTGGATAGGAAGAGTTCATCCTTATTCTGCTGAAGTCAGTGAATGGCATAACCTAAATTTAAAAATTCAAGTAGTAGCAGAAATGCCTGACAAGTGAATTGCAGTATGGCAAAAGACACCTGAGCTCACACTACATACATTTTCAGTGAGAAAATAAACATTTTGAAACTGTGATTACACAACTTCTCAATTTTATCCACACACTTCTTTTTCCAGTTCATTTTGTGATCATTTGTCTGTTCTGCTTACCTGACATTTTCCATCTGATATCCAGATTATCAACTATTTTGAAAGGAAAATGCCCATACCATCTGTCTGATCAGCATTCAGCACAATGAGACCCTGTTTGAGCTGGGAATCCCAAATATATCTAGACAAATACTTGACCTTGAAGCCAGATGAGAAAAGGGCATTATCAATTAAGCCAGAGTTGCTGTGTACATTTTGAATTAATAAATGTGTAGTTCTGGCTTTCCTCAAGAGAACTTAAGGCTCTTAAGAAGAGGTAAAGTGTAGAAGAAATCCATCACAGATGTGAATTTTCCTGTGATGAGCTGAGTGCCTCATAATATCTCATAATATCTCATAATATCTGATGTATCTCATCATATCAAAGCTCCGCTGCAATCTAACACCTGTGCTTCATTAGTAAACATTAGGCCAACTCTAAACGTGTGCCAAAGAGGGACAACAGAAGTGCTAAAGTGAATGGCTTTTGACCAAGAACCATTCCCTAGCTTCATAACCCAAGTTCCTAATTGCAATATGATTAGCTATGGCAAACCACATACACCTACAGGTGCAGAAAGTGCTACTGAGCACCACACCAATCCCATGTGGTTGACAGTGTAAGCTCGGGTGCTGGTGTGTCTGAGAGAATGAAGCTGTTGCTGTTGATGTGACTTCGTACCTCACCAGCTGAACAAAATGCACCCGTAATCAACCGATGACTTTGTTGGACTGTTTTCCCTTTAGCTGACCTTGCCCCGGCTAATGATGTGAATGCCAGCCTGGTGAAGGCTTGTTCTTTTCTCTGCTCCTGCTCAGTCCCTTGAAGGGTCAAACTTGCAGAGGATGGTGTTTGGACACACAACTGCATCCACAGCTCAGTGAAGTCAGAGGGGAGACACTCAGCCTCTTCATGGCTGTCAGATCAAGCTGTAAGCTCAGCTTTGCTTTGCCTGCAAGACATGCTTAGCCAGCTAAAACACCAGTGGAAAAGTCCTCTGCCTGTAACACACATTTTAATCTCCACAAGGTCATTCTGTGGTCTAACAGCAGACTTTGGTCTCAGCGCAGGCTATCTGGACGAGCCTGGTATTTAGACGTCAGATCTGGTAGTCCCTTCCGGCTTGAAGCTCCCAAAGTGGGGTAATGAATTTTTGGTCTCTTTGGCTGCAGAGTCTGATATTGCTCTGGTGGAGGGATCAAGAAAGCTTCTGTACAGGCTGACTGCTGCCAGTTGTACTGACTGCTGCCACAGCCCATCTGGAGCCTCGTCACTAGACATCTGGGTTTTTACTGGGATACGACACATGTGATAGAAAATGGCCTTGGTATGTACATGCATCACAGTGCAATGTCTGCAATCTGAAGTCTGTCCTTCATTCATTTTCTAGAATAGCCAAACACAGATTTATTTTTTTTTCCACTCCTGAGAGTCCCAAAGCACCTCGCAATTTATTTATGTTACGTGCTCTGCCATTCCCGATTCCCAGCGGTTGTGGTCTCCCAGTTAACAGCACAGAAGGGAAGGAACGTTTTGACAGCAGCACACTAGGGGTTTTTCTCCCATGTGGCAGAGCTTCAGGGATGTTGAAGGCAGTCCAGAGCAGACACAAAATAGATGTTGCGGTCTTCTGAAAAGCCACTATGCTGTTGTGTTGGGAAGAGCAGAGCGTCACCAGAGCTGCTAAAGCAGAAAGCTGGGTCCCAGCAGCTGGCAAAACCACCACCTCTTTCAGGTACTTCTTGTTTCAGGAAGAAGACGTGAACGACCAGAGCAGTTGGTCCTTGTTATTCTGGCTGCTGTCACGCTACGTCAGCAGGACATGACTTCCAGCTTCATTTCAGGAGAGCATTGCCTCAGTCAAGCCACCCAGTTGTCCCTGAGCACATTCTGGCTGGAGGAAAGCTGCTGTGTTTATAGGCTAAATATGGGGTTTATGTCAAGTACACCCTGATGGAAATGTTGTATCTCTTACGTCTCAATTGTGTGACAGACAGTCACCCAGCATGCCCCAAGGGGTGAACTGGAAAAGCCAGTTTCCAGTGGGGAGAGGCTTGTGCTGACCCCACATAGGGGAAAAGTCCCCCATTGAGGTGAAGCAGGGACAGGCATCTTTCTGAAGGGCCCTAAGGGACTGGTTTATGTTGTGGCATGGCAATGGAAAGAGGAACTCACAGCTTTTCCTTAACTGAAATTGCATAAATAGAAACTGTTTGAGGTAAGATGTAATTACTTGTGGCTCTTTGCCCTGGTACAATGCCCTGTGTGTTAAACAGAGGTTGGAGAAAAGTTACTAAAGCCATTTGTTTATATTGCTAATGCTATGACTTAATTTTTTTGTTTAATTTTTAGAGGATAAACCCAGAGTGCAACTAAAACATCCCTCCTTTCTGGACAATACACATAGAGGGGGCTGACACAGGGGCTTGAATGCTTCAGAATGGTATTCAATGATGCTAAAACCAAGAGCGGTTTTCTGTTAGTTAATATTAATTACATCTTCTGTAACTGAACATATTCTGTGCATCTTCTGGGCCACTGTAAATGGAGACAATGAAGCCCCACTAGAATCAATCCTTCACAAACTGAAAGGTCCTTGTAACTTTACAAAAAAGCTGTGAAATTTTACCGTATTTTATTTTTGACACCGTGATTACATTTTCCTAGTACCAAGCAAAGCAAAAGGCACTTTACTCCAGAACAAAGAATTAAACATTTTGCTTGTGTAGACATGGAAAGAGTTGGCAAGCATGCAAGAAAAGCTAGAATTTATCAGGAATTTCAAGGGTTATGTTACACAAGGCAAACCCGAAAACTGGTTAGTAATCATAGACTTAATGTCTTGTGTGCACTTAGACATGTGTAAACTGAACAGCAGAAGAGAATAGAGATTGGTGGCTCACCATTATAATCAAATTCAATTTATTTTGTATTAAATACTTTTGTCCCATTTATTAAAAGTAAAACCAGAATAAAACAGTATCTCCAAAAATACTTCATTACTGTCAAGGGTTCAGGATCCCAAAAGAACCTGCATGATTTTTCAACTGGAATTTTCTTTGCAATGAATGCTCTTAAACATTGGCTTTCAAGCCTTCACCCAAATATTACACATGAATCCTGTACAGATTTTTTCCTGAATGCCAATGGACTTTGGTAAGGCAGGAAGAAGCAATTAAAAATTTCTCTGTGATGTACTTATGCTTATCCAAACTAATCAAAACTAAACTTTAATTTTGCACTCTGCATAGTGGCAAAAGCAAGCTGCAAGAAGAAATAATGGCTCCAGACCAGAGGCTTCTGTTTCCTCAAATCTCACGTTGTTCAAACTGGATGTAGGGAGGATGGGAGAGATCTATAGCCATTAACAATGCATTAAATTATCCCATTAGGCTAAAGTGTAGAAACGTGACCTGTTACACTTCTATTTTTATTAGACCATCCTTATGCCTGAAAGGATATGTGAGTTGCAGAAACACCAGCCTACGAGCTGTAATAAATTATCATAAATAAAGGGGTTTCTGAAGAGCTCTTAGTGACAGCTTCTTCTCTAAATAGGGGTCAGGTTCCTGTTTGGGTGTCAACAGCATAACTGAGCACTCTGAATGGTGGCTTTTTGGAGTTGTTCTACAGGCAGCATTAGAATCATCCTGAAATGTCTGTCTGTATCAAGGCTGTTATTTTTGTATGGTGTTGATCAATGATCACAAACAACACTCCTCTCTACTATGATTTATGGAAAAATCACAAACAGACTGTAGCACAGCTACTGCTTTCTGCCAAGATGCAAAGGCGCAAAAACTTGGCATCAGCTCTGTGTGGCAGGATAAATGCTTTCCGTTAGTTGTAATGTGAAGAGAAAGGGAGACTCCTAAAGCTTTCTAGGCCATCGTTGTGCCCAGTTCCCATTGCTAGTAATGGAAGAAAGGGTATTTGAATGCTTTATTTGGCACTGAATATCTTAACAAATAAGCACTTCAACCTTAGAAGGCATGTCTGAACATCTTCCAGTTATACTGTGGCAGCACGTCTGGTTAATTGTTGTTATTCCATGTCGTTTGCCTTTTTCGTAAAGACAGGTCACAGCTTTTTTATCCTCCATACTTCTGAAGCACTGCTTTTCAAGGATCTTGTATTAAAAGAACTTGCATGGAAAAACTAAACCTTCCCAAAGCTATTAATCAATATAATTTATTCTCTAAGTGCTGTAGCAATATTAATTAGTGCCGTCTAGCTTTTGTTGTTGTTACTGAGGTACACTTGTTCTTGGAAAAGTAAAAGCCTTTCGGCAGTTGAAGAGAGCTTGTGTTTTATTGGTCGCAGTAAAATAGCACCTAAAGGCTCTGAGCAGAGCTCCTGGCCCTGGTTTTGTCTGATCTACATTTCTCTAAGTGGGGTAGGAAATAGTTTTTCTGGCTTGTTAACATTGCTGAGAGGACAAACAATTTTTCCTGTTCTACATCAGGTTGTAATTGAGTTATTGGTAATTTCTGTTTAAAAATGTCCTATTTTTTCATTTGGACCAGACATTAAGTGCAGAAATCAATTCTTTTTATACATTTCTCTGCAAGGTCAGTACATGGAAATCATTCCTCATGAAGGTACTCTTCCACAGCAATCATGTCATAGATCAGCCTCCTTTTTGATAAGTGAAACAGGCAGATTCCTGCAAGTATCTCATCTTAATGGATTTTCTGCAGCCCCTAAATACAATCATCTGATGTGTCCTTGATGTGACCTCTCCAGTTTTTCTACAAACTTTTTAATAAAAGCACAGATACCCAGAGAGCAACACTCAAACCTGATCTCAGACTGCCTTATGCGGAGACCAGTGCAACCAGTGCCCCATGGGTCACAAGGACCCCATCCTGTCAAGGAAAATGCTCCACATCTGTCTTCTGGCAGAACATGGTGGGGGATGCTACTGCCATGAAAGAAAGCAGAGGCCAGGAAGATCTGTGGTGTGGTCTGCTCATTCGAGGTGGATCGTAATCCTGACAACTTCTGCCCACCAAAAGGAAGGGAAGAGGGGAAAAAAGTTATTTTAATACATGGTCAATTTTGTGATGGCATGGACGTGGGCTGCAGCATGCACTTGCTGAAGATGAAGGGTAAGAAAAGGAGCTCCCTGTGGGCTCCAATCTCTCTGCCAGAACAGGGGCCCTATGGAGACAAGATCCTGCCCTGGCTGGTCTTGCCCGACCATGCAGTGCAGAGCAGAAATTCCCCCCTCTCCTGCCTGCCACACTGCAGTGCAGCTTTGAGCTTTGGATGACATGCAGGGATCTATAAAAGCCATCTGTGGCTTTCAGCTGTATGGGATGGGGCCTGAAACCTTACGTCAATACTGGGGAAGGCTGGTGAGATTATAATGCTTCTACAGCAGCAGCGGCCAAGCATGGCAGAATGATGAAAGAACCCGCCCTACACTGTGGGAAGGAGCCTGGAGATGAAAATGAGAGAAGTTTAGCACAGCAAAAAGGTATTCCAAGTGTTGCAGAAGCTGATGGTTATGTCCATCGCTGCTGTGCTTTGCTGGTTTGTAATTATCAGAGTAAATGCTTTTTTTTTTTTAACCGGAAAGCACACCCTGTCAAAAATCAAAACTTTCCATGAAAGATGACTTTGATGCACCTCTCAGTCTATCTGCAGCTCAAAGAGGTTTTGTAGTTTTTAAAGTCTTTTCTGTTTGAGTTCCAGTTCAAAAAGACTGGCCATTTTAGAAAGTAAGTGACTTTGTACAAAGAAGATTTGTGGTTTTGTCTGGAGTTTTAAAAGGTCAGAATCAACCCCAAATTTTCAACTGGCCATTTTAATTCTTTTTTTTTTTTCCTTCCTTATAATCAGTTTGCAAAAACCCCAAAGTAAACCCAATAAACAAAAAAATCAGGACTAAATTTTAGATCTGATTTGGAAAGAAGAACATTTCAAACACTTTAGTACAATAAATGCAATGAAGATCACATATCCAGTTGTAATTGCGGCCCTCTTGTCCTTCCCGCATTCCTCCCCTGTGATTTGCAATATTTGTCATTTGTGCCTTCATCTTACAGCAACTGTATGTCTCCTCAACAGGGGTTGTACTTCCCTGGGTCTCTGGTACAACAGAAGTCCAAGACTAGCATCCTTCAGATACTATTCATCCTTGTGTTTGACAGGTAGCCTGAAGCTGGGGACACCAAGGCTCAGCTCTTCCCTGAGCCACTCAGCAAATAGTTCAGCCTCTGTGTGCAGCGCAGCAGGGACGGGGCCATGTGGGCATTAGACGCACTGCAAGGTAACAGTTAAACTTGTCCATACATCTCAGACAAGGGGTGGCAGATGAGGAGGAGCAGGGCTCAATGGACCAGGCACTGAAGTCAGTTGCAAACGTTCAGTTAGGTTCAGCAGTGTCATAAGGACCCCAGGGCAGACCCTGTAATGTGGGGATGGATACATAACGAAGGTGACGAGACAACTTACCACCCCAAAATATAATGGGGAAATACATTCTCAGAATGACGCTTCCTGTGCGTCAACTGAAGAATACCCAGAGGTCTATGTACAGAGCAGGAGTCGCCCCAACCATGTGGCACATTGCAGCAACACGGCAGTTTATCTCTTTCCCACATCTGTTTTAACTTCTTAATTTCTGTAGCCACACCAGTTTTGAGAGTCACCCTGGGGAAATATGTCCTGCAGGTGAGTCTCTGAAGGAGTAGGTGGAAAGAACAGATCTCTGGCTATAACCTGAAATTCAGCTTAATTCTCTTAATAAGAACAGGCTCTTTCAATGCCAGGCTTTTAAAGACTCTGGGCACACTACAGTCATCGAGATAAACACTATAAAGTGAAGTTCACAGAAATCTTGTCCTTGGTTTGGACCCTGGTCTTTCTTCAATGACAATGATGGAGGATGGGTGGCTGCAGCTCCAGGTGGAGGAAGTCTGCATGTTCCTTTTCTTATCTCAATGAGGGACTGCGCACATACTTGCAGTGAATGTTAAACACACAGTTTCCTACCCTTGCTTCCTGAAAACATAAATTCTGCAAACTGCAGCATAAGCATTCTTCCGAGTTCTCCTGGTAATTGGTTTAATGGATACTAAGAGCTGGAGAAGCAGTGTAGCCTGCACGATTGATTGCTATAGCTAATTACAGAGGGTGTACACGTGCAGCATGTTACAAAGAAAGAAATGTATACAAGTGCACACAGGTACAAAGCATCCCTAAATCCTCCTTCTAATGAAAGCTCCAAATGAAATTTCCTGAAGTACTTCTAATCAAAGTCTTGGGAAAAGCAGTCCAATCTTAACATAGTATTCTCCCAAAGTAACCTTTTGTGGCCAATTTAAAAGCATTTGGCTAGGTGTCAGCACTTATTTTTAAATACTCTGAACATTTTGAGCCACAAATTCTAAAATCCTTTAAACAAGGTGGAGACATAATACTCTAATTGCTCACTGTAAGAAAGAAGGGAGATTCACCAATGGCTTGGTAAAAAAGAATGAGCATTAGTTATGTCAATAAATTATTTGTCTCTCTTACTCCTTGCTCACGCACAGGATCTGTTTCCTAAGGTTACCGAGCCTGCCTTCTTCCACTGACAATGATGAAGTTTAAGTGATCAGCAAATACCCATTTCATCCTGCTACATTTTTTGACCGCAGCCTGATGTTCTTTAATTAGCTTTTAAATTAAACATTCGCTTCCCCAATATTAACAGTTCTACAACATGTAGAATTAGACAAATTAATTAGTCAAATTAGCAACAGGCAAAAGAATCGTGCTAAGATTTAGAAGCCATTTATGGGCCAGGTCCAAAGCTCCATTAACTTAATTGCTGCCTTAGTAGTTACTTCAGCATGCCTCAGTCCATCCCTGTGTTCAGTTTAGGACCAGTTTCCCCTCTGGGCTTTGGCACTACCTTGCTGGCTTGACAACTGCACAAAAAGGAGGGTCCCAGCCTCGGAGGGATGCGTGCTGAGCCTTTCCAAAGGACCTGCAAGAGGTTTTCCTCCATGTCCACAGATGAAGCTGCAGAAAACGATGCATTTGGGAAGGTGATTGGTGCTGGGGAAGGGAGGTGGCCGCTGGTCGTGGCTGAGGGTGGCTTCCCTGTCAAATTCTGCTCATCTCATTGGGGTGAGCAGACCTGGGAAGCCCCTTCTTCTGCTGTGCAGGTGCTCCATCTGCCGCTGCACTGCTCGCCAGGGCAAGGTCGTGTCTGAAACCCCTCGCATGTTGTTCAGATTCATCCAGCTACTCCAGGGAATCCGGCCCGCTTCTAACAGCTCTCGGTGTGGGACAGCAGGAATTGGATTATTGTTCGAGAAATGATGCATTTATGTGCCTGTTGTTGGAGCTCCCCCAAAATACAATTCAGTCTCTTTGAACTTCAGAGGGAATTGGAGCTTTCAAGCTCTATACCCAAGTGGCACACTAACCTCCTGGGGCAAAAAAATGCTTCTATTTTGCAATGAACAGTCTCAGTATGGCTAAAACCAGCAAGTAATGTCTTCCAATAGCTGGATCTCCACCTGAATTTATTGCTGGCTGGTTGCATAGCTGGAAAGGTGGTTTGGCTGTGGCTTCACTTTGTTACAGGTAAACCAAAGAGCTGCTGTCTGCATGCTCCAAGGACAGCATTGTAAGGGTAGCAAATGTGAAAGGAAGTTGCCAGTCAGGGGGAGCAGGATTACAAATAGGAGAAGTAAAAGTTAGCTGCAACTTCGGAGAAAAGGAGGCAATCAATACGGTTAATCTGATCTAATGAATTTCATCCACCATCTGCTTTTTCCCCCCTTCCAAACTATTCATCTGTGTGCCCTTATTTAGTTCTTTTCTCACTTTCCCTTCCACCTGTCTTCCTGCATAAAGTCAGTTTATGATGGAGATAATTATTATCGTCAATAAAGCAGCGCTTCAGCACATACTAATCCCCCCAAAAGACTGAAGCAGAAAATAATGAAGGAATGGGATAAGGTGTTCAGGAGAGCACAGGGCAAGCAGGGCCCAACACTGTGTGAAACCAGTTCCTGGAGGTAATGCCTCAGAAGGCACGAAGCTCCTGTACACATAGTTTATTGGCAGCCTGTGGTCCAGAAAGCCCATGTTGAGAAGTTCCTTCTGCTTCAGCTGCTGTGGCTGCAAAAATCTTGCCATCCTTCCCCTATATCTTCTCCTTCATGGGAATGAAGAAACTGCTTTCAGTAGAGAAAACAGACGCTAACTGTACCTTTAAAGCTGGGGTCAGATGTTTCTTCAGACATGCAGGGTGGATTGTCAAATTGATCTTGGCTTCAACAGATGCAAATAAACACTTAATACAATTTCAGAAGCAAAGTCACCCTTCCATAGGTGATTCAATACTTTTGAAAATCAGGTGCTGGATTCAGATACAAATTGCTCAAAATTTTTATTGCCCAGACAAGTCTGGCTTCTGCTGTGCCAGGTCTTGTGTGTGAATCACACAACAAAATTCAGCCCCTGTCAGAAATTTCTTACAGCATCAAAGATCAGTCTTTGCAGAATAACAATGAGCCTGAAGATGATGAGGGGCAGATGTTGGGTGGCACAAATGTAACAAGATGTGTCCCAAATCCATCAGGTCAGGCATCCTGCCCCTTGATAATAACCATACGCTGCACCAATCTATACCAGCAGCTCATTAACATCAAAGGGAGCATTTTGTTTCTTTGTGCAGTTGGAGAACCAAGCCTGACTCTTCCAATGGCATTTACTTTGAGCCAAGAGCTCCCCTGACATGAGGGAAAAACTGGTAAGCTGACGGTGGAGCAAGCTCTGGGTCCCTAACCATGGAACTGGCAGCTCTTTTTGCCAGCTGTTTACACTGAAATGTAAGAGAGAAAATTTGCTCTGAGAGAAAACCTTTGCAAGCTACTCGCATCCAACAGTTTGCTCTTTGTAAACCTACTGCAACTATAAAGTAGACTCACATGGAAGCCATTGCAGGTAGGCAGGCTGCTTGTCTATATTATAAATGGTTTATGGCCAGTTGCACAATGAGGCAGGAACTGGGGGAACTGTAGATGAACCCAAGTTTCTAGTCTGAGTCTGTGGGAAGAGAAAAAAAGATGTCATGAGCAATTATAATGCCTGACTGAAACCATAGAAATCCTGAGAGTGAAAGAAAAGATGCTCCACCACTGTTTCCTTAGCTTTCCCCCGCTATCGGCAATTTCTTTAGCCTCAGCCAGAGGAAATCAGCATCTTCTATTACCTTCAGCTGAGCAAGGTCAGTCAAAAACAGTTAAGAAACTGGCTGTGTTTTTTAAGGAAAGGGAAAGGGTCTAGGAAGTGAGTTTCTGAGGTCTTTTGGAAATGGCTGTGCTCATCTTTTCTGAGGTTCTTCACAGCATCAAACAGTGCTCTGCTTTTGTCTGGAAGCAGGTTTCAAAAAGAATGATGGGATAACTGCTCTCTGGCAGAGAGGTTATTCTAACACAAGTCTGTGCTGTGAAGCTCAAGGGCATACTAGTGTTTTCTGATAGGTAAAAAACTTCAGCAATTTGGAGATGTGTTACTGGTGCCAGTGAAAAAAACATGCAAGAGCCTGGCAGTTCAGTACCAGCCACTGGTTTGACAGCTGCCTGTGAAAGAAGGCAATGAAGGGTATATTTTCGTGATGGTTGAGTCTAAGCCTGCCAAGAGGCTCTAAATTCTTGACCAACAGACACCAGGGCTGGCACGGCAGACAAAGGACTTTACTGCCATCAGAAATCCTACTGGAATTAATGGAAAATGGATAGCTGTAATGCTACCCTGTGACTGCTTGCAAGATCAAGGCTCACCATCTGCACAGAGCAGCTTTAAAACTCCTATTGATCTGCTGTGTCCTTGCCACCTTTCTATGCCCTTGCTTATCAAGGGGAGCACGGCCATTTTAACACCCCAATGCACTCTCATTGAAAATCTATGGCGATGGTTATGGGTCACGGGGTGGATAAAGAGGGCCTCTAGCATTGCACCGTGAGTTTCACTGGTGGCCCTTCTGTCAGTTCAAGAGCATTCCTTGCTGACAGATGGAGCGCAGGTGCTTGAGGTGGGCATTGCTGAACCTGCTTCCTGCTGAAGGCAGCAAAAATTGCAGGGACAAGGGCTTTGCTGGAGGCAGCATGCATGCCTTTTGTGCTGCTGGAAGAGAGAAGAATTTCTGTGGTGTATTTGTAGAAACTCAGACCTTCGGCAAGTCTCGGTGGAGTGGAAAGAAACAGTCTGACTCATATTGCTTCCCCCAAAGCGCTACGCATTTTACACACACACACACACGCACACACACAACATGCAAGCAACATTTTCTAATGGACCCACGTTTATTTCCAAACACAAAAATCTTGCAAGTAATGCTGAGCTAAGGATAGGCATTATAATAGAAAAACAGCACAGAGCCTCAGGACTGATGCCAAAACACAAGTCACATCTCTGTGGAGGGAATTTCTGGAGTCCACTGAAGTTAGGGTCACCTTTCAAACACCTCCATTAACATGTGGACTGAGAAACACCAGCCTTTCTCAGCAATTTCCTTTTGCTGCAGAGCCAGTCTGCAGAACAGCCAAAACATCCATATGCTGCGCATTGTTGTTCCCTTCCCCAAATCCATCTCCAAGGGGCTGCCAACAAACCTGAAACTATGAAACAGTGGTGCATTATTTTTTTTCCCAGATGCCACTCCCAAATCCTTCTGCAGAGAGCTGCATCATTTTGAATCTCAACTATTCAAGCTGAACTATCTTTGGGACAGTGAAAGCTTCATATTTTTGTTCAAGCAGCATACACACATTAGTACAAAGAGCTCAGCTAGCAGAGCGCAGGTTTCTTCTTGCTGAAGTTCATGGAGCAAGAGCACTTCTACTGCTGGGGGAGCCCTATATTCCCCATGTCCAACTGCTATCTAGAAACACATACAACTGGTTCCCTTCCCATGCAGTGAAGAGGAGACAGACCTCACCAGGCTTTCTACCCAACCACGCGCACTGGATGCCCCTGTAAAGTCCAGCCAGGTGTGCAGTGCTGAGCTGTCTGCAGTTGTTGTGGCAGGATCCTGGTAGAAAACAGCTACCCTCTTTCTCTGGTCTTGACAAGTTCGCTAGCACCTCCATGGAGCAGGGAGGTGATCGTACTCCTTCTCTGTAACACAGGAATTGTGTGAAGGGACCTCTCAGGTCTGGCTTTTCCCAGAGCTTTTCCCGAGATGTAGCTTGTCAGTGCTTCCTGCTCACAGCTTGAGCCTGCAATCAGTTTATTTACATCTGAGCATCTACCCTTACGTTGAAGAGCTTCAGGTCCCCTGCTGTAATTATCGTCCAGACTAATTAAGCAGAATGCTGGGCCGTTTCCCAGTGATGGTCCCAAATACCTTGCAGTACCACTGCCTGAGGGATTGCTGTAGACTTTGGTATCGGTGTTTCCACAAGGGCAGAGTAATAAATCACAGTGGGGAGAAGCTCCCTGGGCCACACAGCAAGGGATGCCTGTGCAGTTGCCACTGCCAGGACAGGTGACAGGCCAGCCATGGGGAGGTCTACAGGGACTAGCTATCTGATCATCCACCTTGCTTCTCAGGTGGGTTTGTGCAGTGAGCGGTGAGCCGCTGTGGTTGCATGACTATCGAGGGACTGGCAGACACAGCTTTGCTGTTGTGGGAGGCGGGGGTACACAGCGTGCTGGCAGATGCAGGCTGGAGCTGCGGACTGGTGCTTACCCCCCTCATAAATCAGCGTCTGGCCACTGCCCACAAAGACTGTCTACATGGATGTCGCTGCTTTGCTGCAGAGACCCCGCTGCAAAGGTACCTGAAGGCCTCCTCTGCTTCATGTGCAAATTGTGTCACGAGTTACAACTTTTGGGGAACCAAGCAGCACCTTTTTACTATATAGCTATTGAAAGATGCCAGTTGTGTCTTCTTTGCATTTCAGTTGCTGCATTTATTTTCAAGAAATTGAACCTTTGATATTCTGCCCAGCACAGAAGATCAGAATACACCCATTTCATCCTTGCAGTGAATTGAATTCTCCCTCGCAACAAGAGATGAGACCTAACAGTTACAATGCATGGTGAGCAAGAACAGCTTCTCCCTTTATCTGAAATGAAAAAGTTTTTGAAATACCATTGCAATCAGCATCCAAAGAAGGTATCCACTTTCAGGCATTCTTTTCAACACCCATTTATTTTAAAAAAGGGAAAAACGTCCAGTTCCTTGCTTAGTATTTGAAAAAAAAAAAGAATTTTTGTGTCAGGTGGGAAATCCAAATTCCAAGCAGTGTAGTTTTAAGAAGGACAGATCATCTGGCTGTAAAGTCGAGGGCAGCCTCCTATAAATCTCACACACATCCGTGTTTGAAGCCTACCGGTTACCATGGTTACCATGACATTGCTAGTCTTATTTATAGCCCTGCGCTATATATAATGCTTTCCAGGAGGCATAAAAGGGATAGCTGACTGTGAAGGAATCTGGGAATGGCAGATTAAGAAAGAGACGTAGAGGGGAAAAAAGCTAATTAGAGAAGGGCTGCTGAGGCTGGATGTTGGCTTTTGCGGCATGGGGCCATGACTTCGTCCTAAGGTCAGAGCAGGCAGTCAGGATGCAGGTGGCCTCCTGGCTTCTTTGTCCAAGCCCGCCCAAAGAACCCCCATGGTGAGGGAAAGCCAGGGTCCTGGTTGGCATCCCTGTGCATCACTGGGGCAGGGTTTCCCGGTGCTGGTCCATGTTTCTGAGGGACAGAAGGGAGCCCACAGGTGTCAATGCAGGTGGGAGAAGGGCTGGGGACAGGCAGTGGCAACCTCCTATGTCAGCAACCTCCAACACTGGGCCCAGAGGCAGGCAGCTGCAGATGTGTCCACCAAAGCGGGACACATTGCCCGCCTCTCCCAAGAGGACTGTAGTTGGCTTTTCCTCCTCTTTTAAGCAGACTATAACACACATGTGTAGAGTCATACGTGTGTGTACATACACACACACACACACGCAATGTGTTATGAAGAATATACATTTTGTTAGGAGGAATGAAAAAAAAAATCAGGTCAGTGGCAACATTTACACAGAGACTGCCTTGTGACATGGGATAAAGAGAAGCCTGCAGGTCTGTAGAAAAGAGAAAGACAGAGAAAGAGAGATGGGAGTAGATAAAGCGAGAGAGAAAGAAGGAAGGAAGGAAGGAAGGAAGAAGGAAGGAAAGAAAGAGAAAGAAAAAAGAGAGGAAGAAAAGGAGGAAGGGAGGCAGATGGGATGGAGGGAAGGAGGCAAGGGGCAGATGAAGGAATGAATTTTTAATAAAATGCTTCCCCAGTTTTTAGTCTAATTCCACTTCCAAGAGCCAGGTTGCTGCCCAGGTCAGCTGTCAGCCCCAAGGGCAGTTTCAGCCACCCAAGGGTAGATCAATAATATGAGTAGAATATGTAAAGGTAAAAGTCTTGAAAATGGGAAGCAACAACCTTGACAGCTGACACTCAAACCAACAAGAAAAAAGAAAGTTTATTAAAAATAAGTGACATGAGAGGCTTAAGCAGTGCCTCCTAAACAAAATTTCAAGATTGATAATATGGGTACAATTTCAAGCAAAAATTCTGAAGAGGAAAGGTCTGCCCAGACTATAGCTGAGCCGAAACCTCTTTGGGAAGCAGCTGAAAATGAGGCCGGATTACCTTTCATAAGAGCACGTACCACAGCTTCAAGACCGTTGCTTTAATGGTGAGTGTTTTGCTGATTAAAGACCTGTGGGAATGAGTGGAAACTGATTCCCGTAGAAAGAACTGGCTGCAGTCTGACCTAAACAAGAAAGGCGAGGTATTCTGTAACTCTGCTAATGACATTGAGATGTCCCTTTCACCAAATGCATGAACCTTAACTGGCATGGGTCCTGACAAAATGTTCATTTAAAATATTTTAAAATGCATTATTTAAACTTATTTTCAAAAGTTCAGCTTTAAATGCCATCTGCTCAGCTGCCTATGGAACTCTAAAGATAGGTAATCCAAAACTCTTAGACCATTTTGATGGGGAAAAACAAGCCAGCAGCCAAGCAAACCTCCTTGTGAACAGGCATTTAATAAGACAATCCCTGGTGTGGAAACATGGGTGTACTTGGAAATCACTCGCCACTTTATTTTCAGTCTCCTCTTCCTCTTTGATGATGCCTACAGGCTGAGATTGAATTTAGTCCATTATTGGGAGTACAGGCAGGTTTAGTTAGGGAGTAGGGAAAAAACCACCCCAAACAACACAAAAAGGGGAAAAGAACATGAAGAAGGGAGCAAAACAGAATTAGATCCTGTTCTCCTCACTCATTTTAAAGAGTTTTTTCCAAAAAGCAAAATATTTTCCCTCTTAAGTCACATAAGCCAGAAACTGAATCTCCCAGTAAAATACTGTGGATGCATTGTAATCGAGTTTCAGCATGAATTACAATGTCACAGCTATGCCTCTACAGAGATTTTGCCCCTCAGCAGCTAGTTACGCCAGTCCCGTACAGAAGCAGTCATCACAGTATAAACATACTTTTGCTGTTGTCTGCAAATTACTAGATGGCCCAATGCCACTGTGAGCTTTTGTACTATTACTTCTCTTTGTACTGATTAAATGTAAATTATTAAGGAAAGTAACTGAGGAAATTCCAAGGTAGTAGAGATGACGGTCTCTGTAAGGCTGTCTGTCACTGAATGTGATACTTCTGACCTGATAATTTGATATAATGCTTGCAATCCAGGATACTCCTCTAGGAGTCTATTACTTAGGATCTAGTTTGTTTAAATGCCCAGCCAGGCACACTAGAGAGGGAGAGGGAAAATCCATTTGCCAAAAGGAGAACAGATAAATCTTGAGATAGCAACCGGAACAATGTTTGCATTCAGTTGTCCCTGTGGAAGAAAAGAAAGGAGGGGAAATCATTAAAGTTGGAATTCAAATGGCTTTACAGCAGTCTAAGTTGTTTTTTTTTTTTAAATGTTTGTTGTTACAGAGAAGTAATATTCCAGTAGGATTCTATGGAAAAGTATGGATTCCTGTAGCAACTATTCTAAAACATACTGACTTTTTGATAATGAATATTGTTTTGCTTTACATTTTAAATTGCATATGCATGAGTCCTTCTAATCTCCACAATTCCAATTGTAAAAGAAAGTGGACTTTTTATGGAATCCTTAAGGGAGCAAGGTACTGCTTCTTCAGGAATTTGGTCAGCAAAACTCTGACCTGAACCCTGTAAACATGGATCAGGCCTCTCCTCCTGGGGCATAGGGTTTCTTCCTTTCACTCTAGTGCAACCCTCTGGCCTTTTAAACTTGCCCATAAAAACATGCATATTAAAAAATCAGGTGCTGGTAGGCATTATCTGGGATGCTGGATCACCTCTAGCAGCAGAAGGCCATTATGTTTCCATTCCACTTTCGTCCTTTATCACAGAATTTGGAATAAACAGAAGTGATGATGCAGATGTAACCAGCTGTTAACAGCGATGATGCAGCCTACAGGATTCAGGTACTTGCTACCCTGTAGCTCAGACCTGGATTTAGATGTTGGAGTGAGCAAGACAGAGAAGGGCTTAGCTATGTGAGTGAGCAATTCTTGTTTTACTGAGAAGGATTTAGGCAGATATAGCTTTCCATAAAATCTGAGGTGTTAAGTTAGGGTCTGAAATGATATCTTATTAGATATTTTGGCCTGATAGCAAAAGACTTTTAATAAAATTGGTGACTTCTACACTCCAGAACGAACAGCAGTGTTCAGTGCCCATACAATAAAACTTGTACCTAAAATCTCAATGATGTTCAATGAAGACTTAATTATCAGACTGCTGAGATGTCTTTTAACACTCCTGATGATTTTGACTGGGAGTAAGAGGATGCTTCTTTCAGATGCAAAAGTTCAAATGCAAGAAAAAGAATGTGGTGCAAGTGCTTAAGTTTTATAATGCAATAGTTGTAGGTTATTTAACCTATAACATGAATGCTTTTCCATTTCCTTGCTTTGGATCCAGAACTTCCGTATATTGCTATATTCTTCTCGGTCCTACATGCCAAGAAAGTAACTTCGCCTTCTCACTGTTCTTCTTGGGTATCTTCCCATCTATAGCTGTGTATTGCACTCTCAGCTTTCCTGGACCTTCTCTATTTTGCAGCTCCAAAGGTTTCCACTTGGTCCTTAGAATGGAGAATTCAGGATAAGTTGAACAGAAAGCTGGTCTTTTTGCTCCCCAATAAAACCGTTTTAACAAAGCACAACACAGTGTAAACGGCGAACGTCTGTTATGGTCAACTCCAAGACTAAAAGGCAGGCAGGCATGCACCATTTCAAACATTATGAAAGCGATCACATAGTAAAACAAGTGTGCATTACCAGAAAATCCTAAATAAATGTTAAGCTACTCAAATACTGTTATAAGCAGACAATAGTATGTGAAGCAAACCTGCATGTAAATACAATTTCTACAGCTGAAATGGTTTAAACTGATGTAGATAACATAAGAACAGCACCAGAAAATGTCAAGGAGGCTGAAAGAAAATTAAGCACATTTCTCACCTCTTGGAAGCTGTGGGAGAATATATATTTAAATAGAAATCCTTGCAGTTAGCAGCTCCAGGGCACAGTGGCTCTTCTTGTAGGACCTGATTTTTTTTCTTGTAAGCATTCTTCAAAGTGGTACTTTTGCAGAACTACTGATGTTCTCTGTATTCACTTTCTCCTCTTTCACAAGTGTCAACTCTTTAGCATTAGCTACATATTTAGCACTGTTTGGACTTTTACAGTATTTGTAAGCTTTCTATTTCAGAACAAATGAATGAGATTATCCAGTATCATTTACTTATACAGTGATCCTTTTCCATTTCTGGTCAATCTCCCTTCCAGTCTACTTGGCAAGCAGCCTTTTTGATCATTAGAAGCTGATATTGGGCATCCAAGTGGCTCCAGCCTGCCTTTTATCTGCCAGGCAGTACTCAGAGACTGATCTAACCTTTGGTGCAAATTAAAACAGCCTAAGGGCATGCAAATTTATGTTGTCAGGAAGGGTTCCTTGTGGACCTGCTGAAGATCCCCAGGTCCCCATTGTGCTCCAGCTCTGCATCTAATGAACATAAAACTCCTTCTGTGGCAATCTCTGCCAAAATTCTCTGAAGTGTCCTTTCTGTGGCAAAGAGGGATTATACATATCCATCTCTCTACAGGCAACAGGAATATCCGATAAAACATGTGACTTGGTAACTTGTGTTAGAAAATTAGTCACACGTTGATTAACTTGACTTCCCTAAAGTGTTTTTTCCTGCCACTTTTTAAAATATATCTAGCAATTATTAATAGTCATCATGGTAATAAGGACTCTGAATCCTGTAGTAAGTTTTTGTTGGGACTGTTATCCTGAGAGCAAAAGGCAAAAGCCTGTGCTCTGGAGTTACTGCATATTGACATGCAGCACAAGGCAAAGGTATTAAAAGTTCCTTTTCCAAAAGATTTCTATTTCTAACTGGATCTGGGAGAATAGCTTCCTGGTTTGATGGCTAGATACAAGCAGTTTGACAAACCTGTTTTGATTGGTATCAAAACCCAAATCATGTATTTTTATTGGGGGGAAAGAAGAGGGCAGCATGGAAATTTCCCAAATTTTGGGAAAAGACTAAACAATTATGAATTCAGGTCATCCATAGGAAGAATGAGTGACTGAAACACCATGTATTAGGCTGGGGAAACCGGCACCCTGTGTATGAAGCAGCCCTGGTCCCATATCTGTTCTGGGGCAGTGATTTGCCCTGTGCATTGAATTGACTTTCCTGAGGATGTGAATCCCTGCGAGCTGCCTTTCTCATATTAGCAGGTATCATTTTCTTTTTGTCTTCTATGGAAATTTCTGCTTCTCACTCCCTTACGCATTAAGTCAAACAGGAGCTTTGCTGTGCAAATACCTGACTAATGAAGACGCCAGTACTTCCATGAAACCTTGACACCACTAACAACTCAGAGCAAGAAAAGAAAATTTTGCAAAGACAGAGACTCTTTTCAGAAGGACAGTAGTGGAAAATAAGACTTCATCACAGGAACGGATTAAGGACAGTTAGTAAAATAATAACAACTTGTTAGACAATAAAGTGATCAAAGGGCCTAGTTAGCAACAGAAGTAATTGCTTTCTGTTTGTCTAAGCACAGGCTGTGTCTGCTGTGTCCTATAAAGAGTAATTGCAAATGGCATGATTTTAACCTCCAGTCTCCTGAGACATCTTTGAAAGTAAGATTGTATGGTGTCTTACCCTTGACAAAAAATGTGCATGTTTTAAGTAGGGAGCATTAGACTGCAACTGTGCCCCCCCTGAAGGTCACTGAGAAGTGGAGTCAATTCATTTAGCAGATTAGTTTGAGTTCTTAGGAAAAAAGGAGCACAGTCCTCAGTTTTACTCCCAATACAGCTGATGCTGTGTGCATGCAACTACCAGCCAGCGGAAACGCTGCCATAGATGCTGTAGCTGAGAGTCAGGTATGCAGAAGAAGGTACTTGCTTAAGCAAGTAGCTTAATTCTTCATGTATCTTAATTCTTTTATGAGTATCTTTTAGGAGCATCTTAATCAAGATGACTATGCAAAGTATTTCACCATATATATTAAATGGTATTAAATATAGTGGTAAAGAGGTGTGCTGGTTTTGGCTGGGATAGAGTTAATTTTCATCATAGTAGCTGGTATAGGGCTGTGTTTTGGATTTGTGCTGAAAACACTGTCGGTAACACAGGGATGTTTCAGTTAGTGCTGAGCAGTGCTTACACAGAGTCCAGGCCTTTGCTGCTTCTCACCCCACCCCACCAGAGAGTAGGCTGGGGGGGGGCACAAGAAGTTGGGAGGGGACACAGCTGAGACAGCTGACCCCAACTGGCCAAAGGGATATTCCAGACCACAGGATGTCATGCTCAGCACATAAAGCTGGAGGAAGAAGAAGGAAGGGGGGACGTTGGGAGTGATGGCATTTGTCTTCCCAAGCGACTGTTAGGCATGATGGAGCCCTGCTTTCCTGAGATGGCTGAACACCTGCCTGACATGGGCAGTGGTGAAGGAATTCCTTGTTTTGCTTTGCTTGCATGTACAGCTTTTGCTTTCCCTATTACACTGTCTTTATCCCAGCCCATGAGCTTTCTCACTTTTACCCTTCTGATTCTCTACCTCATCCCACTGTGGGCGGAGTAAGCAAGCGTCGTGTGGTGCTTAGTTGCCAGCTGGAGTTAAACCACAACAACAAGGGAGGGAAACAACTAAGTCCACTTTTGCAACACCTTGTTCCCCAGTCTTTTGTTTGTGATCTGTAGAGTATGAGCTACTCTGTGCTGTGGCTAGTACCTGACAGTTGTGTGCAGTGTGCCTCTCACTTTTAGAAAAAAAATTAAAAATTCTACCACATAGCACATCCCTCAGTGCACATACTAGGTCAAGCCAGCAAATCAAATTCTGGTTTATTGGACTGCATCAAGTAGAGAAGGAAGAAGGGGGGATGAGAACAGTGTGGGAAGAAGAAGATACAGGAGAGTTATTCCCTTATGAGATACTGGTTAAAACTAATTTATGCTACTAGAAAAGGAGGGAAGTTGATTATGATCTCAAGGCTAGGAAAGTCAAAAGTCTTGCCCGGGACAAGTTGGGGAAAGCAGGGTGTTATCAGACTCTAGGTTGATGTTATTAATCAAATATTTTCATGCAAGAAGACTACATCCTCCTCATGCTCTCTAGATTTTAGTTCAGCATCTTCTTAACTAGCCTGTGCCCTGATTCTGTAACTCACGGCTTTTGCTAGGAAAAGGCACTTTTCTTGTCCTCTGTAAAGTGTTCAGGTGTGGCTTTGATGAAAAGGTGCACATCTGAATCCCTTGCTTTTTTCTGACTTACTTCCCTGCTTACTGATTTATGTATTCTCCAGTCCTACAGCTGGGTCTTCACAGTTTCTCAGGCATAGAAGTTTCCATGGAAACCTCATGAGTGAAGGTAAAACCATGGCGGAAATCAGCGTTAAGCCAACAAGCCACTGATGTGCAGAAAAACTACTCAGGACCAGGTTATGAAACATTCTGGCATGGTAAGTGCAGATCCTCTCTGAGGCAATTGTGGCTTTCTGAGGTGCACTTGCACCTTTTCTTCCTTTTCCCTATTAGCCTACCTCTTCCTCTCTCCAGACCTAATAATGTATCACTCTTAACTAAATTGTTAGGACATAACAATAAGACTGGACGAAAGCTAATTGAATAGCTCTGTGGCACATTTTGGACAATGGCAACAGTGGAGATATAAAACAGGTTCTGTGGTTAAGCAGGATTATCAAAGTCAGGGTGTCTACAACCACTCCTGCAAACAAGCCAGATTACGGTTTTAAGAAGTACATAGCTCTGTACTATGAACGCAACTTTTTTCCATGTTGCTAGACTTATTCTGCTAGCTCAGGCAAAGTCACCACATTCAAAGATCACTCTGGTACTCTCCATCATCTCCAGTCACAGCTTGAGGATGGGTGTTTTGTCCTGTTGCCTCTTTCTAGAAAGAACCTAAACTGTGCAGTGTGGTGCTGGTGCAGGAGTGCTTGTGTGTGAAGAGGGCAGGAGAGGAGGAAACAGCAGCAGTCCAAGGCTAAGGATGACACTAAGAGCACATGGTGCTGGGGATGGAAGAGGGAAGCAATTGTGTTTATTCCTACAGGGGCACCACTGGCACAGCAGCATCCTGGTGAGAGCCTCTGAAGCACTATCCACAGGAGCAGGTTGCAGCCCATACTCAGATTTTTTACAAAACAATTGCATTATTAGCAAGAATAGGGAATTTGGCTAAAAATACTATCGACTGGCCTGGGAGAATGTAGAGGACTCTGTAGTGCTAGTGACACAGAGAGAAAAAAAATAGATAGACAGACAGATAGATAGATAGATACATACATACATACATACACTCACCTGCCTTGTAATAAAACACCCCCCCGCCATATGTATATGCATATCCCTGCAAGGAGGAGGTATTGCACAACACAGAGGGCCCCAGAGCCCTTGTTTAGCGTCACAGACAGATACACCTGGCTGGTGGTTGGCTGAGCACCCGGTTGCAGGTGTGCTGTGGTTGTACTGTGGAGCTGGTGCGGTCGTCCCTCCAGGATGTGCTGCCAAGGCAGCTGGTTGAACAGAGACAGGGGAGGTGAGCTCCTCCTCAGCTGGCACCACCCCTGCTGAACCACAGCTTGTCAGTTTAGCCCAAGTTTGGACTCTTTCTTCACTTCAAAGCTGATGTTGCAATGCATGGGGTGTCATCCTCCTCTTTCATTGCTATAGGTAGAAGGACCATCACCCTACAGCAGCAGGCAGTGAGAATCTAAGCCAGAGAGAAGATGGTGGCTGGTGGTCTTGTTTCCCATGTCTAAGTACTCCTGTTAATAGACTCACCTGCTCATCCACTCTTGGCATATAGCCATGAACTTTGAAAAATTTCTTTTTTCCACAGCAATGTCAGAGCTTGAGGGGAGAGAGCATGTGGATTTGAAGCTGTATTGCCTTGTGCTTCTGCTCCCAAGAATCACTGCAGGCCAAGCATGCATCCTGCCCAGCACGGGAGGACTTTCCTGGTCAAGCTTTCTGTTACTGAATGAAGTTTTTTGAAGAATGCTCTGGGCACCCAAAGGGATGATAGAATTTATTAAAACAAGAAAACAGCCCAGACTGTCCAAGTGAAACATACTAGCAGCTCCACCCCAGCAACACCTGACACAGCAACACACCATCAATGGCAGAGCAACAAGAAACCAGTAATTATTGGCCCAAGTCACAGTGCCAAGCAGACCTACTTGTTCAACCACTAACAGGAAGGCTGAGTTGTGAAGGGAGCTGCTGCCTTTTTCCAAAATGCAGTTTTTCACGCTTTGGATACAAAGTGGTTTCCTTAAAGCACAATGGGTCCTGATGGAGGTGACTGCAGTTTCACAGGGACAGCAGACTTGCTCCCGACTCTGGCTTCCTACTGCTTGTCTGTGACCAGTGAAAGCACGTGCAATCAGTGAAAGAGGAACTGTGTTCGAACCTATTCTGATGTTTATTCTTCCATGAAACTCAGAGTATTTTCTAATAACAATGCAAAGGCTTTTATGCTCCTGATTTTATGAGGTCATTCAGCAGCATTCAGCATTTCAGGGCTTCTTTTTAAAGATTTTTATCTGCAGGTTTACTAATTCTCTTGCATGATCTGCTTAAACTCACAAATCTAGAATAATCTCAAGAAAAACATTCCCTAAAGATGAATTTGTGGAACTCTAGGGGACACATAGAGGCATGTAACTCAGATTTATTTTAACTGAATTCTCAGTGCTTTGTCTGTATGCTATGCCAAAGGCAAGAGCAAACCTAGTCGTGGAGCAGACTGGGATGTCCTTGCAGGCCTGGAATACCCCCTTCCCTGCCACTGCAGGGCTGGGTGCTAGTTACCAGCAGACATCACCAACACGTATGCTTGGTTTTCAAAGATCTCCTTTATTGTGGGAGCAAGTTATGAAGCTAAAGAAGACCAGTTTTCCTGGTCTGGAATGTACTGCTAGGAAAAAAGCCCTCACCAAACCATGAAAGAAGTACTTTGGCCTGATTTCTTAATACAATAGGGTTTCTTCAGGTGTACGAACTGGCTAATGTATTCTGAAGCAGGATGGAGTGCTAATAACTTTTAAACCTACTCATCACTGGACTTGCTTCTTCCAGAAAGGGAGAGGCCTGACAGCTATCACGTTCTGCAGTATTCAGGAAAATATCTTGACCACATGAGAGGGAGGCAGTGAGACTTGCTATGGTCAGTGGGGGACAGTCTGGAGCTGAAGTCCTAACAAGAATGTGTATATAGTGAAAGAAAAAGCTATCTCTGAGGCATTATCTGACTGCTTTGTTATTCATTGGTTCTGTCCTACTGATCTGTAATGCATTTGCTCTGCATTTGGTATTACCACACAACCAACAGAATGAAGGATCACTAACGCACTAAGCTGCAAACTTGCGTTTCCATCTGCCAGGGATTAGACGCCAGAAATGACAACTGTTTTTGCATTAAATGCTAGAACAGCAATTATTTCTTACAATAAGGGCTGCAAAAATCATGCTGCATTTTCCTTCTCTGATGAGTGACAAGTTTCTTGCTAGCATTGCCCTGATTACTTGACCACAAGCAGCATTTTTGTAGCTCTCTTGATATATGCCCTTGAACAGTCTGGATAAAAACGTGTAAAACATTGTGTGATGCAACCTGGAGAGTGCAAAGCAAGGATCTTCTTTTAATTATTGTGAGAATAGACTTATGCAACTGACAGGGTGACAGAGATAGAAATACACCAAAAGATCTGACAGAGAAGCATCCCATTAATGTAGGCGTACATCAGTGTACTCCTTTGTTTCTGTCAACATCGGTGCACTTTATCTTACATTGGGAATAGGTGTGTAACACATGTTAAGGAGCAGGCCTAAATGACCACTGCCTTTTCAGTTTGGTCTTAATTTATATTTGTAAAAAACAGGTGAAAGAGATTGTCATTCTGACTGCATCACATGTAGCAGCACTGGTATAAAGTCACAAGTGGCAAGGCAATGGGGAATTCTGCCTACAGACCTGAATTATTCTCCCTTGACGCAGTCACTGAAGGTTTCTCTTTCCAGATTCAGTGTCTCATGTCTACCCTGTCATCTGAAATAGCATTTTGTCCTCTGATACTCTCTCTGGCTGTTCCTAAAATTAGAAAAACAAAGCAGCCTGATGAAGTTCTGCCTCCTCAAAATATTTCTTGGTCTGCTCTGACATGCTCCAGCACTTAACCTCAGCAGTGGGAAATGCTAAGCGGTTTGTCAGTGTTGGCACAAAAGCTGCTTTACAGGATGTTTGGTGTTTGGGTTTTTTTTTTTTTACTTTTTGGCCCCTTCTTGTGGAAGTTTGCTGTAATAATAGACTGTAAATAAATATATAGTTAGAATCTACACTGAAGCTGCCTGAAGCTTGAAGCTGCTCATGGTGATGTCCTGGTTTTGGCTGGGACAGAGTTAATTTTCTTTCTAGTAGCTGGTATAGTGTTATGTTTTGGATTTAGTATGAGAATAACGTTGATAACACACTGATGTTTTCAGTTGTTGCTAAGTAGGGTTTAGACTAAGTAAGTCAAGGACTTTTCAGCTTCCCATGCCCAGCTAGCAAGAAGGCTGGAGAGGCACGAGAAGCTGGGAGGGGACATAGCCAGGACAGCTGACCCAAACTGGCCAAAGGGGAATTCCATACCATGGGATGTCATGTCTAGTATATAAACTAGGAGGGGTTGGCTGGGGGGATCACCGCTTAGGAACTAACTGGGCATCGGTCGGTGAGTGGTGAGCAATTGCATTGTGCATCACTTGTTTTGTATATTTCAATCCTCTTATTATTATTGTCATTTTATTATTGTTATCATTATCATTATTAGTTTCTTCCTTTCTGTTCTATTAAACAGTTAGTATCTCATCCCATGAGTTTTACTTTTTATTTTCAATTGTCTCTCCCATCCCACTGCAGGGGGAGGAGTGAGTGAGCAGCTGTGTGGTATTTAGTTACCGGCTGGGGTTAAACCACGACAGTGGTAACAAATCGTTTTCCTGTTTCTTAATCAGTATTCTTCTAACCTTAACAGCCAATTAATAGACCACATACTGTACAGGCATCAATTTGCAGGATGCTTTTTTAGTACTTGAATTAGCATGGCATGCAGAAAATGGCTGATGAACAAGTTAATCCCCTGGCTAGGCATTACATTTACATCAATTTCTGCAGTTTTTTGTGGTCATCTTACTGCCTGGAAAGATACACAGGGCTGAAAGGAAAATCATCCTTCTGAACCACAGCTCTGGCTTCTGTTGTTACTCTGTGCTTTAGCAGCTGCAAGAGGAGGTTATATTCTGTGCCACTGCTACTTCCTTTGCAGCCTGCCTAAATTACCCTGATAACTGGGGTGACAAGATCGATTTTGCCATATTGGAACAAACAGGGGTTGTTTGGGTTGCATGCCAGATGTCCCAGATAAAGAACATTAGCCAGAGTTTTTGTTTAGTGCTTATTGCTGTGCAAGCAAAACAAAGCGGGGACTTGTCCTCAGGAGCTTGCAGTCTAAGACAGGTACAGGCAGTGCGCTACAAACAAGTGAATAGTTCAATAAATAGCAGAATTAATAGTGTATGTTTTCCTGAGGATTTCTCTCCAAGCTGATGGATGTAGGTAGATATGGACGATGACGCAAGTATTGGCAAATGCTTTGTTTGCCATTAAGAGTATTTATAAAGTTTTCCCACCACCTGGGTCTTGCTTTATCATGTTCTTCCTGCAGTCACTGTCCTTTTAGCAGGGGCTGTGTGTTTTCTCAGTCCTGCACAGCCACCTACTAGTGGCTAATCACCTTTTTGGCTCTCCTGTCAAACTGAAGATGACAATGGATGCAGACGTGGTCAAGGAGCCATCCACAGTCCTTATTTCTGTAGGAAACCTAGCTAGAGTGGGTAGAGTAGAAGCAAAGGAGGTAAACAGATATGTTTGAACTGGGAGCTATAATTGTGTTTTGAATTTTTTGTTGCTCTCAGCTTCTTCTTTCTGGTCTCCAGGGGTCTTCTGTGTTTTCATCAGGCAGAGGCAATTGAAGGAAGTAAAGTAAATTAGTCTGTGTTGAATTCTTTGCTATTCTTGCGTAGAAGAGAGTAAAGAATCACAAACAATTATTTTGGTCTTGATGGGAATTTTCCTGGAAGTAGAACGTTGTTTCAGTGTTGTTCAAATTGAGGGTGTTAAAGTGAGCAGTTGCACAGGATTACTTAGAGGAGTTAGGGTGAAAGAAGGGTGTCCTTTACTAGTAAGAACTATCACAAAAGATCTTTACTTGTGTTGTTGCAAGGAATGGCACAGACCTGTGCATGAAGTCAAAGGCTAGTCAGCCAGAGCCAGGACATCAGAATCTGGGTATAAATCATGTCAGATAGAAAAGTCAAGCACAAGACAAGCAACCAAGATCACTGTGAAGCAGGTGGGATTAAGCTGGAAATGACATTGATGGACTTGTTGAATGTAGCTTTGAGGAGGTGTATTCTTTACACATAAAATCCCCTGCAGTATGATGTCTGGAAACTTCCCCACCTTCCAGAGTAAGGAGCAGAATGCAGTTTGCACTGACAGCCAGCTGTACAACAGTCTGTTTTCACTGTGAAAGTTAAAACTGGGATAGCTTTTATAAAGCTGGAGAAGCCTATTCACACACAGACACGTGAGCAGTATGGCTGAGGGGGAAGCCAGCTGTCCTTGCTATCCCAAAAGAATAGCCCGAGGAAACAACAGAGGCAACAAATGAGCAATCTTTAGTAAAAAATGTTCATAAACAAAATGCTAAATTGTTTGACAATGCAATCTGATACTTACCAGGCTGGTGCAAGAGTAAAGCCCATCTCTAAAACCTCCTTGTTTTGCCCCTGTTTAAAGCTTCTTATCTTTGCTACTGACAAATAGAGCAGTGTCATGCACAGCATTCTGGTCTCCTGATGTTAAATGATGAAATATCTGAAGAGTATTCAGGATTCGCATTGGAAAAGGAGATGAAAAACAAGGGTTTTATAAACTTTAGCTTCTGCATGCCTTTTGGGTTTGTACTATATAAAGCTAGCTTAAAAAAAGACCTAAACAAATATTAATTCCAACCTCCCCTCTTGCTACTTGCAGAGGAAAATATGGCACAGATGCCATCAGCCTGCAAGCGTCAAGGCAAAAAGTGTGTCTACACACTACTGGACAAAGCTGTGAGAAATGTGTTGTTTACTCATCCATTTTATTTTTAAATTCATATTCTAAACCATTTTAACATTTTTTGCCCATCTTTATTGACCTTGAAGATCTTTTATCATAAAAATAAATTATTGCAGAGCAAAAATCAGCAGTCGAACAGAACACAGCCTGCTACGTTGCAAAATAAATTTCTAGATAATTAAAAGCGGACTCTAAACAGATTGGTTGGAGCACATTCTTCACACAGGTTGTAGTGGCTGGCATATGAATGAGGGGTAAGGTTCTCCATACTGCCTTGTTAGTATATTCTTGTTAGAATGAGCATTTTTTTCTTCTTTTTTGATGAACCTAGGTAACAGCAGGAGGAAACATTTAAATTCACAGGCAAGGCTTAGGGATCTGCATCAGTAGGAGTAGGTTTCTTCTTCATCATGATCCTTCTATGGTATTTTCACTTCATCTGTCTTTCCAAAATGTCCCAAAGTAGTATGCAGGACCTGGCTCCTGCAATCAATCTAATTTACTGGAAGGTGAAAGTATCTATCAGGAAGACAATTCATGTTCATTCTAGTGGGTCAGCAGTAGCTGGAGGAGGACTAATAATGCTCAGCCTGGGAACAGTCCATCAGACTTTTATTACAGAGACATCCCGCATTTTATGCCCGCAACTTCTAGCAAGTACTGGTGAGATGTTAACACCTCATGAGCTCACACCATCAGAGTTTCAGGTGTAACGTTGTGAAAGACCTATACCAATCTGTCTTGAATGGGCAGCTGCTGCCAATTTTGATGTTCATGTGGCATCCTGGCGTTCTCAAGTTCCAGTGCTGGAAGACTGGAGGAGTTGATTGCCCTAAACATGGCATCTTGAAGACTTCAGAGCTATGACCTTCTGACATGTACTGCACCAAAGGCATTCTTAAAGCCTATGTGCATTTTAAATTTCATTGTTGCACTGCAGTTTTCCATAAACTTAAACTGTCTTTTAGAGTTCTGTCACCTTCTGTGCTTTATTAATGGCCCACAAAGTGTTGTCCTGGGTCTGGGGTTTATCTTCTAGCTGGATAAAATTGAGGAGAAAGCAGACTTAACAGCTCTCCAGGTTTTTTTTAGCAAATGCTGAAGTAGTATTTTTGCATGGAGAATGTCATACACAGCCACTCCATCATACATGGTCATCTGGTCTACAGTACAGCTCCAGCCGGTGGAGATTGAGGAGTCTTAATAGGGGCAACCAGAAATCCTGTATCTGAATGTGTGTAATTGCAGCATGAGAGCTCTTGTTGATATGCTCAGGTCTGCACATGTCTTATTGCCACAAAACAATGTCTGGGAGACAGGCTTGAGCAATATGTGCTTTCATCAACCAAGCCATGAGGCCATGTACTTCTCTGGTAGCTTCTTCAAAACCACCTCCAACAGTGTTTTGCTAACCAGTATCACTGTTTCAGAAACTCTGAGAGAAGCTACTGCAAAAGTCATGTAGATATTTGATAGAAAGGGGTTATGTGATAGCGAGGGAAATGTTAGATGAAGGGAATGCAGGTGGTGCAAAGAAACTTGACGTCTTTTAGATATACGCAACCTTTCTCAGCACTGAATACTGCATTCCACCACTTCAAACACAAGACTAAAAAGGAACAGTGTATTAGGCCTATGTCCCAGGCCCACCATCTTTCACTTAAGTTGGCTTAGTTGCAAGGATTTCAGCAGAGTTTTATCAATTTCTGTTTCTTAAGAATCTGGCCTACCACGTTTGGTCACATTGCTCTGTTTTTGTGATTTATTTGGTATTTCATGTCTGAGGATTCTCAGTCTTCTGAGAAAGCAAGAGTACAAAGTGCCTTATAGAATATCTCAAATTGTGCTGGTTGTTATTTTTAGGAGGAAGGAAGGACTTCAGGAAGCGTGAGAGAAAAGGAAAATTATTGTTTTCAAGAGATACACTGCTGTTTGAATGCACTCTGGCCAGTGGGAGAGGCCAGAGTGTCTCCTGAGCAGATGAAGGAAGGAGGCAGTCCTTCCAGTCTGAAGCAGGAGAGTGCTCCTTCCCAGTCCATTTTAGAAAGCAGCACATCTCTAAAGGCAAGAAATTTGACAGCACTGCATGTTAGCAATGGGCAAACCTTACTGAGTTCACAGGCCTCGGAAGGCATCCAAACTGTCTTTTCATTTTTCTATCATTATCACCACCACTGCCTTCTGAAACCGAAAAGATACCACTTTTGCAGGTAGCAGAACAGCTTGCTCTTGCCCTTGTCTGTGATTGTAGCACTCTGTAGAGCATAAAAGTCTAGCTATGTGTGTATAGGGTCTGGCTGAGATGGAGTTAATTCTCCCCATAGCTGCCCTCATAGTGCTGTACTCTGTATTGGTAGCTAGAAAGGTGTTGATAACACACCAGTGTTTTGGCTACTGCTGAGCAGTGCTCCCACAGCTGGGCGCCAGGTGCCCACCAATGCCGTTCTATCACTCCCCCTCCTCAGCTGGACAGGGAAGAGAAAATGTAACAGGAAGCTCATGGGTCAAGATAAGGACTGTTTAATAAAGTGAAAGCAAAGGTCATGCATGAAAGCAAGGGAAAACAAATGATGTTATTCTCTACTTCCCATCAGCAGGTGATGTCCAGCCACTTCCTGGGAAGCAGGGCTTCAGTACATGTAGTGGTTGCTCCGGAAGACAAAAATGCCCCCCTTCCATCTCCCTTTACTTAGCTTTTATAGCTGAGCTGGTATGGAATATGTTTGATTAGTTTGGGTCAGCTGTCTTGCCTGTGTCCCCTCCCAAAATCTTCCCCAGTCTCAGCCTGCCATCAAGGGGGGGAAAAATGTTGGAGAGGCAGACTTGATGCTGTGGGAGCACTGCTCAGCAGTAGCCAAAACACTGGTGTGTTATCAACCAATACAGAGCACAGCACTATGAGGGCTGCTGTAGGGAGAATTAACTACATCTCAGCCAGACCCAATACAATGTGGCCTCAGTGTTCTTTAGATGTCAACTCCTCTGATGCAGGTCTTTTCCAGGCACATTGTTTTTTTATTATTCAATGCCAAACCAAAGATGTTCTGCATCACCTCAGTCTCCTTCAAACAGTTGTCCATTTGTGCACACTCATTTCTGTATATTTAGCTGAAGGCTTAATCACTGAGGATGTGAGGGAGAAGTGTGGCTCAGCCTGCATCGGAGAAGGAGAGCTAGGAGGAGCAGTGAAGTATACAGCTTTTAAATCATCAGTATTTTTCTACACGGTTCTATCACAATAAATTTCAAGTGTTTTACAGGTTTATTGCTGTTTCTGGAGTAACCTGGTTTATTTCTGTGGAAACACCTCTCCCCCCCCTCCCCCCATCTCCTAGAAGCTGTGCACACTGGTACCTGCCAGCTCAGGGAATGCAGGCTGAGCAGCATTTCCATCATGGATCACTCGGAAGCGCCCACCTCGGCCAAGCAATCTCGGAAGCAATGAGTCCTGCCGCTGCAGCCGTTTACCGCCTGGGCGGGCAAAGAGCTTGGCGAAAGAGGGCGTCTGAGAGTCATGCAGAAACACCGTGCCACGTGGCTTCCCAGCGGCTTCCTGCACAGGCCAGCCTCGATGGCGAGGTAACGCTGTCACAGTCCCTCTCATCGATTTCACAACCGCGGTATTAAACACCTGCTTGTCCTTCTTTCACAGGTTACAGTACAGAGACAACTACCACCCCACAGGTGCGACCGCCGGCCCCTGCGCCTCATTCCGGGGACGCCATCTTGTGGGCAGGCGGCCATTAGCCGCGGGCGAGCCGGTCACGTCCCCCCTTCTCCTTGGAGAGGGTCCCGAGCGCGCGGGCCAATCAGGGCGGCCGACGCTGCGGAGCACGCGGGCCCCGGCCGGGTCGGCGCGGCCGCCGGTCCCGGGTTGCAGCCGGTCCCGGGTTGCAGCCGGCCCCTCTCCTCAGTCCCGGGCGGCCGGCTGCCTCCGCCGAGGGCCGCGGGAGTTTTGTGTGTGCACCGTGAGCTCAGGTAGTGAGTGGAGTGAACGCCCCCGCTCTGGAGCGGGGGCAGGGTAGAACGCGGCTTTGGCGGCTGCAGGAACAGCTTTGTTGGGCCACCGCTGTGCTGAGGGTGCCCGAAGGGCCGCCTCTCCCCACAGCGCTGGGTGGCGGTCGTTCAGTCTGCTTTCAAGTAGTGCGCGGCCTCGAGGGGCGGCAGATCCTCGGCCAGGGTCCGCTGCGGCCCACGTCTTGACACAGCGACTGCGAGACTGCCGCGCGTCGAGGGATAACATGGCGTGCCGTTCCTGTGAAGGCGTGCGTTGCAGCCCCTGCATCCTTCTTGCTGGAAGTGGTGCGTGCGTGGCCGTGGGTAGCCGTCGGGCAGCCCATTCTTCATCGCAGCGTGTGCTTCAGCGGGAGGCCTGGGTGAAGGCAAAGCCTGAGTAGCGGGCAAGCTAAAATGTAAGCACCTGACAGCATGTCACCACGGGAAGACGTGCAGCTGCGCGTCAGCGGCCAAGAGCGTAGTGATGCAGCACTGCCTTTGAAGTCCGCTACGTCTCTGTTGATAGGAGTTTCATGTGGGTTTTTTTAACAAGTAATTTAATCTCTCTGTTTCTCTCCTTTAGTCTTTAAATACGGACTGAGCATCTCTGTACTGCATGAGTGTTAATGAGGCACAGCTTGGCACACTTGCAAAGCGAATGTGGAAGATGTCTGCGAGCACGGGAGCGAAAGAGGTGAGACTTGAGGGAAGGAGGTCTGTGGGACGGACGGGGACTTTGCTGCTCTGCCGCAGGTGGAGAGGTGAGGGCAGGGAAGAGCTGCTGCTGTAGGGTGGGGGAACCTTCAGACACCAGCGTTTGTGGATGCTCTGACTGTCTCTCGGTAGCAACGTGACAGCTGGGTTTCTGGCACGCTGGCACAGGCAGAGGAAACGGTAGGGTTGTGGCCTTTGGCAGCCTCTTGAGGGTAGAGGCACCATCTCAGAGCAGTGACCCGAGGAGGCAGCCGACTTCTGTGAAAGACTCCGTTCTCTATTGACCAAAGGCATTGCTCAGCCTGGTTAGATTTTTTTCTCCCCTCTTTCTTTTTCCTTCCCTCCTTCCTCCCCAGTCAGATGATTAAGTGATTCAGACGGAAGTACTAGCAACGATCGTTAGCAAGAGTCGGACAGGAAATTGCAGCGCAAAACAAACAAACTTTCGGCAGTAGTCCATTTTTCAGGTACTCTGCAGCAGGTTTAATGATGTAATTCTCCAGTGCATCTGAATGTTTAAATATACCTGCGAAGGCGAAAAGTCCCTGGCTCATGCAAAATTGCCCTGAAGTATATAATTAATTTTGATCCATTGAAAATTCAGCAGGCCTGCACTGAGTTATAATGTTGGGCTTTCTGCGGGTGGTTTAATGCGTTTCTTTTGTGCATGCAGATTTTATCAAAGGTGGTGGCTCTTGGCCTAGTCAATATAAACTTCTTGTCTTTTGGAGCATATATGCGTTTCTGACATTATGTCCAGAATAGCAAAAGAGTTTATTAACTCTGTGTGAGGTCCCAGGAGAAGCCTAAACATGGAAAAAATAGAGATTTTAAAAGAAATTGCTCATTTCCTTGTCTGTGAGTAAAACGTGAGTTTGCTGGACCTGGGCAGATGGCTTTTATATTTTCAGAACCTGTCAGGTTTTTGCTTGGAAAGTGAAGAGTTTGGGATTTTTTCTTGACCTTTCATATTTATCTCTGTTCCATTTTTCACGCTCATGAGGCACCCCCCATATTATGAGGAAATACTGTTTCACGAGCTGCTTTGTGCCTTTCACACAGTATTGAGCTGAGTCAAAGATCCACTGCGTGTGCAACTTTACAGTAAGCATTTTTCCTCTGAGTAACTTACGCAGCTGCAAGAATTTTTAGTTGGTGCTCTTTGCAATCAGCTGTATAAGTGTCAGTACACCAAAATACAGAAACTACATGGAGACAGCACAGGGTTATGTTACAGTTGGGATGTGGGCATAGGTCACGCAGGCCTGGCCGGAACGGCCTAAAGCCGGCTAAGCCGTCTTCTTGTAACAGCGTAACTGGGAAATCTCAAATCCAGGCAAGCAGCTTGGTTTGTATGTGGAGTATTCACCTCTGCTGCTGTCTTCCTGTTGCATCTGTGTTGCTATGGGTATCTGAATTAGCGAATTTTGAGGTAGCTCAGGCATGTCTTGGAGACAACACGCTTGGTCTTTGTCAGAAACTTGCAGAAGTGCAGCTTGGGTTTCCAGGCTGTGGTATACGTGGCACCAGTGCTATGGGGACCGGTGGCAGGCAGCCTGCTGCTGGTGTAGAGCTGGTTGTAGAGCCCAGCTGCAGGAGGCGGCCCAACTTCTCCAATTTCTTGGCAGACTGACTAAACCTTGCTGGTGTGTTTATTGGTACTGGCATGCCCAGCCCTCTCTTCTGACCAAGTGACCTTTTAACAGCTTCAATCCAGTGGCACAGTTTATCACATTTTCTCTTAAGGCACCATCTCCCAGGGCTTTGGAGAGCATAGTCTGTGGTGGGCTCGCACCACAGCAGGGAAGCAGTGGCAACATCTGTCTCCTGTCGTGGGAGCACCATGGCTGAGACAAAGAAGATCAGTTCAAGCATTCCCTCCAGTGGTGTTTCCTCTGTTGAGCAAGTCTGCCTGCCCCAGCCATTTCTCTCCCTCTCCTTGCTCTGGAGGGAGGGTGAGGTGAACCAGCCTGCTGCCCTGCACTGCATCTCCATCCCCATGAAGCCCGTGGTATTTCTCTGAAGTCTGGGAGGACTCGGTTGCTCCCATCAGGCCAGAACTGAGATTGTGTTACAAGAACTTTGTCAAAACCAAGCGATGTTAAGTGAGGACTACAAGCTGCTGCTGCTGCAAGACCGAGTTCACAATTTGCCATTGCTGTCTGCTTTTGTGGTATTTGTACCGCTGCAGACGAGGCAGGAGAGCTTCACTCTGCTTATTCTGTGGTGGGTGTGAGCAGCCGTGCAAGCTGCAAGGCAGTGGCAGTGCAGCTCTCCATTCACAAAGCCCGACTTCATTGCAGAGAGGCCTACTAAAGAAAAATGGGCTGACTAAATTAGACTGTTTCAGTGTGGACTAGGAAAAGTGGGAGTATATTTTAATGTCAAAGAAGAGTGAAATCTTTTTGTGTGAAATTGCTGTCTGCAGAGAAAGAGAGTGATGATTAGGGCTCTAGGTGAATCAACAGTGGTAGTAATACCACAGTGCAGTGAAATGTGGCAATACGTTGTTACTGGGCAATAATGTTTCTGTTGATGTCAGCAGCATAGAACATTAGCAAGAACTGAAAAACTGATTAATAGAAAACAACTTTTCTTCCAAGGCAACGTACCTGATCTCCAGTGCAAGACAATCTACTGGGAGATAATAGCTAGAAGCTGTGTACTATAGGCAGATGAAAAAAGGGCAGTGAACCATGATGGAGGGAAAATTGCCTTTCCACCTGGAGTTATTAATTGAAGGAACTCTTTTGAAGCAACCACATTTAAGCAAATGCACAGTAAGGCACCTAGAAGTAGAAGTGGATTTCAATTGTTTTTTTTTACCTTCTCAGCCAGTGTTTCTGGCAGAGCCTGCAGAAGTTACTACCATTGGTGGAATTAATACAGCTGCTGTCCTCATCTGTGTGTGTATATATGAGGCATCTTTCATGCAAAACCCGTGTTTTTCTGTAAAATCCTGTGCTTTAAGGCATGACCGTTGTCCTCCCATCTGGGAAGCATATGAGAAAACTTTTTGTTGGAATCCCTTTGCTGATCTGAGCAAAATGCCAAGCTTCTGCTAACAGTGGAAATGAAGCAGTAAACCAGGGTGACCCATGGGATGTGCTTTTGGAACTGGCAGGCCCTGAACACGTAAATCCTCTTTGGACCTGTAGTGGACTGATGAAGAAGCCGAGAGAAAACCAACGACAGGTGTCTCTTTCATGCCCTACATCCTGGGGAAATTAGCTGCATGTCCCTCAGAGGCTTTCCTCATTTACAGAATGGAGATTGGATTCCCTCCACCTCAAAGCTCTTTTATCAGCCCAGGGACGCGCTAGGTGAAACACGATACATCTAGGGAATGCCCAAGGTGATTTTCCTCAGGATGTCAGCTCAGACTGTATCAGAGTCTGAAGGTTTGATACTGTGGGACTGAGCAAAAGTTTGGATTTTACGCTGTTGTCCAAAAATTTGCTGTGCCTACAGCTGATCTTGATGCTGTATAGTAACCTTGCTGTCCATAGGAAATGTTCCTAAATAGCTACTAGATGCCATTTTCTCCACGCAGAAGTTTGTGGAGATATTGATGGTTGGTTTGCAGCAACTAAAACCGTAATTCTGTCAAAGGATGTGAGCATTCTTGATTTTTAATTGCACAATCTAAAGCAATTATAGTGTCATTCCAAACCCTGTTTGACAGCAGCTTTTCCTTTGTGGGCTGCCTATCTATCTATCACTATACAGTGAAAGGCTCGCATTACTTTTGTTGAGGGCTGTTAATGATTCAAAGGAGACAAAAGAATCCAAGTCAAGATTAGAAGCAGAGAGGTTCCTTTGGGAGGCCATACCAGAGGAGTGGGAATGCCTGTGTCCTGCCAAAACCACTCCCAAACCACACCGTTAAACCACACAGATTGCATCCTGCAGGACAAAAGAGACTGTGTGTACAGAAGACCTCCAAAGCTGATGAACAGAGATGAGTTGCTGGTTGCTAGCAGCCTGCCCCCAAGCCGTCAGGTCAGGGAACATGTCTCTCGGTCTTGGGAGAGCAAGGATGGACAGAGACAGTAATGGAAGCAAACTCTTCTTGTAGGTCACACAGCAACTGGGTGGTAGAGCTGTGACCTGAAGGCCAGGCTAAGGGAGCAGCACGCTTCTGAGAAGGGAGAGTTGGTGTACAAGTACCGTCAAAGACTTTGCGTACAGCAGATTCTGGTGATTCAGGATTTATACGGGTTCTAGCTGTCAGTCCAAAAATGTTCTCATGGAAGATGGATAGAAGGTGTTTTTTAAGACAAATGGATGCCTTGGCCTACGTTGGACTGTTTTGGAGAGTCAGAATAACACGACAGCAGATTATGTATTCTCAAGAATTGAGGACATGGTTTTGTCTCTTGTGTAGTCCTAGCATTTTATTTGCAGAAATGCGTGCTTGGTGATACTAACATCACAGTTCAGGAAAAGAAATGTATGAATGATTTCAGTGGCCTATGTAAAATGGAGTAGCCCAAAGCTCCTGTTGTTTGCACAAGAATAAGCAGGGAGTTTGGTTTTGGCTTACTCAGGTGGAGGAACAGTGTTGTTGAAGCGGGAGAATAATAGATGCGGGTGATAGAATAGTTTAGCAGCACTAAATTTTTCAGCAATGTTGATTCTGTTCTAGCAGCTTGTTAGCTGAAGGTGTTTGAAAAAGTTACCATTCCCTCACAAAATCTGCCAGCATAGCATTTACCTGAGCAGAGATCTTTGAAAAGACAGTTGTTATTTTGTGGACCTGTTGAAGGTGGTTCCTGGTGGACCAGTTTTTTCCGTGTAACAGGGGAAGAGGAACACACCCTTCCGACAGGAGCTATTTATTTATATCCTTTATTGAAGGATCCTGGCGTTTCACTGAATGTTGCCAAGTCAGAATTCCTGTGCTTAAAGCTGAATGTTATGATAAAAAAGCAATGATAGGATTATACTCCATTGCAGCCTGATGGATGCATGAATTAATTGACTGTAAGAGGTAGAACTGATTGAGCAATTCAGGTTGGAGAGGACCTCTGGAGGCCTCTGGACTAATCCCCCTCTCAGAGCAGGGCCATCTGATTCAGGTTGCCTGGGGCCGTGGGCAGCCGAGTTCAAATACCTGCAAGGCTGAAAACTGCACAGCCTCTCTGGGCCCCCCCGTTCAGGTGTTTGACCACCTTTGTGGTGACCAGAGATCTGCTTTACTCCAGCTGGCATGAGTCTGGCTCTGCCTTCTCCATACCTCCCCTAGAGGTAGTTGGGGAAAGTTCAGAGTCACCCAAATGACTGTCCTGATTAATAGGTCTTCTGCATTTTTGATTCATCTATGTTTGCACTGAATACCTTTGCTTCACTGACTGTGGATTTGTATCTTTGCTTATATCTAAAGGGGGGAAAACCCCAATTTTCTGAGAATTTGGTCTGAAGATTCTGATCTTGTGAAACCACTGGTAAAAAACTCAAAGCTGTCATTTTCAGGTGCATTTTTTTTTCTACAGTCTGCCAAATTCTGTTAGCTAAAGCATGGCCAAAATGTCACACTACGCATGAGAAAAGACAGTGGAGTAACCTTTGCCAGCTGCTGTGTAGGACACTGACCTTTGTACAGCTTGGAGAAAAAATGGAATATCAACTGCCTGGAGAAAAAAAGGAACATTTGATGGGCTAGGAGAGAGAGAGGCTGTGAACAATCTCTCGCTTCAGTTAAAAATGGTTTGTAATCCTGGTTTACTCATTGGAGATACCCCAGTCTCACTAGCAACTCTTCTCTGTGATTGCTGTCCCTTAATGTTGCCCTTAGCTTTGGTATCATCGTGGCAACTGATAACTGAACTACTTTAAAATTGGAGTGACTGTTCATCTCAGCTGTGACACAGAGCAGCCTGTGGTTTTCTCTGCAGCAAGGAGCCACTGCATGGACAAGGGGGAATTGCTTTTCTTCAGTTTCCACTGGCCAACGGGGATGCCTTTTTAAAAAATAGTGTAAGAAGTTATTGCTACAATAGCTGGGGAAGCCAACGCTGCAGTTCACGATTTTGCTGGCTGTGGGTGCCTCGCAAGCTATCTCCACAACATCAGCACAGTGGTTGCCTTAGGATGGAAACGGCACTGGTTAGTGGGAAGCTGTTTGGTCTTTTGTGCTTGTAGCAGTACTGCTAAAGAGAGAGGTCAATTTAGTTCTTTCATTAGCTTTGTGTGGGTCGTGTAGTTTCATCACTTTAAAATGAATCGTGTTTGATCCAGGAGGAAACGGGCTCCTGTCTTCAAAGGCTTGGCTGGTTGCTTTTCAGGACCTACACAAGGTCCTTGGTAGAGCTCACGCCTTGGGGCTCTTAGACGAAATGTAGCGTTTCACTTCTTCTGGCTGAGCAGGACAGGGTTTACCATTTTTGAGAAACGACAGTTCATCTTCTCATTCCGACGGTACTACAGAGCTGGCTGTACTGGCATGAATCCACCTAAGTCCAGCAGCATCAAAGGAAAAAATGTCTGTGAGAGAGAGACTGCCCAGATCAGCAGTGACACCAAAGACGTTAGTGCGTGACCACAGCCAAGAAGTACCAAGTTTCTTGAAATCCACACCCAGAAGCCCCACCTTCTTTCTGTTTGGTCCCTGAACTAACTGATTTAAAAAAAAACCAGTTCTGTCTGTCTTTGAGCAATCCAGTCCTTGCCTTCTTTGTCCTTCATACATTTTTGAAACCGAGTTTTCAGAAGCTGTGAAAAAGAAGTTCTAATTGAAATGAAAGCATTTGTATTGTTTTCTGAAGTCAGGGCTTTCTTCTCCCAAAATGGCATTTTCTGTTGGAAGTCATTTGTCAAGAGTCAAACAAATCCTCTTCAAACAATTACAAACTTGCTTTCTTTTTCTTAGGAAGGACTGATGTTGTCATCAAGGTCTGGTAATTGCCATTAGCACATGAATGCCACAGCTTGAGTGTGAAATACACATACTGTATCATTTTTACATTTCACAGCTCTAAACGCACTTGTGTGTTTGGGTTTTTATTCATTCCCTGAGCAACATGCTGTGTGTTGCCTCTAGCTCACACCTCTCTGTAATGTGGTTTTACTGGTTATTAGATTTCTAAGACCCTGTCAGAAATTTAACTTTTTTTTTTAAAATTATTTTTACTTTTCTAAATAGTGAACATTGTGCCATAATATTTGGATGTGTAACTGTTCTGATGGAATTTCAGGTATCTGGTAGCTAGTGAGTGGGAATAAAGTGGGTTTGTTTGACCTGAGAGAGTCGGTGAAGAAAAACAGATTCTAAGAGAAATGAGTGTTGTCTTTTTGAGAAACATTGTTTTGTTTTGTTAGTAGAACTGCTGAATAAACTGTCAAAACTCTTTCAAGCCTTACCATGTGGTTCCCAGAATAAGTAATTCTTTTAGAGGAGGAAGTATTCATGCACAGTTCTGGCATTTCAGGCAGCTAGCGTTGTTTCCTGGGCTTCAGTGACAATCTCTGAAATACCCTCGTCTGGGTGACCCCTGCCGATTTTCAGCAGACAGCTTGAAAACGGCAAGTTTGCAAACCTCTTCTTCTGTGATTGGATGCAAAGCATCTCCTGGTGTCTTCCTCAGTGATCCTGCCTCAGGACAGGTATTTCATTATGTCAGGAGCGTGTGCCAGAGAAAAGAGGTTACTAGCAGAATGCCGCTTTACCAGGATGGTTTGTGCAGGCACCCAGGCTGCTAGGGAGGAAAGGAGATGGTTGCTGTGTTGAGATTTGAAATGGCTGTAGCGCAATGCTGCCGACGTGGCCCACAAGCGGGTGTGTGTTCCCCATCCACGTCGAGGTGCAGAAGGCAGTTTCATTTTTTGTTCTGATCTTCTTCTTAGGAGCCACCAGAAGGAGCCACCGCAGTGGAAGGCACTGACAATGGCACAGACAGAGAGAGGAGGAATACCTCCATCTTGGAAATCGTAGCAGCGTACGAAAGTGAACGGAATGAAAAACTGGTGGATGTTTGGTGCTGTGCAGATATCCCACCATGTTTTATCCCACCGCTGTCCACTCAAGTGCTAGCTTCTGGGATGCAGATTTACCCACGAGGAGCAATCATCCTTTCACGAGCTCTTGCAGGTGAAGTGCAATTAATGGCATCTCCTACTAATCATCTCCAAAACTGGAGGAAGTTATCCCACTTTAGTCTGGGAGGGGGAGAAAATTTGGAACTAGTATAAAATAGTGAAGTTCAAAGCAGTATATGTCATTCTTGTGTTCTTGAACTGCCCATACCACAGCATGCAAACCAATGCATTCAAGAGGCCAGTTCTGTAAAATTTGGCACTTTTCTGGATTTGCAGTATCTAAAGCGGGTGGACGGCGTATTTCCTGAATGTCATCTCTCTTGCTTCCTGCTGTTTCTGCATAGAGCCATGAGGTCTGTTTTGGTTTCTGCACACAGATGTATTGCACTGGAGGTTTAAATGGCAGGTTCATCCTCTCCTGGCAAATCTTAACGGACAGGTTCTGAAAATATTTTTGTATCTTAGAGTAACTAGAATCCAATTAAGTAAGTGAGAAAAAGAAAAAGCTATTTACTGTCCTGCCAGCATAAATGAATTTTTTGGAGAGGTTGTGTGTCTGAGCAACACAACATTTGACACTAGCCCATCAGTTACATACAAACTGCTCGGCACAGTGGTAGCCAACATAAGCTCTGCTTGGGCAAAACTTTACCTGACCTCCGCAGGCAGTTAAATAACATTCCCTGGGACCTGTTCTGTTGCTTCGTTCAAAATGGAAGGATTCCTCCAGTTCCTGCTGGCTTGGCAAAACAAAGCTCCTGCCTCAACATGCCACCAGACAGAGAATAGTCCTTTCTCTTAAAAATGAGTTGTCAGTGGTATAGATTCACTGTGCCGTGTACAGAAGGAGTGTTCTTCAGAAAACAGGGACACGAGTCACTTTTCATCCGGTGCTGAATCACTCATGAGGTTTAGAGAACTGGGGCGATGCTTTAGCTGCTTTATGTCATTTGTGCAAACCTCTCTCCAAGGGCAGCTCTCTCAGTGGAGACCAGTGTCCTCTGGGATACTGACGGACTGGCTGGTGTAGCAGGGCTGTAACTCACTGCGCAGGTCCAGGATGGCCACAGACTTTGACATGGCATCTAAGCGGCTTAGCCAAGTAAGGGGGTTCAAAGGCAGCCAAAGCTGAGCTTGAATAATGGAGAGTATTGTAGTGTAGTCCAGTTACTCACCTTGGCTTAAATTTGGCAACATCACGAGTAACTGCCGGGGTTTGATTCTCCAGTCAGTTTGCCAATTTGCCAATTCCCAGTACATGCAGGACGTGCTGGGGGAGTTTTCCTAGGAAAGCTTCAGTTTCTTTGCCTATCAACCTCATTTTTTTCTTTCCTGCTCCAAACTGCATTAGGAATCTACCCTGTGTGGTATTTAAATGAGTAGCATGAGAGTCAAGTTGTGAGTGAAGTGCAGTCACTGAACAGTGACAAGAAAAAACAGCATGTTAAGCTGTAAGCAGTACCTGGCAACTTTCACCCAGAGAAGCGTACCATATGAACATATTATTTGTTTGCAGCCACAAGGGCTGCGGAGAGTATATCGGTAATTTTCAGCTTGCAAGGAGGAGGCACAGCTGGCTTCTGTTTTGACACATTGGACTGCCAAATTTAACAAGTAGGCAATGAGGTGGTTTTTATCTAAGATTTCTACAGTAAATTAGTTAGCAATTATGTTACACTGTTCTTGCACGTTGCTCATCTCAGAAGAAGTGAGAGGTGCTCTGGATAGTTTTGGGCCAGAGGAGTCTGTGTATTCTTGAGGAGCTACACGTGCATCCTGCTGTCGTGAGATGTGTTTTGGACTACATCTACCAGTTAAGTGTGCTTGTGCAAAACCTGCTTTGATTAGATGCATCCTTTGGGCAAAGCACAAGGTTTGAAGGTTCAAGTCTCTTGCCTTTGGCTAATAGACTCCATCAGGGAGTGTTACGTTCTCTCTATGATGGAAAATGTTCTGTCACCTTGGCCTTCTTGAATAGGACTAAACACATTTTTACAAACCTTCAAAATGTGTATTTAGACCACATGTAAACCAGCCTTCTCAAATGCAAGAAATTGAAAGTTCTTGCACTGCCTTGTTTTACAGATGTGGTCCAAACGTGTCTAAGATGTAAGTTTCTGTTTATAACGGTACCATAAATAGCTATCAGAAGAATTAGGTATTTGGTTTGGGTAAATACATAGAGACAGCAAAGTATGAAATCTTAAGATAATCACAAAGTTTGGACTCGCACATTTAAAGTTCTGATGCGTTCTGCCAAGCTAGTGACCAAGCTCCACTGCTGTCTACAGGAGTGAATCTGACTGTGTGCCGCTCTCAATTCTTGTAAGAAAGTGGAGATTCCTGTTCTGTAATTAAGGACAGAATGGTGTCCTGGAGCTGACGCTGTAGTGGGGGTCGAAATGGTCATAGCATATAGTGAGGTGTAATACTGACGTTGGAAGGCGTTATGGATTTTTGTGGGCATATTGTATCAGATGCTCCAGCTAAATACTGAATTAATTCTTCAAAGACGTCTATTATAGTGCTCATATAACTAATTAAGCTGTGATTTAGCTTAGGAGTGTGGTCATAAGTAATGCTGGCTCCCTGGCAGCTGGGGAGGCAGGGTGCAGCACTCTTAATGCCTAGTAAATGCTCAGCTTGAACTGTATTTGCCTGAGCCCATTCTGCTTCACAGCAGTATGAGACAGACCAGGAAATGCACCTCCGGGGAATCAGGATACCTTCTGGGTGATTAAAGTGACTCTGCTTTTGACCTTTGGCCTTTCACGTTATCACACCATCCACGGTGTGCTAATAATCTCACAAAAATTCATGGTTTAAGCAAGGTATGCCACACTGTGCATTATAAGGCTTTTATTTTGTTCT
>NW_010972684.1:0-1149 GCF_000737465.1 Haliaeetus leucocephalus
AGTGGGGCACGTATATTGGCTGAAATCCTCCCCTGCAAACCCCGCTGCAGGGCTCAGTGTCATCACAGACCTAAGGCTCATCAGCCCCCTTGACGCTTTTTCCAGTGTTGGCCCTACTACTGCACTGCCCGCGTCATCCGTGATGCTGATCTCACCTCTGTTTCCCAGCATATTTGCCTCCAAATACAACAAGCGTAGGTCACTCCTTGACCAGCTGGGCATCCCACCACCTCAGGAGGCATTACCAGAAGGGTGTTACCTGCGTTTTACAGCACCCAGGAATGAATGGCCAAGAGCTGTGACGAACCCAGGTGCTAAGGGAGAACCTGTCTGTGCCCAATTTCCTTAAAAAAGAATGATGAGACTTTTTTTTAGATCCATTCCAAATCTCCTGGTGAGACTGCACCATTGCCAAGAATATAGTCAACAATACACTGCACAGAGAGTAACGACATGTTTACGCGTGAGGATTGATACAAGGAAAGAACACGGTGGCTTTGTTATACTGACTAGTGGTGGATAAGAAATCCTGTATGTTGCAAAATGTGTAAGATACCAGAGAAAGTTACTTCTGGCCGACCTTGCAAATTCCCTGAGAAGAGAAACACCTTAGGCCCTCTCCAGATAACTTAGCTTAGAGCGTCAATGTGGTTTGCGACAAAAGAATGTAAATCAAGAGAGGATAGATAGTAGTTACTATCGAACATTCTCTAGGATAAGTTGTATCAAGCACGTGAAGTGTCCCACTGCACAGAATCACTAGAACAGGGTCAACCAGCAGACAAGTGAGGAAGACTATCGAAGGCCACCAGAGGACCCCTGAAGACCACCAAAGATCTCGAGTGCACCTGTGCCAGGGACATTTACATATATTAATGAGCTCCCGGAATTCAGATGAATATGTTAATTATTTCCAGGGAAAATCATGAATATGTATGTCCGTTTTGTATATAATCTCATCTGTTGAAAGAATCGGTATGCACGATAGGCGGAACGATCCCTTGTGCATCCAGCGCTGCAATAAAGAACGCCTGCTTTCTAAAACTCCAAAACTGAGTCTGAGAGAGTTTCTGAAGTGCCGACTTACGGTGACACCCCCTCACGCAGAGGCTGGGGGGCTCCGTGCTGCGGCAGCCGCCCTGCCGCGCC
>NW_010972684.1:1937-23345 GCF_000737465.1 Haliaeetus leucocephalus
TGCGGGAGCTCCTCGTTGTGCCGCTCGACGGCCCCCCTTGCCCCGCTTCCCTGAAGGGTCTCCTGCTTCAGGGTGAGCTGCTGTGCCCGAGCCCCTGCGGGTGGGCATCAGTGGGTGCTGTCGGCCGTCGCACGCCTGAGTAGGGCCGGAGCCGCTCCGGAGCTCGGGTTTGCAGGGATTCCCGACGGATCTTGCCTCTCTCGGTGGTGGCTTTGTAAATCTCATTTGAAAAGCGTTTGTGGCTCAGACAAGGCTGGGGAAAGGCAGCTTTTGCGCTTTACCTGTGGGCTCTCAGTTTGAGGTGGATCTGTACCAAAATGAGTCAGCCTGCCAGACTCCCCTGGACCGGCAGTACCATGAGGAGATCTTGAAACTGGAGAAGGCTGGAGGTCGGAAGAACTATCGCCTCTTCACCTACACAGATCATGACCGATTCACCAACCTAGAGGAGGTATCAGCTCTTAGTTATGCATAATCTATACAGCGGCGACTGTCAAAACCACCAGGCCTACTGCAGAGGGAACACTTGTTGGTTCTTGGCAATGCAGATGCAAGCCAGGTATCCTGTATGCAGGAGGATGCACTGCTTCTGCAAAGCAGCTTCACCTGGTGCCCCAGACCTGGGCTGAGATCTTCTTATTTCAGAATGATGGCCAGGGGCAGCTTGGAGCACTTGGCTTTTTAACATTGCTCTGTAGGTAACTTGCTGGGTGGAGTTCCGCTGTACTTTGCCACAAGAACAGCGAATAAGTTCTGCAGTCTTTTAGCAGTTTGTTCTTTCATGTGGGTGTGCACATACCTGTTCTCCTCCAAGAGTGGAGCTGTGTTTGGGAAAAGTGTCCTATTATCATTAAGGTAGTTCCTGTCTGTTTCTCTCTTCCAGCACTGCCAGAAGGTAACTGACTCAGATCATGAGGTACCATCGTATCTGGCAGAGAGGATGGCCAATGTGAGAAGGAGAAGACAAGACCATAGGCCAGTGTGAGTGCAAACTGGGGCTTGGAGCTTGCTAATGCAGGTTTCCTGGTGCTGGTGCTCCAGCTGTGGAGCAGCCTGGTCTGTGGAAGTTGGTGGCTTGAGCTGTGTTGCACTTGGAATCTGGCAGTTTGACTCCTCATTGTCATGGTTTAACCCCAGCCAGCAACTACGCACCATGCAGCTGCTCACTCACTTCCCCCCCACCCAGTGGGATGGGGGAGAGAATTGGAAAAAAAAAGTAAAACTCATGAGTTGAGATAAGAATGGTTTAATAGAACAGAAAAGAAGAAACTAATAATGATAATGGCAACACTAATAAAATGACAATAGTAATAATAAAAGGATTGGAATATACAAGTGATGCACAATGCAATTGCTCACAACCCACCGACCGACACCCAGTTAGTCCCCAAGCAGCAATCGCTCCACCCCCACTCCCCCCAGTTTATGTACTAGATGTGACGTCACATGGTATGGAATACCCCGTTGGCCACTTTGGGTCAGCTGCCCTCTTTGTGTCCCCTCCCAACTTTTTGTGCCCCTCCAGCCTTCTTGTTGGCTGGGCATGAGAAGCTGAAAAATCCTTGACTTTAGACTGAACATTACTTAGCAACAACTGAAAACATCAGTGTGTTATCAACATTCTCCTACTGAATCCAAATCATACACAATACCAGCTACTAGACAGAAAATTAACTCTATCCCAGCTGAAACCAGTACATGGGGGTTCAGTTCTGCCTGTGCTGGGCTGCTGAGGTGAGCTGTGACTTGTGCTGCTCTATTGTTGACAGAGAAGCAAGTTCTCTGAAGTCGAAAATCATCACCTGGGAACCCTCAGAAGAATTTATAAAGAACAATCATGTGATTAACACTCCTGTCCAGACTATGTACATCATGGGGGACTTGGGACCTTATGGGAAGTAAGTAAAATCCTGAAGTAATCTTAATTTCCTAGAAGGAAACCCATCTTCTCTCCTTACTCAAATCTCCTGTTTCTTTCATTAGTTAAGGGGAGAGAATTCCAAGAGCTCAGTAACTTGGGCTGCGTTTCTTTCTGCCTCTTTCCTCCGTTGGGAGGTAACTGAGTGTATCCCTCCAAAAGGCTTCTTAAACTAATGTAGGAAAGTATGGGTGTATTTGTTCCCTTCCGTACCCCCATGTGCCTTTACCAGCTCTGCTGTTCCAGAGCAAGAGTGTCCATGTTCTCTATTTAGACTGTGCTTCTTGATGTCTTCCATTAGGGTTGGTCACAGGGAGTATGAACATGTTCTTTGCACAATCAAGGTGGATGGCAATGGGGTGATCACAGTGAAGCCTGACTTTACTGGCACCAAAGGAGCCTACCGGTGAGTGGGACAGGGCTGATACCTGTTGTGGGGCTGATACAGAGGGCTGAAATGGCTGTTTCCTGGTCGCCCTTCAGGCAAGTAGATCGGCACTTAAATCGAGGGATATTTTTTAGTTTTATTCCAGAGATTCCTAAGACAAGATTATCATGTACTTGCGTGTGGTGTCACTCTGTGTGTGATGTGTGGGGCTTTGGTGCCAGTCCCTAGGGCTACAGGTTATGCATATGCTGGACACAAGCAAGTCTTCCTTTTTGAGTCCTTGATGCTGGCAGGCACTTGGGAGCAAGGAGAGGGCTGTTAACGCCCTTGCATTACTGCACAGGCCTGGTGTAGGGGGGACTGCTGTGTCAGGATGGCACAGTTGATGCTCTTGCTGCCTGTGCCTATTCTCTGCATAATGGGGGAGTTTTGCCCATGTGTTTTGGGGCTCTGCAGGATTGAGCTGGATGGAGAGAAGCGAGAGGTGTGGAAATACACCATTGAGAATGCGTCTGTCCAAGTGCAGCCAGAGGAGGAGGAACGCGAGCAGCACGTGTTCAGAGATGTAAGGACTGGCCTCCACTGATCATATTGACTAGTTCTCCTGATTTGACAGAGGGAGCTCAGACCCTCATGTAGATGTAATTGTTAGTGCTGTAGACGCCTAAAGTTGACAAAATGAATGTCACTGGCAGTGAGTCTCATCATGCCTAGCAATTTGAGAACTCCAACAAATACTCCCTGACTGCTTCATTCCTTACTCTAGGTAGAGACCTTGTCCAGTATTAGGTGTGTTGGCCTCTGACTGCAGTGACCTATGTAGTGAGAACTCATGCAAGAAACCACCTAAATTCGTGCCTTTCTAGTGTCACCTGCCAATGGTTTTCCTTCCCTTTTGAGCAGCTGGCAAACCTTTCCCTTGGTCTTCCTCTTGCTGCCCGTATACTTATTGAATGATTTCTTGTTACCTGTAATGTCCCAGGATATTTGGATCTCATTTTATGTCTTGATCTTTCTGAATTGCTTTTTTGGCTGTGGCAGTTTACAAAGGTATTTAACATTTCAGCTTTTCATTTGTACGTTTCCTTACTGGTTTTGTGGTCAATAAGGAAATCACGATTCCACTACACTTCTGTTGATTTCATTGGAATAGTTTATGCCTGTGGTTTTAACATGTCATTTGAGATCTGATTCTTCAAAGCTGCTTTTTCCCTTAGATTGGCTTTTGACAAGGTCTTCTCTGACGCTGAACTTTCATGCAGTGTTAGCAGTTATGCATCTTTCTTCTATTAGATTCTTGTATTCTTGTGGTGGGTTGACCCTGACTGGATGGCAGATGCCCACCAAAGCCTCTCTGTCACTCCCCCTCCTCAACTGGATGGGGCGGGGGTGGGGGAGAGAAAATAAGATGGAAGGCTCATGGGTCAAGATAAGGACAGGGAGATCATTCACCAATTACTGTCACGGGCAAAACGGACTCAACTTGGGGAAAAACTAATTTGATTTATTACCAATCAAATCAGAGTAGGATAATGAGAAATAAAAACTAAATCCTAAAACCCCTTCCCACCACCCCTCCCTTCTTCCTGGGCTTAACTTTACTCCCAAGTTCTCTACCTCCTCCCGGGCAGTGGCACAGAGGGACAGGGAATGGGGGTCGCGGTCAGTTCATCACACATTGTCTCTGACGCTCCTTCCTTCTCAGCGGGAGGACTCCTCACTCTTCCCCTGCTCCAGTGTGGGGTCCCTCCCACAGGAGACAGTCCTTCACGAACTTCTCCATGAGTCCTTTCTGCGGGCTGCCATTCTTCACGAACTGCTCCAGCGCGTGTCCCTTCCACGGGCTGCAGTCCTTCAGGCACAGACTGCTCCAGCATGGGTCCCCCACGGAGTCACAAGTCCTGCCAGAAAACCTGCTCCAACAAGGGCTCCTCTCTCCACAGGGCCACAGGTCCTGCCAGGAGCCTGCTCCAGCGCGGGCTTCCCATGGGGTCACAGCCTCCTTTGGGCATCCACCTGCTCTGGTGTGGGGTCCTCCCCAGCTGCAGGTGGAGATCTGCTCCACTGTGGACCTCCCTGGGCTGCAGGGGGACAGCCTGCCTCACCATGGTCTTCCCCACGGGCTGCAGGGGAATCTCTGCTCTGGTGCCTGGAGCACCTCCTCCCCCTCCTCCTTCACTGTCCTTGGTGTCTGCAGGGTTGTTTCTCTCACATATTCTTACTCCTCTTTCCAGCTGCAATTGCTGTAGTGCAGCAACTTTATCCCCTTCTTAAATACATTATCCCAGAGGCACTACCACCATCACTGATGGGCTCGGCCTTGGCCAGCGGCAGGTCCATCTTGGAGCTGGCTGGCATTGGCTCTGTCGGACATAGGGGAAGCTTCCAGCAGCTTCTCACAGAAGCCACCCCTGTAGCCCCACCACTACCAAAACCTTGCCACACAAACCCAATACAATTCTCTATATCTGCTATAACAATTAAAAAAACCTGGTATGCTAAGCCTGTCAACAATTTAAACTGGTTTTAAGTTATGCCCATTTCAATTTTTGCAATAAGTAAAGACATAATCAAAAATACACTTTTTCTAATCTGCTTGTTCTGTGTTTCCAGCTGTACAGTCGGCACAAGGAATACCTCAGCGGTCTCGTAGGCTCTGAATTTGAAACGGTGAGTGTTAAAGGCTTTTCAGTCATGGATTTCTCTAGGTTTGCTTTATTAACAACTCAGAGTTGGGCCACCACCACAGTGAATGGCAAACTTCCAAAAATTTCTCAGTGTTATATACCTTTTACCACCCATTATCCCAGTCCAAAATCTTTGTAATTTTCCAGTTGATCTCGGTTCCCATGTCGTTGTCATTCATCAATTTATCTCATCAATTCTTGTGTCCTGGTTCTTCTGAAGTTGGTGGTTGTAGGCAGAATGTCTTGGGTCACCATGATCACTTATCTTCTTACACATCAAAGATCACCTTTGAATTTCTGAAAATCACTCAGGCTATTCTATTAATTTATCTTGTTCTAAAGTTAATCACTTACTCCCATGTCTTAGGTCTAAGATGTATGATTCTTCTTCTGTTGATTCAGCTTGACTGGGTTTTTAGCCAGCTATGGTGGGGGCTACACATAGGACAAATGATGCTTATGCATATTGTTTTATAAGCACCTGCATTCTATTAATCACATCTAAAGTAATCTGTAATCATTAGTTATATGTCTGATATGAATAGTCTTAGAAACAATGAGGCTTAAGGCCTAGTTCCCTTTACAGTGAGTACCCACAGCACTCGGCAGGGACCTGGAGCCCTGCTGCCTTTGGAGGCTGTTGACCTGGTTAGCACGACTGCCGTTTGTACCACAGTGTCCAAAGACTGTTTCATTCTGGGTGTGTGTTGGCAACTTTTACCTTGTGGCTTCCAACAGAAAATTGGTTTCAAAAGGGACAGGTTGCAATGGATATGGGGCCTGCAGAGATCCATCCTGCATCTGTTGGACCAGCAGCAGAGCGTGCTGAATGCTGCAGTCTCTGTGAGACTGCATGCATTGTCTCAAGGCCTTTGACTATAATATTTTAAGATGAAAGGAAGTTTTATATCTTTTGGGATAGTGATTGCTGTTAACTTCTTGAACGTCAAACACATCTATGTGCCACTTTGTTTAAGGAAACAGCCCCTCCCACCCCCAGACTCATGCACAGTTTCCCTTCTCACTGAATTACCCAGACTGCACTCTTTTTTGCTCAAATCTTGTTTGGCAAAGTGGAAAGTTGTTGTACTTTCTTGTACTTTGATAGAGTGTCTCAGCTCGTCTTATGCTTCCCCCTGCTCCCCCCACCTCGGGCAAGTGCAGGAACACTACAGAAGAAACAGGACTATGATTTCTGCAAGTGACTTCTCATTACATTTTATAACCATCTTGAAGTCTGTAAGAGACTGAGTTACAGAATAGTAAACCTCTGTGGTCTAGGAATTTGGTTTCTCTAGAGAGCCTGTCTCCAGAGTCACTGTTCACTTCTGGAAAGTGATATGAGAAGTCATGACTCCTACATGGCCAGCAGAGTGAGTCATTCATGTACAAACATCTCTGAAGTATCCATGTGAGACCTTGTTGGGAGGGGATGTATGAGGTTCCACCAGTGGTCATTGAGCTCTTTATCTTGTTTATCTGCTTGTTCTTACAGACTCTTCCTGGTACACTGCGGCTTTTTGTGAATGGAGAAATAGGTGAGTCCTCATTATAAACAGTGGCTATAGGGGCAAATCTGGTTCTGCTGGGATGGCTGAGGCTATGAAGGGTCATAGAATCATTTAGGTTGGAAAAGACCTTCAAGATCATCGAGTCCAACCATTAACCATGCCCACTAAACCAGGTCCTGAAGTACCCTGTCCACTTGCTTTTTGAATATCTCCAGGGATGGTGACTCAACCACTTCCCTGGGCAGCCCATTCCAATGTTTGAGAACCCTCTCAGTAAAAAAAATTTTCCTAATATCTAACCTAAATCTCCCTTGCCTCAACTTGAGGCCATTTCCTCTTGTCCTATCTCCAGCCACCTGACAGAAGAGACCAACACCCACTTCACTACAACCCCCTTTCAGGTAGTTGTAGAGAGCGATAAGGTCTCCCCTCAGCCTCCTCTTTTCTAGACTAAACAGCCCCAGTTCCCTCAGCCGCTCCTCGTAAGACTTACTTAGCAACAACTGAAAACATCAGTGTGTTATCAACATTCTTCTCATACCAAACTCAAAAACATAGCACTATACCAGCTACTAGGAAGACAATTAACTATCCCAGCTGAAACCAGGACAGTGGACTAACCCCTTGAGTGGCATTTACAGATTGGAGGTTACAAATACTGCAGCTGTTCCAGAAAGACATAGAGATCTGAAAAAAGGAGAGCAGATTGGGAAGTTAATAGAGATTATAGCAAAGAAAGAAATTAAATGTGTGACCTCCCTAATCTGGTTAGTGATATGATAACAGGGCTAGTCTAGAGAAGGAATCTTCTCTGAGGGTCATATTCTGTTACTTTGAAGATCCTGGCTTTCCCAGCTTCCAGCAGTAGCTGGTTGTCCATGAGGTTACTGGTGCTGGCTCTTCCAAAAGTCTACAGTGGGTACTGGAGGAGTTTGTGTGGAAGTGAGCAGCTGAAGTTCATTATCTCTTCTTCTCAGTTTCAGCTCAAGGCTATGAGTATGACAACCTCTATGTCCATTTCTTCCTGGAGCTACCTAACCGTAAGTGTTCACGTTTCCAGCCATATCACAGCAGTTTAAGGAATGAAGCATGGTCCATCAGATCAGCTTTGCTGAAAGTCAGTAAAAGTTAATGTCAGCGCTGGGATCTAGTCAGAGGTCTTCGGAGCTAAAATTGTAGAACTCAGTTGCTTGAACTAATCTCATATCTGGGAGAAAGTAGTATCTTCCCCTCTCGTCTCTTCCAAATCAGGCTGGGAGAGGTCCATTGACTTCTCAACCAGTGGTGATGATGTCCAGCAGTCTACCCAAAGTTCATGCCTTATACTGTGGAGAATACCCTTCCTGTCTTCTCCATCTCAGCAATGACCCTGTCTGATTTCAGTGCTCACCATCATGTTCTCATGTTTTGTGCTGACACTAGCATTTTAAATTTTGACCAATAAATAAGGTTCCCAGCACTAACATGCACATCCTGCTGCATGTTTAATTCCCCTGAAGCTATGGCTCTGGCTCCCCTCTCTGATTATATCCTGATGTTTGTCCGAAGAGGTACCACTTGTGCTACTCAGTACATTTAGATAAGGTTCTACTTTTAAGATGGAGTTGCTGCTTTTCATCAACAGTTCAGGGCATTCTGGGGAGCAGCCATTGCCTGGAACAAGTCAGGGTGGGACACACCTAGGGAAATTCAGTGTGGGTGATGTTATCTGTCATCCCAGTCATCTGGGACTGACTCTGAGCTGCTCTGGTTTGTGAGTCCTCCCTCTTACCCAAAGCATTCACCACTGTGCTCATGTTCTCTTTTTCTCCCAGAGTGGTCAAGCCCTGCGTTCCAGCAGCTATCAGGAGTGACACAGACCTGTGCCACCAAGACAGTGGGCTGGGTAAGGATGCTTTCAGACCTGCAGAGCAGTTTGAACAGGCATTCTCTGAAATGGAACATGTGTAACAAGCTACAGATATATTCAGCAAAGGTCCTGACTTGAGAGCTCCTTTCAAGGGCAGAGCCTGTTTAGGATTCTCCTCATTCTAGTTATACTTGCCATTTTTCAGGGTGCCACTGTGTCCAAATAAAACTAGGCAAACCAAAACTGCTTCAAAGCAGTTTCTGGAACCTCACTTTTTTCTTCCTTCTGGCTGATTGATTGCCTTTGGGGCTTTGATTTTTGTGTTCTCAAATGCTCAGAGTTAATGAAGCATTGTTCTCACTTGCCTGGGGCAGGAATGCACAGTCTCTAAATTGATTTCTCAAAATGAACCCCTCCTATCTGGGAGGTTGGTTCCATTGCTGTCTCCAACTCCTCTCTTACAAAATCCAGATTTTATCAACTTTTTAATGTCTTTTGTGTGAGATATTTTGCATATTACAAAAAATAATTATCATAAAACATTGCAGTAATACCATTGTTTGAGGTATTTTGCTTGGCTCCTGTAAAGACTGTGGTGGTGTAGTAGTTACACAACTGGCTGAATTGTCATTTGAGGTGTGTTACTCTTTCCCCTTTTTCATTCTTTTTAACAGCCTGTTCCATCAACATGGCACTTGGGAGTGTATGCAGGTCCATCATGCAGTCAGGTGTTTGTTAGTGTGGTGTAATTGATCTTGTTTGGGCATCATTACCTCTTTTCCACCATTAGTTCTTTTCTCCCTGCTCTCTGTGCCCCCTGCAATGCTAGTGGTGAATTCTCTTGTCCAGGAATCTGATCTCTGTCCTGTTCCTCTTCTAGGATAACGTGGCATACTTCTGCTACCCCTTCACTTTGGAAATGTTTTTCACCCAAGGAGACGAATTGGAAGGTGTGTTCCCTTGTTCTTCTGAAACGTGAAACTCTGAAATCTTTTGATCGCAGTGTAGGCATCATGCTGTCTGGCATGTTGTTGGTCCCTCACCAATATGAAAGGACAGATTTAAACAAAGGGAAAAGTTGCTCGTTCAGCAAATGTTCACCCTGTCACCACACAACCTCTGGGCACATACTGTATTTGCCCTGCCCAGCAGTGCAATAGCATTTGTATGGAATCATTGATGTTGCCCTGCTTCCAGGCTGTAGCCAGCTTTATCCAATTGCAAAACTACTTGGATCTTAGCTTGTCTGTCTCAAAATGCCTGGCATGCTGGTCTGTGTTGCCATGCGTGGTGTACTGCGTAGAGCCCTGGGACACTGCAGCAAAAGAAACAGGCAGCTTTTTTTGTACACAACTAAAACTCTCTGCTGAGTCTTACATTTGTAGACACACTCAGTGACCTGTATACTCTTTTTATAGTTAATGTCACTTTGAAACTTCCAGCTCTATTTCAAGCTGGGCTTCTCTGCTGCCTGTTCCTGCTGCTTTACTATGCTACTGCTGCTTCCTCACCGACCCCATTGCTCTTTGGATTGCAATTGCTAGGGACAGCTTTGCAGCATGCCTTGCCACTTGAATCCAATGTATGCATTGGATTTGAGTATTCGACCAATACTAATGGATTTTCAGCCTAGAATAAACACAATGAGTTTGTTTCACCGTGGAAAAAAGAAATGCTTGGAGACCTGTAGGAGAATCCAAGTTAATAATCCTCCAGTAATGGTGGGAAAGGTCAGAGATAAAAAGGTTCCCCTGTTTGGCAGCAGATCATTCACAAAAGATTGTCTTGTCTGCTCAGAGATAATTGAGGAACCAGTTTGGACTTGCTCTCAAAACAAAGAATTTTCCCAAATGTTTAACATCTTTTCAATAATTCTCAAATCTGAGGGTTCAGCTTTTACAAGGGAAAATAATCACCCATACATCTAGGTTAGTCATTGTAGAAGAAATACAGAAAGGACTTCCTACTAGTGGAGTTGGGTGTTCAGCTTTTTTTTTTTCTCTGTGATAGTCTCCCTCACAAAGCTGTGATCTGCTGCCCTTCCTTGCAGACAGTCTCCCTCAGTGGCCTGTTCTCTACTTTGAGGTCCTCTCCGTGGATTTCTGGCAGAGGTATCGCGTTGAAGGATATGGTTCCTTGGTGCTGCCAGCATCTCCAGGTAAAACATACTTGGGCTGTTATATTAATTGTCTGGGAGAATGAGTTGAGTGATTCTCTTGGGAGTGGATTCAGCTGGTCATGGGGAGGCTTTGCCTTTGCATGCTGGAGGGGATAGTTAGCTGTCTGTGGGGCAGCAAAGAAGGATTTAATGCATCCTGCACCATTCTGCCTTGTTGTTGAGACGCATCATGTGTTGCTGTCCTTGCTTCTTCAGTGGTTCCGTCACAAGATCTCACGTGATAAAGCTCTGGGATGATGCTGTATATCCATCTTTACAGTAGCTGTAGCCCTGTCTGTCCCACGTGGAATCTGAGGGTCACAACTATTCTGACACCCATATGTAGTAAGGAGATGCTCCTTATGGGTACTTTCAACGCTGGCTGTGTGACTGTATGGGGCTGACTCATTGGGAAAATGTTACAGAGATACCATGCAGAGTTTCCGTTTCCAGTCTACTGTGGTTTGGGTCAGCAGGTATCCATCTACCATGCTGTCCTCTGTGACTCTGAATAGATTGTTGGTCATAGCTGCTAAGCTGTCCTATTGTCCTGGGTCAGGTCTCCACATGCTCACCATCCCTACCTGGCGCCCTGTGGAGCTGGGGACAGTTGCTGAGCTGAGGAGATTTTTCATTGGTGGATCTCCTGAGCTGGAAGACATAACCTACGTCAGGATACCATCAACCTTCAAGGTGGGCTTAGCTGCAGGGCATTGCTCTTGCTGGGAAATGGTAGATTATGCTTTTGGCTTCAGGTGTCTGTGGACAGCCTGGACCAGATTTGAACAAGGATGAGCTGGTGGTCCTGTCCCTCTGACTAAAGAAATGTCTCCTTTGTGAGACGTGATCATGAACAGAGGAATGGGCAAACGCTGAGGCAGAGCCCTCTGCCTTCTGAGGTGTGTGCAACTTAGAGAAGTGGGTGAATGCGGACCAAAGCCTTGACTTACTGTTGCCTGTGCTGGCCCTGTCCAGGAAGTGTCTGTCAGGTCAGCATTTGTTATGAGCTGTAGACTTCTTCCTGTGTTTTTGTAAGGAATCTGGGCTGTACTGTGGCTGGAACAGTTTCCCGAAGCCAGAAGCCGATAGGTATAAGGCAGGCAGAAATTTCCTGTTCTTAAGAAAGCTGCAGAGGTGCTTGCTGGTGTAACGAGCAAGTTGATCTTAGTAGCAGCTTTGTGTGGGAATGGTGCAGTTGTTGAAACCTTCCTCCAGCACTGCACTATCAGCTTGCTAGTGTTTACTCCTGCCCTCAGCACAGCCTGGAACCATCTGCCCTTCTTTCTGATCTCGCTTTCTATGTGCAGCGGGAAAGGGAGAGACTGTCCTCACAGGAGTGCATGCTCTTGGTGGGGCATGCTCATTTTTGCTAGGGTCAGCTTGCTGCAGCAGGTTGCAGGCTGTGGTTACTCTAATTTGTACCATCTTTGCAGGGAGAGCGTCTGAGCCGCTTTGGTTTTCGCACAGAGACAACGGGGAGTGTCACGTTCCGGCTTTACTGCCTGCAGCAGTCTAAGTAAGTGCAGCAAAGTGAGTACGAGCTCCATCTTGTGTGCTGTGCTTTAGTAGGCCTGACCTCCTATTGTACTCCTGTGCAGAGCCTTTCTGGAAACCAGTGCCCTGAGGCAGCGCGTGCAGAGTGTACTGGACCGGCTTGGAGGCTTCAGCCAGCAGAGCTCTGTCTACAATGTTTTGGGTAGGGCTTTCAGTGTCATTCTCCTTGGCGAGCCTTTGGCTCACTTTTGCCCCCTTTTTACAGAGTGGACAGGATATTTCAAGAGAATCCATTACCATGGGGATAATTGTCCCCCCATGAGCTCTCTGAGTCCATAGCAGAGGTTAAATGTTCAGACCTGAGCTGGAAACTTCAGGAGGCATCAGCCCTCAGCAGGCAGGAGCGATAACCGTGCTGTGAGGGCAAAGCCTAGGCTGGGCTGCCCGGTCTTGCCTGGCACTGAGCATAGCTTGTAGCACTGATGCACAGGCTCTTGTGTCTGATTCTATTATGCACAGAGCAAAGACAGTGTTAGAAATAAGTGAAGAGAGCAGCAAGGACCAAGTGCTTTGTTGGTGGAACTTAGTAATAGGAAGTGAGACTCCTGCTGCAGGAGAGCTGATGTTCAGTGGACAGACTCATCCCTTCCCTGAGGCTGTCTGATGCATTCTGTCACCTGCTGTGTTGTAGAGGCTTTCCAGAGGGCACGGCGCCGGATGCAGGAAGCACGCGAGAGCCTTCCTCAGGACCTCATCAGCACCTCTGCCTCCACTGTGCACCAGTCGCAGGAACCATGACTGACCACCTCCACTGCCTGGGAGGATTTAGCATCTTCTCTCTGACACGAGCTGCCGTTGTTCAGTAGGAGTCACAGTGCTGGTGCCTGGAAGCTTTCGAAGCCCTTCCTTTGTCATTTTCCTTGGGTGGGGAAGGAGTCTGTAACACATCCAGACCCAGAATCTTTGCATTTCCACAGGAACCTGTGGAAGGAGCACCATTTCTTCAAGGCATTTTGTTACCAGGCCCTAACAACACAGCCAATTATCCACATTTTTGCTGAGCAGACTAAAATACTGACATGGGACCTGTGAACCCTTTAACACATTTTCAGGAATTGAATAGTAAATGATTAGAAAAATTTCAAGTCTACATAACTTGGTAGATTTAGTTTTCTTCCTAAAGAAAAAGGTGATGTTGAAGGTCAAGGCATGAATGCTAATGAAATGAGTAGATAACTTCTTGAGAAGTGCTGATAATCATTGTCAGCATTTGTAGCTATGGGTCAGTCAATACTAAAATGAATCTGTTCCACCTGTGCCTTAAGATTGATTCATTCCTAGAGAGAAAGCTCTCTGCTACATGTAATATACGAAAGCAAAGCAAAGGAGTGACGTTTGACAGATTGAGAACTGGAGAAAAGGGTTACATTCTGTATTGCCTTGTGTGTGCTCATAACATTTCTGGCTCTGCAGTGATGAGCAGGAGGATTCTTTGTTCAAGAATACAACTGAAAACACACATTCCCCTTAGTTCATAGCAGAACTTTGGCTGGGGCTGGACAGTTTGCAGACAACGAGAGCAGATTATAACATTTGCACATCAGCTGAACTTTGAACTGTTCAAGCTGTTCCTTTGAGCTATGGTTCATTGTTCTATCTCTGATTGCAGTATACTGCATTGCTTCCTGAGGAAGCATGTGTGTACCTGGTTTTTACCCAGTTTCTTCTGTTCTTTTCTCAGACTTTTTTTTTCTTTCCTGTTTTTGTTCCTGTCCCAAGTTCACAGAAGCAAGGCTACCTGCAGACTGACAGTGCTGCTGTGTTGATTTGTGCACGAGTCATATTTCCATGTGTTCTCCTCTGCTCCTAACACAAGGGATAGGAAGAAAAGTCTCGGGCTGAGATCATGCAGGTCTGAATGTGTCTGTAAAGTTAGAATTCACAGGCAGAATATGAAATAGGAATTGGCCTTCCTCCTTTTGCTCTGCACGTTCCTCCTTCACAGGGAGCATGAGACTCATGGCTGCAGCAATGTGTGTGATTGTTAGAACATCCCCCTCTTCCCTGCTGCTCCATTGTCTTCCTCACTCCCTTCTTGCCATTTTGATCCTGTCCCAGCCTTCACTGGGAAAACCAAACTCCTAGCTTTGTTCCTCCTTCACCTTTGTTGTAATTCCTAGATCTGTTTGACAGCTTGAATGTGTCTGGCAGGTTCAATTGTAAAAGGATTTTTGCTCACCTTCCTCGCCTGCTGCCCCTCCTTTTTGATGGAAGAGTGTGTATTAGATAGCATGGCCTGTTAAGCAGAGCACAGTGTCCTTGGCCTCGAGCTGGATGTTGTGTCTTGTGCATGAGTCAGTTCTCCACTTAGGCTTTTGATGTGATGGCTGTGAAGGCACAGGCCCAGTTCTGGAGGACCAGATTTCAGGTGTGTGCACTATCATGGTCTTTAGTAATCTAGTCACATTTCACCAGAGATTGACCCACTCAGTGCCCGGGATGAAAAGCATTCACTGAGTATGTAGCACTTGCTATCTCTATTTTTTTATCATAATTCATGTCATGGCCCTGTATGTTTATTGCATGCTATCTAAGCAATACTTAATTTCCTTCTGGGTGTTTCTGTTGTGCTTATCGCTAATAGCTGAATTGCGTGTCTCTGAAACCCTTTTCAGGATTGAGTTACAAGGTCAAGAGAATATTCTTTTTATCAATAAAGTAACAAAACACCTTTCTGATTGAGATGATGCCAAAGGCAGATCCTGTTAGAGAGTGGACTCTTCTGATTATAAGATCAGGTTCCCAACTCATGCTCATTGCTCAGCACATTTTTATGGCAGGATTTGGTGTATTGAGTGTTGAGATTACACAGAGGCACAGTAAGGTTTACATAATGATACTAGCTTTGCTAGTTAAAACTCTGAATAGTGTAAAATCTTACAGAAACTCAAGAGAGCAAAATTTGAAAATAAAAAATTATCATAACCAAAGAAGTAATTCTTCCAAAGTAAGATATTGTTAGCAGTTTTTCACCTTCATACTTGCAGCCTCCTTTGCCTGACAGAACAAAATGGTGCTCATAAAAGGTGTTTTGGAGAAAGCCTTCAGCAAGTGTTCTTTGAATATGCCCTTTTATAAATGAAACTAGCAAATTTCCATATACATGTGCATGTATGAAAATGTCACTGATCTTTTAATAAAAACTGGCATTTGGTGCAGGGCTTGTGCTCTGAACTTGCTGAGGAGCCTGGCCAGCTGGAGTGGGGGTTATGCATCGACCAGGTATGCACAGATGAAATAGGAGGTGGCCCATGGGGACTGGCAGAAGGGGAGGCCAGTGATCTCCTGGGAGTTGTGAGGATTTCCCCTGTGCAAAAGTGTCCCTACACTTTGCACCAGAGGGGTGCCTTTGCATTGAAGCTCAACAGGAGAAGGGAGAGGAAGGGGCAGTTGTGGGTGCAAAAGAGCTTGGGATGGGAGAGCACTAGTTAATAGGACAGGGGAGCCTGGCAGACTGGGCGATGCCATGAACTGAAGATGGAGGGAGGCTGGAGGGCAGGAGGAGCCTGCAGCAGGTGCAGGCTAGGCAGTGCTTCAGACTCTTGGAGGGACCAGAGCAGGTCTAGCAGTGAGAGTCAGAGGTTGGTGCTGTCCCTGGTGCATGGCCAGCAGCCCCCCAGCTCTGGCTACATCAGCTGCAGCAACATAGCTGGGTTCTCTTGAGCTTTGTTGGGGCAGACTGGAGCTTGTGATGTTTTTTTGAGTGCCAGCTGAACTTCCAGCTGAACGGGCTGGAATCCTGCAACCTTACCAGTGATGTGGTCTGCATGGGGGCAGGTGCCAGCTGAAAGTCCCTAGGGGCCTTCCGGGCATCTCATTAAATAAACTGTGCAAACAAAGGGTAATTGCAGAAATGTTGGCTTGGTGGACGAAAAGGCTGTGGGCAGTTGGCAGGGCTTGCATAACACAATCAGCAGCCATTAGAAATTCCAGTGTAAATGTATCAGAAAAAGAAGACCTAGAAATGAGTCATTCACGTGACTGGGGGAGCAGCTTTCCACCAAAGAAGTCAGACCCCAGGAATGGGTTTTGCTCTCAACTGGGGAAGATTTGGGCTGTGGTAACTTCAAACTAGAGCCTTGCCAGCAAACCTCAAACACCTCTTTGGCTTGGTCCCATCCCAGTGCTTGCAATGAACTGGGGACACAGCGTTATTCTCCTGAAGTGACTGCAGGGGACATTCTGGCCTGGGAGGGTGGGCTGTGCTGCCTGTCTTCCATGCTGCCGTCCCGGCAGCCAGAGGTTGTGCAGCCGGGAGGTGTGTTTGGGAAGGACGTTGGGCTGCATGCGAAGCAGAGCTGCAAGCTCTGGAGGAGAAGGAGCTGCAGCAAGCACGTGTCCTACAGAGATTTGTCTTGCCACTGCATGGTGCGTGGGGAGGGAGAGGTGTGTTTTATCTGCACTGTGGGGTTTAAGTGGTCATTATTAAACAACTACCAGAGGCTGCTTGTTGGCTCAATATATTTTAATTTTAGCCACTGGGTTGGAGTGTCAGAGGAAAGCTCCCTGCGGGCCCTCTCCTGGCAGTGAAGTGAAAGAGTGAGTTGCTTTGCCTTTCACCCCCAGCTGCCTTTTTATTATGCTTATTGTCTACTCAAGGTGCAGCCTGTGTTCTGGAAAGCTCATGTCAGTATTTCAGTGCAAGGCAGAGTACAACTGACCCGAGCAAAATCACACTTCATTGGATCAGTCAAAAAATAAGTATCTGTGTGCCCCTTTTCCTGCATTGAAATGATTGCTTTGGTTTGATTTAATTTCTCTCGCTGCTTTGGTTTGAGCAGGTTTTTAAAGTGAACCCTAGTGCTATGTAGACGAGGTACTTCCCTTTCTCTAGCATCTGTCAAGATCTTTTTCTAGAGTAACACAAAAAATCAGAAAGGACTGATAGAATCAGACTTTTCAATAATTTATTTGCAAGTCCTTACATTTAAAAAAAAATAAAAATCTGACTTTCAAAACAGTTGGGAGGATTTCTGCAATGTATGAAAGAGAAACTTCTCTTGGAGGTGTGCAATTCCAGGTTGTTTCAAGCTTTCCAGATCTGAGAAAGAGGATTGGCCCTTTGACCAGGTGGGAAAGGTGAATTTCCTGTGACTTAATCTGTCCTTGGAAGCTAGAAAGGTCAAGCTGGATATCAAGATCTAGTCCACTGCTTTCCTTCAGGCAACATCACCTTAGTCAAAGCCTGAGACATGTTTGTTCAACCTGTTCTTTACATGAAGATGGAGTCTACAGATCATCCCTTCCAGATGGTTTGGGGGGGGGGGGCAGTTCTGTAGCAAATTTTCTTGTACAGAGCAATTGATGGTGGCAGCTTGTGCCTGAGCTGAGCAAAGCCTGTTGTCAGGCTGCTGTTGGAGGCGTGAGGAGGAGGGAGCGTGTGATTCCTGCCAGGTGGTTATTGTTTCTCTGGGGGGTTCCCATCCCACGCTGCCAGTGCCTGTGATATCTTGTTCTCTGCTGCTGGTCTCCTTGTGAGTGCTGTGATGCTCTCTTATGGCTCTGGAGATGGCATCGGGAGTCTGAGAGATCGGACAAGCTGTAGACCCAAGTGAACGGCCACTTTTCCTGCTGTGGCTGGAAACACCGAGCCCAGCTTGCTTCTCAATGCTTTGCTTGTGATGTCCAACGTTTTCCACTGCAGTTGTGCTTGCAAGGGCTGGATTCCCACCCTCTTCCCCTTGGTCACCTCCCCTTCTCCATCCTTTCCCCTCTTCTGTCCCATTTTGACTTTTTCTTCTTTGTGTGCATGTCACACATACAGACCTCTGTATGCATATAGGTCTGTGTGTTTAATCCTGGGTGTAGTTTAATCCTGGAGTAGTTTTGGCCCTGCTTTCTCTTTGCACCCAGCTATGCCCCTTGCCCCTCACTATTAGCACACAAGCCACTCTGCTCCTTTTGTGCACCCCTGCAGCCCTTCACCCCATGAGAGCAGAGCTGAGCTGTGATACCGTGACACCAGCCTGTGCCATCCCTACCTTCCTGGGGCTCCTGGCCTCGCCAGGCACCCTGCGTTGAGCAGAAACAACCTGAGATGGTGCAAGGTGTGCAGAACAGCTGGGTGGTGTAGATGCAGTGTGCCCTGCAAACCCAGGCTGACCAAAACTGCAGCCTGGGGAGAGACCCTTTGTGCACAGGGCACGGCTCTTCCCTTTTTTCCACAACTGTCAGATGCCCTTCTGGGTGCCCTGCCTCAACCTCTGCGAGTCATAGCATAGTTTCCCTTCCCTCCTAACATCATCTCCCTTCTTCACTGACGTCACCCGTTCCTACAGGGCTTGGCTGGACTCTTGCCCCACAGGCACTGTGGAGACAGGAGTCCTGTCCTCAGAAAAGCAATGGCAAAGCATCCTCCTGTCACTTGCGCGCATAAGATTGTATGCTATATTAGCTTTTCAAAAGCAACTTTTTAATAACTGTTGGCATAGAGACAAGTGTTTGGAGTAATCGCTGTTGGCATCTTCTCTGTTCCCCTAGCACGGGGAGAGGGAACCTACAGCTTGTCAGCTGGATCCACTTGTGACTGGTCATATGTGCCTTTCCCTGCACCACTCCTCTCCTCCCCAGCATCTCCCTGTTGGCATGGGCACGCACAGGCAGCACGGTGCTGAGGTGAGGCTCCCCATGCAGGGAGGTGGTGTGGAGTGGCCCATCTTAATTAGCTCATCCCTGCCTTGTCTCTGAGATCCTGTCTCTCCCATGCCACGAGACTTGGCCTGTGTTCTTGGCACTGAGTAAGTCTCCCTGGCTCCCTCAGCACTGCTGTGCTCAGCAGCTCCGGTCTTTGCCTTCCCTGAAGAGCTTTCCACTCTATTCCTCAACATATTACTTCTGGCAGCTGCTCCAGGATCTCTGTCCCATGCCTCCAAAGGGAATAGTGTCCCTGAAGTGGCAGCAGTGGCTGCAAAATGAATGAACAGCTTCAGGTGGTTTGTGAGCTGCAGCCAGGCTGCAAGTCTTGCAGCCCCTGCTCCTGTGTCACATGGAGCCGGGCTGAGCTCTGGATTTTGGTCATGTCTGCACTGTCAGCCTCACTCAGGGCCAGGGGCTTGCTTTTCTCTGCATTTCTGGTGAGCATTCATTCTGCACCCCCTTGTTGTGCATGTCTGAGCTCTTCCTTCATCGGCTGTCATGGTCTGGTCTCTCCCAATGGAGGCAAGTCCTCAGAAACCTCAGGATGGATCTTCAATGAGCTGCAGATGTTACCAGCCATCCTCCTGCAATCTCCGCTCAAAATACCTTTGTAATTTTTCGTGTGTAAGTGGAGCGTGTGTGACTTTGGGTTTTTGTGCTGCATTTTCTATTGCTGTCAGCTGCCTGACTCACCTGAAAGCTCGTAAATACATCAAGTGCTGCAGACGCAGGCACTGTTAAAGTGAAGTGTCTCTCTGACTTCTTTTTTTTGCAGTCCCTGTTGCTTGCAGCATGAATGAAGAACTGTCTGAGCCTCCTCCACTTAGTCCCTGCATCTCCAGGGCTCTTGGGGAGCCTGTCTGCCTGCAGCTGTGTCTCAGTTCTTGGGGTCAGAGGTTGCTCTGTCTGTTGTCTGAGCTCTTGCCAAACAAGAAGGCTCCTGCAGCCCTCTCTAGTGTCCTGTATAAGATGGGTGGTGACACCCAGCACTGGAGGGAGGGTGTGTGGACGGGGGCTGCCTGGAAGGGAGAGGGGGCCTACAGTCCTCACTGGAGGTGAGAAGCTGTTGGGACTGGAAATGGGAAAGGCTGTCATGTAGCAGCAGGGAAGTTTGCAAAGTGGGAATGCTGCCTTCCATGGTACTCTGCGGAGCTTAGGAGAGGAGGAAAATGTTTATCTGGGAGCCTCTTGATGGGACCTAGCTAGAAAGGGCACTTCAGATGGAGGCAGGGTAGTCCTGCTCAATGTCTGGCATGGAGGAAGGTGCTGACCTGTCTTGCTAGCAGGTGTCTCTGCTCTGGCAGCCTGATGTTAGTGCTGGAGATCTGCCCGGCATGCTGAGTAGCGGCAATGTGGAGAGAGCCAAGCCATGGGGCCACAGCAGTGCCACGAGGGGACAGGCAGGATGAGCTGTTCAGCATTAGCTCTACCAGGGGAAAGGATGCTCCCGTGTGACAATAGAGAAAAGCATGGTCAGACCCATCCGCAGTCACAGCTGGGACAGCCAGAGCGTGGTGTCCTGGCTCTGGTGAGAGGTGAGAATGGAAAGCTGGGTCTGGAAGGCCTCATCCTTCTCACCTGCCTTGGGGAAGGGTGAGCATGCAGAGCATGGGGCACATGGAGCCATCCAAGGAACGGCCTCTTCCCTCAGCAGGAGACAAAGAGGTGTTTGGGGAGGTGGAGGCAGAGGCAGGGAAGTGAAACCTCATGGTGGGCAGTGGAGAGCTGAGCTGCCACGATGTGGGAGGACACCAGACATGGGCTTTTCCTTGCTGTATTATGGTGGCTTTGTACGTCTCTCCGTGGGTGAGACCATCCTTGGCATTAGAGCACTTTGCAGCAACGAGGTCTTCTGTGCCTCCCACGTGGGAGTGTGGGTGAAGTGAGCCCTTGCCCTAACAAGCTGCAGTAAGTGCGTGCAGCAGAAACATGAGAAACGCTACAACAGCTGGCTGGGTCCAGGTAACCCATACAGCTGGGCCCAACACTTAAGCTCCGCCAGCGAGACCTCTCCATGCAGTGAGACCCTGCTTCTGCACTCCCAGCTGAGGTGCCCACGGTTGTCCCTTGATATCGGAGCCCTTGAAAGGCACCTAGGTGGTGGTGGCCCAAAGACAGACCCAGATGCCTGTTCCACTTCTTACTGTGCGAGGAGCTGGTTTTTGAGCTAATATGTGTATGTGATGGGAGCAGGGGCTTCGAATCCTCTGGGAGGAAAGCTGGTCCCTTCCCCTGCAGGAACCCTTGACCCACATGGTCCCAGCTCTCCACAGAAGCCAGCGGGCAGCAGCATGCTGAAGGACACCAGTCCTGTCTCAAGAGTGATCCGGGCCCATGTCTGTGTGGGGCAGGTGAGCAGAGATGCCTGGGGAGGGTAGGAGGTTGTTCCTGGAGGCATCGGGCTTGGAGAGATGTGAGAAACCGCCAGCAGCATGTGGCAGGGGCATGGCAGCGTGTGCCGTGCCGAGAGCCATCCATAGGGATCCCAAGGGCGGCTAGAGAAGGTGCTGGGGCTTGAGCACTGAGGTGCTGGCACCAGGTGTGATTTCAGCTGGTCTGCACCCACAGCTGCGGCTCCTCGTGGACGGGAGGGTGGCTTGGGTGTGCAAGCATGGGCTCGGGGGCTGAATGAGCACTGCTCTTCAGGGGGAGCTGATAGCAGGAGAGACATCTCCTTGACGTGCCTGCCCAGCCTCCCCAGGAGGAG
>NW_010972684.1:23355-24196 GCF_000737465.1 Haliaeetus leucocephalus
TGCACCCACAGCTGCGGCTCCTCGTGGACGGGAGGGGGGCTTGGGTGTGCAAGCATGGGCTCGGGGGCTGAATGAGCACTGCTCTTCAGGGGGAGCTGGCGGCAGGAGGAGACAGAGGAGAAGACAACAGAACAGGGAGAAGGTGGGCACCCAGCCTGGGCCGTGGGGAGGGCTCATGGGGATGATGGCAGAGGGGGGCGACATCTCTTTTGGAAGCGCACAGTGCTCTTGTCACTTGAGTAAATTGAGCCCTGTTCCCGGTGACGGGGAACTCTTCCCGCCAGTGGGATGTGCAATAGAGCTCCTCTGCTCACCCGCAAAGTAGCGCGGGGAGACGCTGGTGGGATGGGGAGCCCAGATAACCCCCGGCTGGGTCCCCCCCCAGGAGCCACCAGCCCACGGAGTCCCACCTGCACGAGCCTGGAGGAGCCCAGAGGCACAAGGGCAGGTGGGAACCCAAATCAGGGACTCGGAGGAAGGGACGCCCTGTCCGGGCCCCTCCAGGCAGACCCTCAGCCCCAGGGCCTGCGGGGGGTATTTCTGCCTGGGGGCGTGGGACACGTTTTGGGATGCGGGAGCATTGCACAGAACTTATGGATGCTCAAGAAAGGAAGTGAAGGTGGAGAAAGGGAGGGATCTGGATGATTCAAGAACAAGCACGGGCAAATACGGGAACGCGCGCGGCCCCCGGGAGCCACAGGGCGAGGGCGGCCCTGGTGGGGGCTGCGCTCGGCCATGGTGGTCGCTCTCCCAGAGGAGCAGAAAAGGGGCCCACCCCCTCCTCTCCCCCACCCGCTGCGGTGGGTGCCAGGGTGTCCCGCCGGGGGGGGCGGCGGGTCCC
>NW_010972684.1:24253-26138 GCF_000737465.1 Haliaeetus leucocephalus
CGGGGCGGGGCGGGCCTTGGGCGGGGCCGCGTGCCGAGGGCGGCCCTTCCCCAGCGCCTCGCTGAGGCGAGGCCCGGCGGCCTGCGGCGGGCGGCAGCGCTCCTCCGAAAGCCGGGCCAGCCGTCCCTCGGGGACGGGCACGGCAGCACCGGCCGTCGGGCAGCGGCGCCGGCAGAGGAGGAGCAAGCGGCGTCTCGTTCCCTGAACCGCTGCTAGCCGCGGGCGGGGGTGTCTGCCCGTCCCGGTCCGTGGCGTTCAGGAGGACGAGTGGCCTGCTAAGGGGGGATGGAGGATGCAGCTTGAGAGCAGCAGCAGCAGCTCCCAGCCCGGGCGTCCTCCCCGCCACAGCTCTGGGCTGCTCCGGTGGCGCGGGGGGATCTTCGCACCCCCGGCACCAAGCCCCGGCGTGTTGGGATGGAGCACACGGAGGGGTCAGGGCCCTCGGAAGCCGCGTCCCCGTCCTGGAGCCGAGGGCAGCAGGGAATGAAAGGCCAGGAGGAGGGCTGCAGGGAAGAACTGCTAAAACTCGCCAACACCAAGTTTATCTGTGGTGGAGGAGGTGCAGCACTGTGAGGGGAGCCCCGCTGCGCCCCCAAAGCCCGGGCTCTCGTCCTGCAGCTGCGTCCCTGCTGGGCGCATCTGGAGCCCCAGGCTAAGGCTGTGTCTGAGGGGCTCCCGAGAAATCTCTGAGCATCTCCTCTGACACGGGCACACTGCATCTCCCAGTCGGCTGGTGCTCCTTCATTTCATATCCCACAGCAGTTTGCTTGGCAAAACGGCATCTTGCCATCTTCATTCTCTAAAATCAGTCACGGTCCCATGGATGTTTAATCCAGGCATCTTAATTTTTCTACGGAAACATTTAAACCTGAGCAGGGTTGGCTCGGGCCATTTTTCATCAAGATGTCGGTCTAGTTCCAGGGATTATCTGCTCAGAGGGTGAACCTGGAGGACCGTGGGAAGAGGTCTTTGTCAGGACACTGAGTTTTGACGGCTGGACGTTTCGCAGGGAACAGGAGTGGGGTTTTGCTGTGACATATCTGCTTGACTCCCACCTGGCTGGTTTAATACACTGAAGGCTGTTCCCATGCAGAGCCACCCCCTGCACTGGTGGCTCTGGAGCTCCTCCCTGGCACAGGAGCTCTGGGAGGAGACCTGGGCCTCTGCACCAGGCGCACCCCAGGGATGCTGGACATGCCCAGGGCCGCTGGAGCTGCAGCCAGCAGCCCTAAGGCTGGACCAGCTGGCCCCAGGGCAGCCCCAGAACATGCAGGAAACGGCAGGCACAGGCTGTGGGAGGTCCTGTTCCTGCTCTGTCCCTGGAAAAGGTGGGCATAGGGGTGTCTCCCTGACACCATCAGTTCCCCCTAAAGCAGCGAACTGGCACTGCCTGTTTGAGCCCTGTTGGCACCTCACTGCTCCCTGTGAGCCCGGGGTTGGGGTCCCCCAGGGTGGACACCCCCCCTCCACCGCCCCTGCCTGTCCCTGGGCTGGGGAGCCCCTCCTGCTGGTGCCCCCAAACTGTGGTGTCTGCTGGATACCCGGCCCCGGTGCTGCTGCTGCCCCGGTGACCCCCAGGTGTGACCCTGCAGTCAGGGCTGCCCTGCTATGTGCCCCCCTAGGAGAGCACCCTGATGTGATGTCCTGCAGTGTGACCCCCCCAGGTGAGAGACCCCAGCTGAGCCCCGAGTGTGAGCCCCAAGTGTGATCTTCCCCGGTGTTATCCCCAGGTGTGTCCTTTTCGTGTTCCCCCCCAGATGTGACCCCCCCCAGATGTGATGCCCCCTAGGTGTGACCCCCCGGTGACTCCCCCCACTTTGATCCCCCGTAGCTGTGTCCTCCCCAGCTATGGCCCCTCTTCGTTGTTTCCCCCCAGCTCCAGGTT
>NW_010972684.1:26392-30427 GCF_000737465.1 Haliaeetus leucocephalus
AGTGGGGATGGCCGAGGAGGGACGAGAGCCTGAAATCCCGGTGCACTGCCCCAGCATCCAGCCTCCCGCCTTGTGCCGTCACACCAGCGCTTGCTTTGCTGGTTTTTCTTGGTGGGTTGTTTGTTTGTTTTTTTTTTTTGCTTCACGATTGGGTCTGTCCAGTCACCTGGGAGGCGAGCGGGGGTCTGGCCACGCTGTCTGTGCTCCATCCCGGGGGGGTGACCTGCAGGAGGGGAGGGGGTGACCCAGATGTGGAGTGAGGGGTAGCAGGGATGACTGTGGGTGCCCAGGCTGGCCAGTCCCCTCGGAGACCCCGCCAGAATCGCTTCAGCCAGGAGTTTGGCTCGGGCTGGAAAACACCGGGAGGACGGAGCTGGGGTGATGCCAACAAGGGGCCGAGGGGGTGGCTGTCGATGCTGGAGGAGGAAGGGGCTATATAAAGAACAACTGCACCCCCCCTCCCCCGCTCAGCCCGAGCGCCTGGAAAGCACCCAGACAGGGGGCTCTTTCTGCAACAGCAACGCAGGCTGTGAAATAGCGTCGGAAAATAGGCTTTTTAATAATAATAGTAAAAACCAGCCCTGTGAATGTCCTCTTGGCAGCCAGTGCTGGCTGAGAAGTGATGCGGTAGAGTATTTTAAAATCTCTCAATTCCTTTAAATATGTCTTAAGAAAAAATAGGTTTTCGCCTCACTCCTGCTGATGATCCTTATTCATCAGCCTAATGCCAAAGGGTGCAGCATCCTCCCCGGGGCTCCCTGCTGCATCCAGGGCGCCTGGGGATGGAGGTCCAGCTTGGAGCATCCAGATGCCCTGGAGCTGAGCGGGTGCCCACGCTGGGGCAGAGCCCGGCCGGGCTGGGAGGAGCGGGGCAGCACGCGTGGAAAATGTGGGTTTACAGCCTTGGTGGTGGCAGTCACCTGGGAGGAGCAAGGTGCTGCAGTGGATGGAGTATAGGGAGTGTTTGGCCTTTTTTTTCCTGTGCTGCCAGTAGCCAGCCTCATTAATAGCCTTGGCCAGTTTCTTGCTGGTTTAATACAGTGTTTAAATTCTGCCAGGGATGATAAGAAAGAATTGAAAAATAAAGAGCTGGCATTATTGGAGCTGAGGAGGGGATGCAGGGCTTTCACTGCTGTGCAGAACAAGAGCTTCATGTCTTAATGGGATTTTTATAATGGTACTTGAAATTCAAAATGCTAATCCTGTAATCTTGACCTCTGATTGTGTTCAGGCTCACTCAAGTTTATCTAGTGCCCTGGGGCTGGTAGTGCCCCCAGGCCTGCTCTGAACCAGGGACAGGAAATTTAGCTTATGGCTGAAAAATGTCCTCTTGTTGTGGCGGAAGAGCAGCTGACTGGCTGTGAAGGATGTCAGGAATGAGACCAGCAGAGCTTTGCTCTCAGCTGCTCCTGGGTAGGTGCCACAGCTCTGGCCCTGGATTGTGTTTCCTGCCTATCTGGGGTGGGGCTGGAGCTGGTCCCCTTCCCGGAAACCCCCAAAAGCAGCCCCTCCTGCTGTGGTTGTCCCTCTGCAGTGTTGGTGACAGGGAAGGGATGGAACAAAAATAATCCAAACAATAATTTATTTTGCTTTTGGGACAGTCTCCAAGCCGCTTCTCCCTGTGTTCCAGATACCTAAAATGTCTTTATTTAGGTTCTGCCTGTGTCGTGTCCTCCAAAGCTTGAGGAGAGCTGGTGCTGAGGGTGCTGCATTATAAAGAGCCATCAGCTGCTGCGGATGGGGGAAGAGCCTGAAGCTCTGCTCAACATGCAAGGGCTCTGCTGTCCTGGCTCAGCAGGGCTCCACGGCCAGGGTGCTGCAGGGCCAGGATGAGATGGTGCATGCATGCAGGACGGTGAGGGTTCCATGCCACTTCATCCTGCCTGGGAGGATTGGGTGAGATGTCGGTTTGGGTGAGATGTCGGGATTTCCAGCGTGTGAGACAGGTCCAAATGGTAAAATAATTACAAATTATGTTTTGAGAGAAAGTGGGAGAAGATGAGGGAGTTGTGCAGGTGTTGTAGGATGACAGAGTGGTTTGGTTTGGAAGGGACCTTCAAAGATGATCCAGTCCAACCCCCCTGCCAGGGGCAGGGACATCTCCCACTAGGTCAGGTTGCTCAAAGCCCCATCCAACCTGACCTCAAACACTTCCAGGGATGGGGCAGCCACAGCCTTTCTGGGCAACCTCTGCCAGTGTCTCACCACCCTCATCGTACAACATTTCTTCCCTATGTCCAAGCTAACCCCACCCTCGTTCAGTTTAAAACCGTTGCCCCTTGTCCTGTCAGTGCAGGCCCTGGTCAAAAGTCTCTCTCCCTCTTTCCTGTAAGCCCCCTTTAAGTACTGAGCAGCTGCAGTAAGGTCTCCCCAGAGCCGTCTCTTCCCCAGCCTGCACAGCCCCAACTCTCTCAGCCTTTCTCCATAGCAGAGGTGTCCCAGCCCTCAGACCATTTTGGTGGCCTCCTCTGGATCCACTCTAGCAGGTCCATGTGTATCTTGTGCTGGGGACCCCAGAGCTGGTTGCAGTGCTCCAGGGGGGTCTGAGGAGAGCGGAGCAGAGGGGGAGCATCCCCTCCCTCGACCTGCTGGCCACGCTGCTGGTGATGCAGCCCAGGAGCCACTTGGCATTGCTGGTTCATGTCTGATTTTCCTCTCACCAGTATCCCCCAGTTCTCTGCAGGGCTGCTCTCCTTCCCTCCTTCCCTCCCTTCCTTTGTGTGCTCCCCCATTCTGTCATACATGCTGCAAATGGTTGTATTGATCAGAGTTGAAAAAAATTCTAGAAAATTAGGAAAGGGTTGAGTCAGTGCCTTGCAAACCAAGCATCTATTTTTTTTCTTCTTGTTTTATTTAGCTTGAATAAATTAGTTGCAATGTCAGACTCTTGAGCTCTGTTTCCAAGAAGTAACATCAGCCTTTGGGAACTGAAGGACTGCTTAGAGGTCATTGATGTCCCAGATCTCTTTTGGCAGATGGGACTTCAGCTGGAAAGTTGTTCTCTGCAGAGCTGCCCTCCATCCATCCATCCATCCATCCGTGCCCCAGTCTGTGTTGGTCCTGTGGATTGCCCTGACCCAGGTGGAGGACCTTGCACTTGGCCTGGTTGAACTTCATGAGGTTTACATGGACCCACTCCTCCAGCCTGTCCAGGTCCCTCTGGATGCCAGCCCTTCCCTCCAGCGTATCGACTGCACCACTCAGCTTGGTGTCACCTGCGAACTTGCTGAGGGTGCACTTGATCCCACTGTCTGTGTCGATCAAGATGTTGAGCAAGCCGTGGAAGTGGCATGTGGCAGTTCCTGGTCCCAGAGTGCCCTGTTTCCAGCAAGACTCAATTCCCTGCACTTGCTGCCGGTTGCTGAAGCAGTGAGACGATGCCAAGGCGCTGCAGGCTGCTGTGAGATGCCAGCCTGGGCCTGGAGAGGAGGTTTCGAGGGGACATGGCGGTCTGGAGGGCATGGGGCGTTGGTGGCTGGGTGGACCCGGATGGTTCGGGTCAGGGTTGCTGTGTCTGGAGGAACTCAGCATGCTTGGTGTTACTGGCCGTTAAGAAAGATATGGCTGGGTGATTTTGGGAGGATGGGATTCTCCTGTCAACATTTCATTCAGCCAGTTAGCAGAATTTCCAATAGTTATTGATTTTTGGTGACTGTAGCCGTTGCTGGGCTCTAATTGGGCTGGGAAAAACCATTTATCTGTTGAGAGATCCTCTCCCCATTCCCTACCAGACAGTGCTTGCCTGATGTTTTATTTTGCAATTACATGGTGGAAGTGTTCCTTGAGATGCTAGGGTGGACACTGCCCAAATTGTGGGTTCAGGCGCTGTGGGGAGAGGTTTGGCAAGGCTGCTGTGCTTGCAGGATGGTGTACAGGCCTGGCAGGTTTCAGTGCTGGCAGAAGCAACCCCAGCGTGAGAGAGACCTTCTCTGGACTGGTGACAGGAGAAGGCGGCTAGTTTGGACCTGGAGGTCTCCCTTTGCCCCCCAGCACAGACCTTGTGTGGTGGGACCAGTCGTCTTAAGTCTGAGTGGC
>NW_010972684.1:30915-31328 GCF_000737465.1 Haliaeetus leucocephalus
TGGGAGTTGCGGGGAGGTGTGCGTTAAAAATAAAAGGAGAGAGAACGCAAGGTCAGCTCCAGGTCCAGCTCTGTGGATCCACCCTCTTCCCTCCTGCGGCAGCTGAAATCTGCAGCGTGGCCCCCCAGGACTTGCAGCCAGACCTTGCTCCATCCCCTGTGGTTAATAATCCTGTGCTGCTCCTGCTAACAATTTCTTTCTCGGGGGCACAAATGTGAAGTCAACCAAAGTTTGCAGCAGGAGTTGGGTCTCATTGATCTCCATCTGGGCAGCAGGGCTTTTCTGGAGCCACCCGCCAATGCAAAAGTCCCTGCTGACCCTGGAGATAGATATATTTGCTTATTTAAATGCTGTCTTCCTTTCCTTTTTTAACCCTCTTGGTTGCCCGGTGCACTTTCAAGCTCTTCTATTCA
>NW_010972684.1:31868-32106 GCF_000737465.1 Haliaeetus leucocephalus
CCCAAGTAGGGCAAGCCAAAGAAAACTTAAAATTGGGAAGACCCTTTGATGTGCTTTAAACACAGCAGCATGCAAAGCCCAGCCTGTAGGTCAGCTCTGGATGGTGTTTCATTTCCCCACCGCAGGAGGAGGCTGGGGCCTGCAGTGGGGGTCTGCACCCCGGGGAGGGAGTGGAGCGTTGGACAGGGGTTTGAAGGACAAGCGGGCTCAGCCCCCACCGGCACCAGCCTCGGAGGGG
>NW_010972684.1:33306-34097 GCF_000737465.1 Haliaeetus leucocephalus
TTGTCTTGTGCTGGGGACCCCAGAGCTGGCTGCAGTGCTGAGGGGGTCTGAGGAGAGCGGAGCAGAGGGGGAGCATCCCCTCCCTCGACCTGCTGGCCACGCTGCTGGTGATGCAGCCCCATATGTCTTTTTATGTGATGCTGGCACAGGATGCAGTGATATTTGGGAGGTGGTGGTGTGAACCCAGAGGCACCCCACTGCCATTCCTGCAGAAGGCCATAGGCATGGCCCTTCTCTACTGCACTTCTCCATTACCTGCTCCACAGTACTGTGTTTGAAAGCCAGCAGGTCACGTCAGGAAGAAAGTTTCTTCAAGACCTCAAATCTGCAGGACTGATGCTGACCCTGTGCAAGCAGCTCCAGGTGACTGGCTTAACCAGACATCCTTGAATATGGGCTGTGATAAGAAACCCACTGTGAGTCCACTGTAATTTTGATGCTCACCATTTCTTGAGCTGCCTCCATGTGTTGTCTAGTTCAAGTTTTGTAAATAGATGTTTTATCTGCTTTTCTTTAACCTGCCTTGAATACAAGCAGATTCTAAGTGCTCAGGTCCCATATCAGAGATGTCCTGAAACAACTTGCAACCTCACACTGAGTATTTCCAGTGGAGGTGCAAGAGATAGCCCTGTACAGTCACTCTCCTCTGGCAGGAGGGTCTCTTCCTCCATCACCTTTGCAGGAGCCGTAGAAGTAGTGAGTGGAGCCCAGGACATCTGCTGACTGCTGGCCAAAAACTGTCCTTGGGGGCATCTAGAGGAGAATAGGAAGTCCTGCTGCTGCAGCAGCAG
>NW_010972684.1:34242-34501 GCF_000737465.1 Haliaeetus leucocephalus
GCCTCCTTGGCCTGTTTCACAGCCTTGTTGAGACCTGTTGTAGAGAAGTGGCTTGTCCCTGCTGCTGTTGGACAGCCGTTGCAGGACCACAGTCATCAAATTGTTGAATGGTTTGCATTGGAAAGGACCTTCAAAGATCACCTAGTCCAACCCCATTGCCATGGGCAGGGACATCTTCCACTAGATTGGGTCCTGACTGGGTTGTAAAATTCCAGATGTCCTGTGTAAATTATTTGTGTGTGTTTGTTCTTAGGCCAGT
>NW_010972684.1:34511-34894 GCF_000737465.1 Haliaeetus leucocephalus
CCACTGGAGAAGGTTCCTCCTCCCTGTTCCCTGCTCCTCTGGTGTCCACCAGCACCTCGGTGTTCACCACCAGGCGCAGGGGACAAACCTGGGCTGCATAGTGTCAAAATCTGCTGCAAGATGGGACTGAACTTTCTGTTAATAGTATGATATTTAAGTTTCTAGTGAACACTTACAGACCTCGGTTTCTTTTTGTGGGAACTAACTAAAAAATAATTAAAAATAAAATCTTGTAATCACATTGACCTGTGAGTTTTCAGAAGCTCACTGCCAGCCATGGCCACTTCTCATCATGCAGTACTTCTGCTGTGATGGTCTACTGCAGATTTTCTAGTATTAAGTCCCCCTTTTTATCTGCCATTGCTTTCAGACCCTCCATCAAG
>NW_010972684.1:35101-35439 GCF_000737465.1 Haliaeetus leucocephalus
TGCCCATGGCAGGGGGGTTGGACCAGAGGGTCTTTGAAGGTCCCTTCCAAACCAACATATTCCATGAGTGTCTGTAGGCAGTGTAGTCTGATTTGAAGGATAACCATTTTATGGAGTGCCTTGATTTTCATGTGTTGATCCTCTCCTGGTGACACAGGCTGTGGGAGCTGTGGTGCCGCCTGCCTTGCCCCCTCTGGCTGAGGCTTTCCTTCTCTTTTTGCTGGCAGCTTCCTGGTACAGACCTTGAGGTCACTGGTGGGCATCACCAGATCTTGGTGTTAGTTGTAGAACACTTGGTAGACACCAAAGCATGGTGGTGATCCTGGCAGAAACCTCTC
>NW_010972684.1:35507-36034 GCF_000737465.1 Haliaeetus leucocephalus
TCTGCTGCCTGTGCAAAGTTCTGGTCTGCACAGAAGCTGTAACAAGGATGGTGCCACCATCAGAAGGATGTTAAGAAATTAATTTCAGATGAATTAAGTCTGTCTGCTGTTTTTCACCCAAATTATTCTTTAGCCATGATTGCAAATTTGTAAAGTGTTGACTCTGAAGTATCAATGCTTTTCCAGTAGATCATAGTCCATGTTCTAGAGCTACAGGAGGAGGTCAGTAAGCTAAACTACTTGCCCTGTGCAGGACTGCTGGCACCTCTGTCACCTCTGACATTTGTTCTTGATAGTTAAGTGGAATTTTACATGCTGCTTCTAAAACTGAGTTTAAGAGTTAACCACAGCTCTGATAACAGGGTTAGGCTTCATACCAAAGGCTGGTAATGTAATTCTGCAGCACTGAAAGCCAACACCTAAGGACAAAACTCTTTGAAATCTTGTTCTCCCTTGCACTGCTAGTGTTGGAAATTGGAAATGCCTACTGACTCATGCAGATGTTCCTGAATGCTAAAGTCATTTGT
>NW_010972684.1:37480-38214 GCF_000737465.1 Haliaeetus leucocephalus
GGCCTCCTCAACCCAGCAAGATTTCTAGAGCTCTGATAAATTTGGGGGGAGCAAGAGGGGATTTAAAAATGCTGGGGAAAGGGAATTATGTAAATCCTTAATCTCTTGAGCCCATGACGGTGCACTTTGCTTTGGCTTTAGGTCAACAGTGGTTTTGAGAATATGGCCTGCCATCACCTTCAAGTGACAAGAAGACATTGATACACACCCGTGTGCCACCTTCTGGGTGAAAGCCTGTATTCTGATGAAGTAATGGGGAATACCCACCTTTAATATCAGAAGCAGCTTTTGCCACTGAAGAAAGAGACTGACTCAGTTGCATCCTCAAGTCTGAAAACTCCAAATTTCCATGCAAGCATATATTCAAAAATTGAAAATGCTTAAAAATATTTGAACGTTTTACTTCAGATACAGATTAATTTTGTTTAAATAACTGGAGCTAGGCCATAGGTAGTACTGGTGTCTGGGGATGGCACCTAACTTCCTCTGCTTTCATACAATTCTGATGTGTTCAAATATTTATGTACTCATATGTACCTTCCCAGATTTGTGCGTGACAGTCACATTATCACAGAAAATGAATTCAGTGTGGTTATGACATTGTTGACGACAGCTGCCAGAAAATGAAAATAAATTCTTTGGGAAAATCAAGCAGCTCTTAATTTCCTGTGTTTTTCATGTTATAACAGTACTTAAAAGCAAAAAAAATAACCAAGTCTGAAATAGAAATGAGC
>NW_010972684.1:38228-39257 GCF_000737465.1 Haliaeetus leucocephalus
TATCCCTAATTTAATCCAAAATTCTTGAAACTATATTATAGGCCAGTATCAGGTAAAAACCACTAATGGAAGGATCAGTATTAGCTGGAAATGAGATACAAGTAAACAGAAAAAAAGAATACCTGTATAGATTTTATGTCCTCATCATAATGGCATAAGCATTTCATTTTTGTATTTGATGGGTCATAAGCTATTGAATATTTTATTGTGGTTCTGATTGATTGCAGCCACTCTACAAGCACTTGCTTGACCATTAATGCAGCACACTTCTCTAAAGCAGGGTGTCTTCTCGTTTTCATGGAAAACTCTCTCCCTTTATTCAAGTTCTTAGCTTTCAAGGGTTTTGGGTGCCTAGAGAACCCATTGCCTTAGCCCAGTATGTAGCTGAGCACTTCTGAAAGCCAGCTATAAAATGCAGTGATTGAGGTGGGATTGCATACTGGTTTAATATTAGTGTTTCTCCATTGAAGTCAATGGAGCTACTAATTTTCATCAGCATGTTACTAGAATGTGCTTAGTGCAGACATCAGCTGAGGATTTCATTATAGAACTGATGCAGGCAGAATATATCCAAAGCCCCAGTACTTCAGTCTATACCATAAAAGCAAAATGTAAGCGTGACCTTTTAGCAAAGGCAATATATTTCAATTTTGCACACTGCATGGATTTAGCCAGGATGTGTATAAACACATGTCATTAAGGGAATTATTCCATTTAATTAGTGGTGCCAGTTTAAAATTTATGGCATGCACAGCACACTGCCTACGCATCTACTTGCAGGAAATGGTGAGACACATTTGTGGAGTATGTTGCTGGCTACCTGAAAATGTCAGCGAGTCAGCTGACATTCCTGACATGGTGATCCTGTCCATGAAAGGCTGAGGAAAAGATAGTGTAATGTTCCTTATCTGGAGGTCTTGAACATCTTCTGAGGTCTGTCACTGAGGAAGAAGGCAGAATTGAGTGGAAAGAGGATGAGAAGGTGGTTCTTATGCATTCTGCCAAAGCGTGCCTTTACCTTTGAGTAGC
>NW_010972684.1:39267-39710 GCF_000737465.1 Haliaeetus leucocephalus
AGACTGAATTGTTATCTTGAGCTGTTTCAAAGATTGTCAGGTGTAAGAGACTTCTCAAGCCATTCATCTCAAGAATTGTGAACTGCTTATCTCGAGCCCTTTGTCCTTGAGATGGCCTGTCTAAGCAGGACATTCCTCCATCCATAAGGACAATTACTAGGCCACTGAGGCATCCAGGAGAGGAAACGGGGCTGGAGCCAACAAGCATGCAAGAATGTGGAGGCTACCATTCTCACGGAAACTGTAGTCTTTGAGGTAAGATTTGGTCACGCGAAGGTCGTGTGATAGACAAAACCTGCAGCGCGTGAACAGTGCATGAACAATATGTATGTGCATACCTCATCGAAATATGCCCTATAAAAAACTGTGGAGACAAGCTGTGGTGTGCACCCACCACCAAAGAATTGAAGACTGAGAACCAACGGGACGTCGCTGGATCCATG
>NW_010972684.1:40375-40768 GCF_000737465.1 Haliaeetus leucocephalus
TCAGCTGTTACCTCTGGGCATATCTGGGTCTTACCTCATTAATAGCATTTTTGCTTCAGTTTATATCTGATTATCTAAATTCTCCCTAATGTCTGTGATAATATTTCTCACTTAATAACACTGAAGACTTATATCCCAGTCCAAAACCTGCAGTACACTCTATGGACCTTTAACAGGATCTCTTCTACTGCCTTTCTCTAGAAGTCATCTTGCCCCAAATCATTTGTTTTATTCCCATTGTTTTCTTTCCCACATCCCTTTGCCATTTCTTTGTTCACTGCTGTCCTTCAGCTGCTTACATTTTCTCTAGCTGTATTTTAAGACCAGACATGGAGATTAAATGAGTCTCTACTGACTGTCATCTCCTGCATATCTGTTTAAAGCTTTTCTTGT
>NW_010972684.1:40960-41524 GCF_000737465.1 Haliaeetus leucocephalus
AACATCCACAAGTAAAACATTTAGGTAGAAGTGTTTTGTTGTATATTAGGAATAAATTGTGCTTTAATTCCTCTTTATTGCACTAGTACTCATAGGTCATTTGGAAATCTAGACTCCCACAGTGTAAGGTGGGAAGATTGTTCATCCCTTGGAGAAGTTATATTCTGTCAAAGACACCATCCAGAATGACAGTCTTTCTTGTAAAAAGAAATCATCATGATCTGCAGACATCTTTTGTTTTCCACAGGACAGCATTTGTCACTTAACTAGCTGGCAGAAATGAGGTGGTAAATTTTGTAGCAAACTTTTTCTTTCCTAAAACTGACAGAGAAAATCTGAATCTAAGTGGCATGTAAGGAGTGCAAAGGGTGGCTAATATTGTGGTGCTCAGCATTGTCCCTGCACTGCCAGTTTGTGTCAGAACAGCACATGCACAATGCAAGGCTAAGCAAGGATCCTGTCTCTGCTGAAGCTGCCCTGCCTGTCAAGATCAGCAGCTGAAATTTCCACCTAATCTGTATGAACCCAGCAGAATCCATCTGCTGAACCATCTGTGGGACGACT
>NW_010972684.1:41628-46299 GCF_000737465.1 Haliaeetus leucocephalus
CTTCTCTCTCCTGCTCCTTATCTTTTGTTTTGTTTTGTTAACACATTGCCTTTCCAATCTCCAAACTGTAAAAAAGAAGGAGGTTATGTTCCTACTGCCCTCCAGTTAGCCAGGAACAGCTTTGCCCATGCAGAATATAGGTCTCTTATATGTATATCATCATTGCCTATCTTCAGCTGCTCTGTACCAGCACAGCTCATGGCAGGCAAGAGATCTAGGCTGTTTTACACTATCTAAGTTCATCCCCCCCACATCTAGGCTGTCGCATGGAACTATTAGAAGTTTAGATCGTGGCTTGACTTTTCCTCACTCTTGAGGAAAATATTTTTCATGTATTATTTACCTCTCAGCTTGAAAATTCAACCTTGCCTTTAGTGTCACACTCTAAAAAAAAAAAAAAAAAAAATATAGAGACAGAAATGCCCAGTTACCTCTTTCCTCCCATCTATCATTTTATACTTGGGGAAGGCTTAGCTGAATGTTTTTCACCAGAGGACTAGCTTTGGCTTGGCATAAGCCATGGCATAGTGCTGAGACAGTGGGGATGGGAAGGAAAGGAGGCTGTATGCAGAAAAGCAGGCTGATTTCTGTGCAGCAGAAAGAAGTAAGGCATACTACCTTTTACAGCCCTCACAGTTCATCTGATCAGATTTTCACTATTTGCCTTCAGCTTAGATATTTAGCAAGGAACAAGAGTAGAATTCAGTCCTGTGTGGAAGCATAGAGAAAAGAGGAAAAGGAGATCTCCATTATGTGTCATAGATTTGGAAAGGGGATTGGTATGCCAGCAGGCACAGGGACCACAAAATTTAAGAGCTCGGCTGTTGTCAGCAGCAACAAATTGGAGGCTTCTGCAGTGTCAGCATTGACATTGAATCAGCCTGGGTTGGGAAGGCAGTGTTGGACACCCTGGGTACCACTCATGGAAAACATGGTTTGTGGCAGGCCCACATTTGCCTCCTATTTCTGCAGTACCTTCTCCAGCTGTCCCCCTGCAGTCTAGACTATGCCCTGTGCTTCTCCAACTGTATAGGAACCTTACAGAGCCATTCAGATCAGTGGGGGAACATGCATACATAACCCCACCTCCTCTACAGTATTGCAGGATGACTGAGGGGTGGGGGGAGCATATTTTTATGAAAATGTGATCAAACTGGGGTGCCCCAATGTAGCATCTGTCCCATCCAAATGTAGACCAGCTGCCTAGTGCTAAGTCATAAAGCAATAAGGCTGCCTTGAGAGGTGGTTGATGCCCCATGCCTGTCAGTATTTAAGAGGCATTTGGACAATGCCCTTACTGATATGCTTTAACTTTTGGTCAGCCCTGCAGTGGTCACGCAGTTGGACTAGATGGTCATTGTAGGTCCCTTCCAACTATGCTATGCTATGCTATGCTATGCTATTCTATTCTATTCTATTCTATTCTATTCTTTCTTATAGGTCCCCAATGGGTAAATGAGAAAATCTAGCCTACACTTACTCCATCCTAGGTGCAGAATCCAGCATTTGGACTTGTTGAATTTCATCCCATTAATCGTTGCCCAATGCTCCAATCTATCTAGACCCCTCTGCAAGGCAACTTCTCCCTCAAGACAGTCAACAGCACCTCCCAGTTTGGTATCGCCAGCAAACTTGCTAATGGTGCATTCAAGTGCTGCTTCCAGATTATTGATAAAAATATTGAACAGAACTGGCTCTGGACTTCAACCCTGTGGAACAGCACTGGTGACCGGTTGCCAGCCAGGTGTAGCCCCATTCACTACAACCCTTTGAGCTCCACCCTTCAGACAGTTCTTCACCCAGAGCACCATGAACTCCTCATCCCACAGCTGGACAACTTGTCCAGAAGGATGCTGTGAGGGACAGTATCAAAAGCCTTACTAAAATCCAGAAAAACTACATCCACCGCTTTCCTTTCATCCACTAGGCAGGTGACCTTGTCATAGAAGGATATCAAATCAGTTAAACAGGATTTTCCCTTTGTGAATCCATGTTGACTGTGCCTGACAATTGCATTGTTCTTTAAAGGCCTTTCAATAGTACCCAGTATGATCTTCTCCATAATTTTTCCAGGAACTGAGGTTAGACTAACAGGTCTGTAGCTCACTGGGTCTTCGCTCCCACCCTTTTTGTAAATTCAATAACATTGGCTAGCTTCCAGTCAGCAGGGACCTCCCCAGACTCCCAAGACCTTCCGTAGATGATCAAGAGGGCTCCTGCCATAACATCCGCTAGCTCCTTCGGGGTAGGATGGCATGAATCCCATGAGGCCCCACAGACTCGTGAATATTCAGCAGATACAGTGGTTCCTTACAATTTCAGTGTCCACAAAAGGAAAGTCACTCCTCCCACGCTCGTGGTCCTCCACCTCAAGGGACCGGGCAGCTCAAGGTCTATCGGTATTACTAAAGACTGAGTCAAAAAAAAGCATTGAATGCCTCCGCTTTTTCTTCATCCCTGTTAGTCAGGTGACCATCTTCAACAAGTATCAGCCCAATGTTTTCTTTAGACCTCCTCTTGCTGTTAATGTACTTAAAAAAGCCCTTCTTGTTATCTGACACAACACTGGCCAGTTTCAACTCTACTTGAGCTTTGGCCTCTCCTGTCTTCTCCCTGCATAGAAGAACCCCAGCTCTGTAATCTTCCTGCGAAGCCTGACCTTGCTTCCAGAGATCATACGATTTCTTCTTCCTCTTGAGCTCCACGAGGAGTTCCCTGTTCAGCCAAGCTGGTCATCTGCCCCGCTTGCTTGACTTACGACACAGTGCAATTGCCTGCTCCTGTGCTTCTAGAAGGTGGTTCTTAAAGGCTGACCAGCACTCGGGAACTCCTAAGCCATCAAAAGCACATTCCCAGGGTAGCAACTCTGCTGTCCTTTTTTCTCATTACACTGCAATTTTCAAACAACTCAGCCATTTCATGATCACTGTGGCCAAGACAGCCACCTACCATCACATCTCCCACGAGTCCTTCTCTGTTTGCAAATAGCAAGTCTAGGAGGGCATCTTTCCTAGTTGGCTCACTGAGGACTTGTGACAAGAAGTTATCTATCATCTCCTACAAACTTCAAGAATTTCCAAGACCTGCTTGTCACAGCAGTATGATATTCCCACTTATGCCTGGGAAGTTGAAATCTCCCATACGGACAAGGGCTACCGATCCAGAAGTTTCTCCTGATTGCCTGTAGAGTAATTCATCAGTGCTTACATCCTGGCTGGGCGATGGGTAGTAGGCACCCACTACAACATCTCCTTTGTTTTCCATCCCCCTAATCCTCACCCAGAGGCTATCAACCACATCACCACTAACTGTAAGGGCTGTACAATCAAACCTCTCCCTTACGTATAGGGCGACACCTCCACCTCGCCCACCCTGCCTATCCCTCCTGACCAGCCTGTAGCCCTCCATTCCAGCACTCCAGTCATGGGACACATTCCACCAGGTCTCACTAATACCAACTATACTGTAGCTCTGGGAGCTTCCCAATGCTTCCAGTTCATCCTGTTTGTTTCTCATACTGTGTGCGCTGGTGTATAAGCATTTCAGATACGCTCCTGAGCCCTCCGTGCTCCCGGGAGCAGTGTAAGTGTTCCCACTAGCATTGTCACCCTCAGGCAATGCCACACCAACCCTTGCTTACCTACTGCAATCCTTTGCTATCCCATTCCCCCATCAATTCTCATCTAAAGCTCTCTTGATCGGTCCCCCCAGCTTAGGCCCAAAGGCGATTTTTTTCAGCATTGGGATAGGTGGATGCTGTCAGGCCCCAGCATACCTTGTGCCTTGAAGGCTCTTCCATGGCTTAAAAACCCAAAGTCTTGGCAGAGGCACCAGTCCTGGTGCCAGGTATTGATATCCTGGGCTCGCCTGTTTCTTCCAAAGTCTCCCCCCACCACTGGGCGGATTGAGGAAAACGTTACCTGTGCTCCTGAATTTATTAGTGTTCTTCCCAAGGCTCTGAAATCTTTTTTGATTGACCTCAGGCTTTTTGTTGCAACACCCTTAATACCTATGTGAAGGAGCAGGAATGGATAGTAGTCTGAAGGGTGTACTAGGCTCTTCAGTCTTGTGGTGACGTCCCTAATTCTGGCCCCAGGGAGGCAGCACACTTCCCTGAAAAGAAGGTCCAGTCTGCAAATGAGTGCTTCCCTTCTGCACAGGGGGAAATCACCAATGACCATAACTCACCGTTGTTTCTTCTTGGTGCTGGTCTTAGTGCAGGTTTTGTTGTGAGGGGCTCGTCTCTCTGACCTTGGTAAGACTGCTTGCATAGGTTCCTCCTCCTCCCCATTATGCGCTTTCTTTACCATACCCAGGGCCTCGTACTTATTCTGTAAGGGTATCTTAGAGAGTAAGGAGGGGTTTCTCTTACAACTCCGTGCTGTAACCTTCTTCCACCCCTCCTTTTCCCTTGTAAAGCTGCCTTCCTCCTGGCACAAAGCAGATCCTGGACCTGCCTCCGTAGTGCCCACACTGAGTTGGCGTCCACGCATCATAGATGGCAGAGTATCGCTCCATTGATCAGTCTCCCTCTCAGACTCTCAAATACTGCTCAGTCTGCCCACCTCTTCCAGCAGCTCGGCCACCAAGCAGAGCAGTTCATCAATCTGGTCACACCTCCCACAGGCCTCCTTGCAATCACTTTCCGCCTCTAGGAATATCCTTTCACAC
>NW_010972684.1:46309-50177 GCF_000737465.1 Haliaeetus leucocephalus
TCCCACAGCCAGAAACCTGGGCGGTCACATGCTTGAACAGGAGCTCTGTCTGTGGCTGCATTGGTCCTACCAGGTGCTAGAAGCTCAGGAGAAGCTGAGGACACTGCCTTTTGCTGGGTGGTCACCATGCTGTCGGCAACATCTGCCCACTGCCAGCCACGTCTGTCCACTGCCAGGCACCTGCCTGCTGGGAAATAGATGCACTTGTCTGTTGCAGCCAGCTGAGCTGATTGTTTTAGCCTCCTTAAATGTGCTGCGCTGCTGGCTGCAGGCTCTGCCCCTTGCTGTCTCGTCCAATCAGTGGGTCTGGGCTCGGTTGCTTGGGGAATGGCCCCTGTTCAGCCAAGCCTCTCCTTGTCCACGCGTATCCCTCGTGTCCCCCACTGCTGCTGCCACTGCTGGTGCTCTGCAACCCTACTGCTCGGGGAACTAGAACTACTCTGGGAACTCAGGTTTGGAATCTGGAAGGCCAAGTGCTGGACAGAAACAAAAGACATGTCTTCATGGTCAAGGACACAAAATCCTTGCTCAATAGCCCATACTCTGATCCTCAGGTGTGAGACTGCACCAGTCCAGAGACCATTTCCACAAAGGACATTTCCTCAGAGGAAAGGCTAATTAGGATAGCCATGGTTTACTTGCTTCCATAGGTTGGGGCAGGTGGTTTGTACCAGAGGGTATGTAGATTAGCATCTGGATGGAGTAGGGTGCATCTTATACCAGAATATGCCTTCTCCTGCCCCAAGGACTTGGTGTCCCAGCTACAAGATGGGAAGGAAAGGAGGGTTGCAAGGGCAAGGGGTAGTTTCTTCGGGTTCCTGGACCACACACTATTCAGGAAACCTTCACCATTGCCCATTAACTCCTGTGGCATCTCCTCTCTTTGATAGGTTGGAGCTTTTATGTTCTACTGAAGCACAGAGGAACTAACTTTAAACTACTGGCAAGGAAGCTACAAAATTGTAATACTTAAAAAAGGCTGAGTGCTTTTTTATAGGGAGAACATTAAAAATTCATTTAGTCTCTGCAAGCGAAATAAAGATGGTCAGGTGAGTCCCCTGACACCTTGGCTAACTCACAAAGCTGTCAAGGTGTTTACCTACATATATTTAGCTCTGCTCAGAAAGGAGGAGCAGTATTGTGTCTCTGTGTGATACAAGGATGTGACATTGCTCAGCAAAGAAACATAATAGGACAGCAAGGTAGGGAGGAAATAGGAGATGAATTTACAGGCTAAAAAAATGGGATGTGAACATAGCCAGAGGCTCCAGATGCAAAATGTCCTATTGCCCCTTTTTGGACATGCTGAATTCAGAAAGCTTGCAGAAGGTATGTGGAAGATGAGTGTACAGGACAGAAAGACACAAGCTCCCAAGAGGAAGTTTGGGGGTTATAGTCCTTCTGTATACATTTTTAGTGCCAGAAAGGACTACTCTGATCATCCATTCTGAGCTGTCTCTAATCTCTGTCTAGGAAAAAGGAAGCAGGTAAAAGAGGTTTTGTGAGTGGGGCCAGTACTCCAGGGGGTGTGTTGATTCAAACTGCTCTTTAAGGACATGGAAGAGCACTTTATGTTCTGTAATAATAAAAAAAAAAAAAGTAAAAAAGTAAATAAAAGAGGTATTTGGGCCAATTTAGTTGTGGATATTGCAAGAGAGATGGGGGATGGAGAGGTTCCTTAGCTGGAGGACTGTTTCCTCGGTGGGTAGAGGAGCACTGCTGCCTGATGTGGAGGAGCAAAGAGGGGAGGTTTGTTGTTCCTGTAACAAGAATAATTCAGGGAGAGTAGAGGGAGCAGCAAGCACTGTCCTGTTGAAAGATAGGACACCAATCAAGAAACGTTAGAAGAAGCAGCTGTGACACTCTCTCAGACACAAAGAGGGATAGTAGGTCAACAATATTGTCATGCAAAATGGTGTGGTGCAATAATTGTGGGACAAGAGCTGAAACCACTAGCTCTGGAAGTAGGAGCAGCCTCAGTGGTCACAGACCTTGCTGAGATCTGGCTTGGTGGCCACACATGCCTGTTATGCTGCCTCCTGGGACTGGAACTAGCATTTCTACATGGCACTGCACTGCATAGAAATGTTATTGTGCTCAGAGCTAGCTCAGGTATCTCTAACACACTGCTGTGTAGACAAGCTGTATATTCAACACTCATTTATTTTTTTTTGGTTGGGTAATTTATAGCTCAGGATGCAGAACTGTCTCAGCAAATGAATCCATGTGCTAACTGCTACAGTCCAAGAAGACCAGAAGTTAGCTGTTTGTTCTTGGCTACTAGGCTTGCTCTAGGCTATTCCTTTGACACATCTTGTCAGACCTGTCTGCATCTGTGTGGTTTTTGGTATTTCTGATTTGGGAAACATAGGTTGGAGGGCCAATACAGCCTGTACTGAAACAATCTTTCTCTCCTAACAATAAAACTAAACAAACAAACAAACAGAAGAAAAAAAAAAAAAGCCAACCCAACAGTTTTAGATTAATTTATTGTAATTTTTATTATCTGCTGTATCTTGTAGATGTTAAAGTCTAACTGTTAAGACTTTCTTTACAAAGTGGTATTGCACCCAGCACAGGAACTGTGCATTTGGACTTTTTTCTGATAGATGAAGATGAATGTATCCCACATGAGAACACTATAGTTGCTTAGGGACAGCTGGTTATATTCACTAGGACAAGCAAAGCATTTTTCCAACCCACCATGTATGCTTAGGGCTCTAAGAAAATCTAATTTGTCAAAGGTGAGGAAAATCAGAGTCAAAACTGACTGGGAGAAGAAAAAGGAATGAAATTTGGTGGTTGTTTAAGAAAAAGTATTTTGAACACTCAAAATGACCCATAGCTGTGACAAAGTGTAACTGCTGGCTGAAAGCACATCCACATTTGAAGGCAGTGAATAGAAATTTGAAAGCAGTAGATAACAAAAGAACACAGCTAAAGCAAAATGCCTTACAGACTAAGATTTAAAGTGCTAAATCTCTTCAGCATGCTAAAGAAGACAGGAGGTGGCTTGAGTACAATGTGTAAGAACTTTTACATGGAGAAAACACCATGACTAATGGACTTTTAAATCCAATAATCAAAATCATAGTGAGAATTAATGGCTGGGAGCTTTTTGGTTTGTTTTTTTGCAAAGCAAAGTGATTAACCTCTAGAAAAAGTTGCTAAGGGGAAGGAGGCGCTCAAGAACTGGAGGTTTCAAAACAAGACTCTTAGGAGAATGAGTTTCAGGTGCAGTGTAATTCAATGCAAGTTCTTGGGCTTACTGATGAGGCTCAAGAGGAGATGGGAGAAGTGAAGGGATTCGTAATACCTGGAGTCTGAACTACATAGTCCAACTACATTTGATCCTCATGAACCTGTGGTGCCTAGGTCAACGGGCAGTAGCTTCCATATTCCATCTTTCTAGAAGCCACAAACTCGGGAACAGCAAAGTGAAGTGCTCCCATATAAACAAGTTGCTCGGCACAGACACACCATCTTCTTATTACATCCCCTGTAACTGTAGAAGAACATCCATGTGTTACTGTGCACCTGGAGAATCTGGAAGTTTGAGATTAGAGATGACATCCCTCACAACATAGGCAGTGGTAATACTGTGAAGGGCCTTTTTGAGCTGCTATCTTGGATCCTGGGTCATTTCATTTATGTAAGCTGAGAGGAAAGGACAGGTGGGTATGAGATAATGGATGTGAAGTTTTTAAAACTTAGATGACTAGAAACATTGTCACACTTCTTATTTTCTTTTCCTTTTTGAATGACAGAAGCAATTTATTTTCCTCTGGAGCATGTCCCAGTTTTAGATTTTGCTGATGCCATCGAAGTCATTGACTATAAGGAGAAGTATGGCACAGCTCCTTGAAGG
>NW_010972684.1:50191-60932 GCF_000737465.1 Haliaeetus leucocephalus
TCAATGATTAAATGGAAAGGTTTCTAGGCAAAAGTATTTACTCACTGGAAAATGAATTCTGAGGTTTTGTGAAAACAAATGACATGATAGAAATACAAATGGCACAGAAACTCTGTTAAGTATCAGAATTTGTTCCCAGTTCACAAATCTCTTTGCCCACTGAGAGTGCTATTCTGTTTGCTGTCCTTCCCTGCAGCTTTTAACATCACAGAGTGAGAGCGGGGCCAATGACAAAATTAGCTGGTGATTAGTGAGACCACATATCTGGTCAGTAAGCTTTAGTGCAGGAAATCTGGAACCAGTATTTTCAATGATGAGAGTCTAAAGTGCAGTTTCACAGTGTGTATTTAACCTGAAGTGTAAGGGCTGTTGCATATTCAGCCTTTCACAATCAGGGCACTTATTTATATATTTATTTATTTATGAAACTGTGTGGGAGTTCTTCAGTAACAGTCACTTAGAAGCCCTTCCATTTTACAGTTGGGAGCATGAATGTAGCTTTTCTCTTCAAAAATCTGGTTGTGATACAAACCTACACAGAACAGAGAACAGGCTAATGCTGCCCAGTATTCCTTCCAATTTGGAACATTTGCAGTTAGGAGTAAAACAATCAATTTGGATCCAGATGCAACATTTCTCAGAATCCTATGGAAAGTTATTCTTAAATTTAACAGAAAAAAAACAAACCAAATGGAGCTGTCGGATGCTAACAGAGATCATCATTGTTATTGCTCAAACAGCGTAAGAGCCTCAAAGACTGCAACAGAGGCTGAAATATTTTTTGTGACGTTGTTGAGGGGGTTTTTTTTCCAGTGCTGCTGTATAATTCTGCCATAGGGATAGAATTAGAGATAAAATCCTGCAGGATGGTGAGAAGAAAAAAGAAATTACTCTGAGATAGTTATTTGCTGCCAGATCAAAGTGGATTTTTTTTCTCTCACTGAGTAGAAAGAAATGTTTACCTCAGAGCTCATTGCTGTTAATGCAAGCTAACACACCAGGTCTCTGAGTCCCTTTGGTAGCTATGACTGGCCATGGGCTGCTTCAGCTTCAGTTGAAACGTGCAGACTAGCTGCTTTTGGGTCTGTGTCAGCAGCAGGTTTGTGAAGGGGTATTGGTGATTAGCTGGGAGCTGTAAACTAGGAGTAAGGCTTATATTACCAGATCTGCTCGTCTTTACCATGACTGCAGCCCTTACTTCCTGCATGAGTGTATTTTACAAAGCTGGCAGAAAAACAAAGTAACAAATAGACTGAAAAATTTTCTGTACCTGTGTGATTTTCTGAATTTATTAGCCATTTTATCCTTCAGAAGAGGAGGATCTGCTCCTTAGTAAGTCTGTTTCTATAACAAATGTCAACTTTGCAGCTTAATCCTTCTTCTGTACAAGGTGTTTGGGAGAAAAAGAGGCAAAAGCAAATAAGAAGGGAAAAAAGTATTTTTAAATGGGGGGGGAGGATGCAATTTTCCTTCCTTTCTGAAACAAAATGTTCATTCTCACTCTCTGTTCCCTAGGTCACTTGATAAAAGGTTAAGATACTTATAAAACTTTACCCATTTAATGAGAACAGGATTAAGTTGCTGCATGGTATGTAATGCAAGAAATATTTTAAATTGAAAGGAAGCCAAAGCATTGTTTAACAGGAAAAAGGCAAGATTGGTGGTTTTTTTGAGGGGGGGGGGGGAGGAGGGAGGGAGGGAGAGAGAGATTAGCCAGAATGGTTTCTGAGGAGCGGTTTGCTCTTCTTTGGTTATTAGAGAAAGTATAGCAGACAGATTAAGGGATTTTGGCTCAGGACACTTAAGGGCCTGCTTGTACCTCTGATCTTGAATTACTGTGTGACAGATCCAATCACTTTGCCTGCCTGGGTGTCATTTTTCCTCCCATTTATTTGGCCCTCTATCCTATTTAAACTGTAAACTCTTAGGTCTGGCAACTATGTATTGCTGTAGATGTTGTGCAGACAGATTCCACAGTTTTTCTGGTCTCTTTGTAAAGCACTGGTGTATGAACATCCTCTTCTTTTTTGATTTGGTTTGTTGTTTTTTTCAATATGGGAGAATTAAACATAAGTACAGTAATTTTACTGGCACTTTTCAAAATAGCCAGCAGGTGACACCAAGCTAAAATAGTGGGGAAAGTCTGCACAGAAAAGGTGTAAGGAAGATTGAAGTAACTGAGGGAAAAATAAAATGAAGAATGCTAGGTTTTGACTCTAAATACGTTATTTTAGCTAATTTAAGCTGCTAGTATTTGTATGGTCTGTAATTACTTGGCACAGTTGCAGGAATAGGTCAAATTCTTCCTACAATAATAATTTTGACCTTTTGAATTTCACTCACACTGAAGTGGTTATAATTACATCTAACTCTTCTTCTCAAGATTCTTTTGAGTACTGAGGCAAATGTAGGTATCAAACAGCACTTTTTTTTTTCCTCATGGTAAAAAAAATTACAAGTATGAGTCACAAGAGAAAAACTTGAATTTGTTTTTTCATTCCATAACAAATAGCAACAGTACAAGGAAATTTTAAGCCCCAAACTAGTTCAAAAAAATTTCTTCAGCTTTAGGAGGTTTCAAAATGTCATACTGGTCTTGCTCTTACAAGAGATACCTTATATTTTCTTCTTGATTATGATCCATACTCTCTGCAGAAAGCTCTTCACTGATGCCTCTTGCAGTTCAATAATACAAAAACAAATATTTTGTCTTCCTTGTTAATCCTCTCAGATACTCATTTATCTCTTTTTTAAACTTGTATCTGTGGAGAAACTCTTGCCTCTGACATCTCTATAAAAGGACACCTCAGTCCTGAAAACACTTTTTTGTTTGTTTTAATCTGATCTTTTTCTTCTGTTCTTTTCCTTCACAAGGGTGACTATCCTTTTCCCATGATCGCCTATGATGTTAAATTTCCATCATTAGAAATGGTTTCCCACAGTTAGGGGAGAACATGAAAATGAATGGTAGCAACATTGTTACTCTTGGGAAGCTGCTTTTAAAATTCTTACTGGACTGTATGAAATTGTAAATATTACAGGAAAAACTATCCAATGAGCAAGGCTCAGAGTCCTTGTGCTATAAATCAGTACCTGGATTCTCACAGCTTCAGCCATGAACTATTCCTAGGATAATTCAGCAGATGAATTATCCTAGGAAAATTGCCATAGACTCTGATCTGCAGTCTCACCTGGACAGTCAACTCCTGAACAACAGTGTAGTTTAAGCCCATGCCAACATCTGCTCAGCTACTTTTGACCCTCACAGTACAGCCTTATTTTGTAACTAAACTACTTGCAGCAAGGACTTCTTACCTTCCTCTGCACTGGAGTTACAGGAAAATTTCTAAACCACTGAAAGATCAATATTTCATTCTGCATATGGGGATCCGTAGCTTTGTCAATAGGAAGAGGGAAGTAGCTTGTCTTAGCAGCACATTGCTCCCTCCCAGTCCTTCAGAGCGAGTAGATGAACAGCATTCCAGACTCCACGGTTGAAATTCTGACTCTCCTTTAAAAATTCAGTGGCAGTACTGCTGTTGGCTGCAGCAGAGCTGGGACTGTTGGGAGAGCCCTCGCTCCCACCAGTAGCATCCCTCCCATAGCTGCTCTGTGCCTAAGGAAGGAGCAAGGATCAGGGGGACAGATAAATATTTTCTCTCTATCAAGGCTGCAGCCATTTAAATGGGGCATATCATTTCACCACACTGGGGAAACACAAATCTAAAGCCAAGATTGCCAGAACTGCAGAAGTTTATTTGGTAGTGATCAGCAGAGGTTTGTAAGACCAGCTCCAGGCCTTTGCTGATTTAGCTGGGTACTGAACTCTGTTTCTGTACAGTGGAGGGGTCTAAGGTATAATCTTAGCCTGCTGAAGGGTGAATATTTTATTCAAAACCTTTGGTGAAAATTTGTCAAATAATTTAATCAAATCTGTGAATTGTTAGGTTAGTTCTATTAGTTGGGTTTCTAATAGGAAGAGCAAGTTTTATTCCAAAAATAACACTCAATAAATTATTCAGCAAATAACATTTGGCCAGGTCTTGCAGCAATTGAGAGGAACCTGTAGCAAAGCAAGTGAAATTAAACTAACTCTCAAATGAGCCTGAATATTGCAGACTATTCCAGCAACAAGTGCTTTCCATTATTCTCCTTTTCTAGTTTACACATAAATGGAGAGATACACTTGGAGATAAGACTGAAATCAGCAAGCAGCCAATGCTCAGTATACTTTTATCCAGACATTGCTAACTTAGGAGTGATAATTTCCCCCTTTTCCTTTCTGTTATAATTACTACCTTCTAGGAAAAGTGATCCAATGGTAGCAATAAAAATGAAATCTGTGGCCATCTCAGAGCACTATATGACTGCCTTTCTGCCTGTCTTGACCTTGGACTCTGTAAGACTCTCCAAAACAACTGCAAGTGTTCTTGCTCATTACCTTCCTCTGAAGCTTTTGTGGAATCACAGTAGCACATTGTACCCACTATGAAAGGGAGAAAATTCTGCTGCACGTAAAACATATGGAGCATGCTTTGTAATCAGATCTATCCAGTCCTTTAGGTTTGTTTTCAGTTCAGAGAAAAAAAATCCACAGAGCATAAAAACCTGTACCTATTGAGATCTATTTCCCCGAACAACTTTACCTTCTCCCAGACTGCTCCCACCTCAGCTTATGCAGCAAACCCACTTGAACTCTTAACCCCTGATGAGATTTTTAACACTGGCAACCATTCCATAGAGGTCACGTATAGCTCACACTTGGTAGCAAATTAGGGGAAATGGCGTGGGCTTACAGACAAGCTTCTTCACTGAGACTTCTCCCCTTTGCTTTCTGTAGACCCCACAGTCAGATGAGCATGACATTCTCTACGCTTTATTTCCCAGGTCTCCTGACACACCTTTATTCTTACAGCTAGCTCCTTTTTAAGCAACTGGTGAGGGCAGCTAACCCTCACCCATTTCTCCTGGCATCTAGCAAACAGATGGCACTACAGCCAAGTTTTCTGCATCCACAAACAGGCAAGCACCTGCACATGCAACTTGCTACCTTCCACATCTGCTTAAGAGTAGATTTTGCGGTCTGCAGCTTAGTACAACAGTAATCTTGGTAGAGTTCCCAGTTAGCATGGGTAAACGCTTGGGTCATCCCCCTTCCTATAAAGAGATATCTCCTCTGGACCCCCGCAAATTTCTTTCCCACCCAATTCTTTTGAAAATATCCCCCCAGGTAGACCAGAATAAGCAGTCATCTAAATATGGTGCTACGAAGCAGTATTCCCCTCTACAGTGACCAGCTGGTAAAAGCATTGGGCTTGTTTACCCATAAGTTCCAGTGACTTAAACCATGCCTTGCACTTAAATTGGTTTATATGGACCCTACATCCCATTTTCCCACTCTTACAAGAATGCAAAACTATGCTGGTGCCTGTGCTGTGGAAATTGCATAGTGAATGCCTTTTCTACATGATAAACAAGGATAACCTGCTTTTCAGGCTGGTTACTGAAATAAGTTTCAGATTTATAAGCTGATCTGTGATATTTACTTCAGTCTTAAATTGTCAGTCACCAACAAGTGAGGTGAAACAAGTTTACCCCTATAATAGTTGCCTATCTTTTGTTAGGTAGATTTTTCTGCCGAACAAGAAATTGTTTGGCAGTATTTCTCAGGGGGGGAGGCAAAACATCCTCCTCACATGCAAACAGGAAAAAAAAAAAGGAAAAAAAAAGAAGAAAAATAGTCTCTCTGTCAGAGTTTTTTACTATTTGGAAGCTGGGAGGTGAGGAGGGGCATAATTTATTACACCCATTAACAATGTTACAGAATCAAGTAAAATACTAATTGGTCTATATTCCTTAAGGGAAAATACCATTCATTTTTAACCCAGAGAATTGTTATTCTATATGAATGAAAACAGCACAATTCACATTCATGTACCAGACAAAAGATTAATTAGGAATTGGAATGGTTTATTGTGTCTGTGATGTATGAGTTTGCTAGAACTGTTGAGTTTGTCATTATTTCAGTTTCTTTCAGAACAACAATCAATTTCCAGAATCAGAAAATGGTGTAAATATTTCTTCTGTGACTGAAGGTTTTTTTATGATGTGCTTGAAAAATTGTTACTGAGATTTAGAAATAAAAAAAACTATCACCCAGCTCTTAATTTGGTGGGGGTTGTTTGTTTGATTGGTTTGTTTGTTTGTTTGTTTGTTTGGGGGGGGGAGGGGGTGCTTTAAAATCTCAGTTATGCAACTTCACAATTGGAATTAACCTATCATCCAACATCTGAATTTCTATGAAAAACAGGTGGAAGCTTTCCTTGAAAATGGGGGAAGTGTTCTACTGTTCTTACTGGTTACAGAACTAGTCATCTAACTGCTTAATTAAAAAATCATAAGACTGAATTGTGTGGGGGGGGTGTTAGGTTTTGTGTGTGTGTGAGAATGTCATCTTAAATCTCAGTAGGTTCTTGCAGCCAAAAATTTTAAGATACTTAGTTGTAAGTATCATAGCACTGCAGCAAGGATCACTGCTCTAAGGCAGTAGAGTAAGAATGTCTTTTAATCTGGGATTAAAAAAAATGTTTAATTGCCCCATCTTCTAGTTAAAGAACAGAGCATCTTTGGAGAGCTTTATTATGTTTTCTTACTTCACTGGCTGGTGCACTTCATGAGATCATACTCTGTTTCTTTTGAGTTCCTGATAGGCATTATCCTTCTGGAGATGTCTGTTACCATGAATTTGGAGAGCTAGAAGCATCAGCAATTCAGGAAGTTGAATGGTATGTAAACTGGAGGATGCTTGGTGGCAGATTTTAGGGAAGAAAGCACGTCTTAGGGGCACATATGTGACTGGGTGGGGTCTGTCTGAACAGTGTCACAGATTGTGTACTGCAGTGTCATTTTTGTGTGGGAGAAGCAGTGGAAAAGAGGAATATTTCCCTCCTGACACAGAAACATTTTAGTGTTGAAAAGGTGATGGAAAGTGAAAAATACTCTTGGGACTTATCGGACATGGTGCTTCCTTCCTCCCAGTCATCACTCCTTCTCTTTCCTCCCTGCTGTTCATGTCTAGCTATGGTCCGTAAATGGTGAACTTTCTCTCAGTTGTGGCCAGAGCTTCCATGGCAATGATTTGGCCTCTACCTCACATTTTTGCCTAAGGAGACCTCCTGTAAGGTAGGTCCATGTATTCCAGACTAGCCAAAGCTCTGCCAGAGGCAAGACAAGAGAGATCTTGTGCATTGGACAAGTAGTTCTACGGTTGGTGGAAATGGTGGGAGAAGTCACTTCTTCATGGCAAAGTATGGAGACAACTGTTAGTTAAAATTTTATGCAGCTGAAATTTTAAGCCTTTGTACAGGAAAAAGCAATCTGAGTGTTGTGTGGCAAAGGAATGCATATCAAATGATCTGCCTTAATGCATTAATCAAAAGGAGTATACAGGGTGGCACAATGGACAGAGGCAATTTTAAAAAAACATTTCTGCTTCTTCATCTCAGTCAGGCAAGTCCCTAGCAGATCTGTATGTTAGCAAAATACAAATATTTCAAAGGCAAACACTCAAGATATATTTTATCTTCAAATGCTTCGTCCATTTCCACAGCTAAGCAATTGTCCTACCCCAAAATTCTCATAAAATATTTGTGCCATTGCCATAAAAATTGAAATTAACTTAGGTAACAATGTGGCAAAACAATTCCCAGAGGAATATGAGAAACCATCTGCTCAGACATTCAACTCACCAGAAATATGAAGGGGGGCAAGAGGCAAGGGGAGGGAGGGATTTGCAATGAAGTATTTTCAAGCCTAAAGCAACAGATGCATATAAAGAGGTGTTACTGTTAATTCTGGCAAAAGTCTACTTCAGAGTTCTTCAGTAAGATAATACGCTGCTCTCCACATGATCTTGTGGATTTTTCTGTGGCAGCAAATTCTGAGACTCCTCAGTATCTCCTTCCTGCCTGCATTTCATCTTCACTTTGGCAACCAACTGGATGACTGATTCCACATTCTTCATGTGGGAAAATGTATTTAATGCACAACAGAGCTCACTTTTTACCTGTCTTGAAGAGCATGTGGCAGAAAATGTTGATACTACTTGGCCTTTTTTTTTTTTTCTTTTCAGGGACATTTAAGGACTTCTTTGCATGACCAACTTCTGGTGCAAAACAAAGCAGAAGTCTTCACCACATTTAGCTAAAGCTTGGTATATAAGAAGCCAAGAAGGACAAATAAGTTTTTAACACACAGCAATGGAAAAATATGTCAAAGAGCTGTGAGTTTAATGATTTTCTGGGGTTATTTGGAGAGGCAGATCCTCTATCAGTAAGTACAAATTAAGTTCAGGCACAAAGTGGGAGACAACACTTCTGCTTCTTCCCAAGAAACAACCACCCTGCAAAGAGACAAAAGATCAGCCAGCAGCAGGAGCATTGACCCAAGGAAGAGACTTGGGAACTCTTCTGGTTTTGACCGTGTTGGGTTGAAAATTTGCTTGACAAATATGAGGCAAATGTGAGATTATAAGAATGACAGAGTAAAAGGCAGCTTCAGTTATTACTCTGCAGCCTCTTTGATTTAAGCTTGCTGTAAGTGGAAATAAGTAAGAATTGACATAGTGTTTGCTGGACCCTTTAGAAAGGCTGTATAGAAAGATAATACTTCTGCCCTGCGGTTTGTGCTGAAAGCAAACATCCTTTTTGTGTTGAGCTTGGCCATATCCTGCAAGGTTATACATCCCCTTCCCAACACTCTCTGATTTTTTTCAGAAAGCCTCATTTTAACATGGATAGTGACAATCGTGATTATCCCACCTCTGTTTTACAGCTTAGTTAAGCCTTCTAGAAATCCTAATTGCATAATGGTGCAAAACATCCTCACAATGGTACAAAACACCCTCACAGGCTTGTGCAAAAAAATAATTGTACTGTCTGAGGCTTGCAGGATCTCTCTGCAAGATCAATATCAAGAAATCAGGCTTTGTTTCTTCTGCCCAGGCATTGATTTACTCCATAAGTATATCCATGAATTACATATATAGCCCCTGATTCAGCAGAGAATTTACATAAATGGCTTAACTCTAGGGTTGTGCTTAAATGTAAGCATAGGGTTAAGTGTTCTTCTGTATCATAGATTTTGCAGGAAGCATTTCTCTACTTGTCAATAGCATGGTTTATTCTCGCTTTTGATAGGTCAAGAATGGATTTCATTTAATTATGCACCTTCTTTTCCAGCTAAAGCAGTATAAATGTAAGTCTTGTGACTTTTGTCTGCTCACCACTTAAATACTGCTGTAAGTGAAAAGATATTTTCTTTTAAAGCTTAATTGCTTTAATACTGTTCTTTCTTCTGTCTCTCATACACACATATTTATTGTCAGGAAAATACTAATCAAACTTTCCTACTGATCTGCTCTTTAATGGCTCTCATCCAGAAACACACTTAAATCAAGATTATTCAACTTCTAACACGTGAATAGTCTCCTTGAAGTTTACAAGAAAATGCTCTGGTTTAAACCTAGGCACATGTTGAAATACTTTGCTGAAAGTGGATCAGGTTATGTGAATTTTGATTTTTTTTATGGTCCAGATTTTCAAAATAATTCATCCTTTATCAGCTTCTCTTTAGAAAAGTAAATGAAATGTAGAGAAAGCAACAGCTGTTTTTTGGGGACTTGCTAAAGTTTTTAAAGTCTGACAGAAATTGTTCTGCTAAATATGTTTGAAAATCTGATCTTAATCTTGAGTCCATTGTGTGAGCACTGAACAAAGCTTTGAGTGCTAACCAGCAAAATGGTCACGTCGCAACTCCCCCAAACTAAAACATGGCCGTTACTTCCTCCTCTTAACACTTCTGTAATTCATAAGATACTCTTAAAAAGCAAGGATAGTAACTTGCGTAGCAAGCCTAAATTGACCATCAGTAGATAGTGTTAAAATCCTTTCTATGCAGTGTCTATGCAGAGATCTGGCATTCTTCTTTGGAAGTCTGGCATGGATTAACTTGTCTTTGTGTACAACAGCAGTAAAACTAAATGAAAAAAAGCTACAGCTCCATCGGATTTGTGAAAATAGGAGGCAAGCTTCACTCTTGAGACTACTCACAGTAAATAACCAGAAACATCTTGATATGAGGAAGGGACGCAGAGACCTGATGTCAGAGTTGTCCAACTTTGGTTTTCATTCTATCCCAAGATAGTATTTGCTGGAATTATGATATTTCGTGGGAAGTAATTGTGATAGTCTTACTCCAGGGACTGCCTTCCTTTGCCACTGTGACTAGTTTGAAGTAGGGTTGTACACAGCATACACCACGCTGACATATGCAGCGAAGCATATGCCTAGATGATGCAGAGATTGAACTTTCATAACTTTCAGAGTGATCCTTTCTGTCTAGTTTAACACATAGTGACTAGAGAGAAGGGCAAAGATAGGTTCAGTGATTTTTTTGCACATGCCTATCCTGTAACGCTAACCTCATCAACACTGTTGTGGAGACTTGCTAGCATCAAAAGAATTTGTCTTGACAGGTACCTGTGTGTTTGTTGGTAGGATGCACTACATTTGTACATATAGTAACAGGCCCTGTATTGGAAGTGATTAATTACTTTGATTACCTTGTTTGCTTACACAGACTGGCCAGGGGATTTTGTTTAAATTTTTAGCATTCTCCCAGGCACTGTGGAGGTGAAGCATTTTGTGAAAGAAATTTTAGACTCCCTGACATTCAGTTTACT
>NW_010972684.1:61506-62317 GCF_000737465.1 Haliaeetus leucocephalus
AAGCCTCAAGAGTTACAGTAGATAAGGCTGGTGTGATCCACAAACGTACAGCAGTTGTAGAAGAGTGTTGCTGATGTGCACGAGATGAAGTCATTTGCGTAGAGGCTTGCACTCTAGGTACTGCATACTCTATCACAGTTATCAAGGTCAGCTATGTATGAATTGCACAAGAACCTATCCATGATAGATATAGTTGCTTAGGGACTTCTCTTAATAGTAATCCAACTGTCCAGCTAAGGGTTGAGTCAGAACTTCTTTCCTAGCACTGGCTTACAGATTTGAGGGATGTGGAGGCCCTTCTTCATACTTCAGATACTTGGATTGATTTTTAGTTCTCAGGCCAAAAAGCTTTTCCCTTCCTCCTCTGAGCCTTTATCAAAGCCTTATAGACAGTATAATATCCATGCCTTAGCTATGGCAGATGCTGCTGAAACAAACTGATTTTTACAATTCCAGTCTTCTTTCCTTGATGTTTGCCTACCCTCTATATTTTACTCTGATAAAATTGTTGTGGCAGATGCCTTGATAAGTTCCTATTGCAGCCTGTTTCCTTTCTGATCCAGCATTGAAGTAGTTTCTTTCTTTTTATAGCACTTTGAAAAACTCCTCTCACAAATTATGACATGCATATTTTATAAAGCAACTTGGTATGCTAAAATATGCACAAATCAGCCTGATTTTGCCTGAAGGCATCCCACTGAAGGCATTCCACTGTCCAAGTGGAATTGAAGCTTCAGAATTTAATTATTTGCAGTCTTACAAGTGCTGTTCTGTACACAGATATGGATGCAGAAATCATGGCACAAAGACA
>NW_010972684.1:62406-129338 GCF_000737465.1 Haliaeetus leucocephalus
ATTTCTCCTCACTGCCATCTAGACAGCCAGCTTACGGAAAAATGCCCAAAGGTGATGCACAAAGCAAGGAGGCAACAGGCCTGATCCAGCTGTGTAAGGATAGCAAAGCAAAAGCAGTGAATAACATCCACCACATCCAGAGAGGCCACCTCAGCGCTCAAGGCCAGTGAAATGAATGTTCCTGAATTGTTCCATGAAAAGTTTTGGCTGCAGTATTTTGATATGCAAACCTACTTGCCTTTTTCTTTTATGCTTCTTCTCTCTTTCCTTTGAAAAGGGAGGGAAACAGTGCAGAAAAAGTGGAGACACGAAAACTATAAATCAAAACTGGGAAATGATCAAGAGATATAAACTTGCGTTTCTGTAGACAGGATGGTGGTAGGATTACACATGAAAAATACTAATATGATGTTCTACATCATTGCTTAAAAATGAACAATAACTTCTTGTATCCTATGATCTATTTGGTTAGTGCCCAAGAAGGGTTCCTTGTATTTTCTATGGTGCTTGCACTGATGATTTCTTGTCAAAATAAGGTGGAAAGAAAATTGTACAGGGGGAAAGGAAGAATATTAGAGGATGGGAACAAAACCACCAAGGTGGCCAGCTATTCCCATAAACTTGCCGTCAGTGCCACTCTGCTTTTCTTCCTGAGAAGCTGTTGAGCTCCAACACTTTTACTCTTTACAGAACTTGGGACAATAGGCTCCCTCACAAATCTGCAACTGTGTTAGAGGACTGATCCACTTCTCCTCATAGTTTCCATAAGCTTTGATGAGGGCAAGGAACTTGGTGAGGAGGCAGCGACTTGGAAAAGGTAGAGTGGTCAGAGTCTATAACGCTCAGAGCCAAGCAGCTGAGTGTCTCCCAGTACTTCCTTGGGGAACCATATTGTTCCTTCTGTAACAGCAGACAACTTTCCTGTTCACGTTGTGAAATATTCATGTTGATTTCCATGCTCTACCACAGGCTCATTCTGAGACTGTAACCATGTCACTTAGTCTTTCTGAGCTAAGATATGCACACTGCAAGGGAAGTTAATAAAAACATTTGCTTTGCACAACATGAAGTTATATGTTTCCATTTTGCTGAATCTGTCCCTACCTGCTCATTGCAGGGGGGGTTGGACTAGATGACCTTTTAAAGGTCCCTTCCAACCCAAACTGTTCTATGATTCTATGATTATGGCAGGGCACAGATACTAGGCAATGGAGGCTGTATGTGCAGCTGGAAAAGGCAGTGAAGGATGACTGTAATGTGCCTTGTTGGATTTCTGCTGTATATTGCAATCTGTGAATAAGAGCAGATGCAGAATTGCTACATCAGCCCACTGAATGCTGTCAGAGCTAATGGCAACATTGTGGATGCCTCTAGCTACAGTAAAGGAGATTAATGGTTAAACATTCACTTGGCATTCTTTTGTGGCTGATGCTGTAGGCCAAGCCATTGAAGCTCCCAATCCAGGATTGTGTTGCTGGCTGAAGTTGTAGGATGATATTATTGGGTGGCATGATCTCAGCTTAACTCTGTGCAGAGTATTAAGTGAAATGAGCGTATGAAAATAAGGCATGTGCCACCCATTCATTTATTCTTCAGTAGGTTTGTTCCGTGGAGAGTGATATGCCAGTCCCAGCCACTAATCACCTGGACAGTTTGGGCTGGGTCCATTTTTAATTCCTGAACTACAAAGTTCTGCCTCTATTTTGGCAGATGAACATTACAGCAGATGTCAAAACAGATGTGTATCATTTCTGAGTTCTGAATCCAGGGGTGGTGGCACATTATCGCTAAATGGAGACTGGCTATTGCACGGAGAGCTGGAATCACTGGATGGTTGCCCTCAAGTTTCTCTCTTTGGTGCACATTTTAAGCTAATTAGAACAGTCTGACAAAAATCTGCCAAATTAAGGACAGGATCCAAGGTGTATACTCTTTAATATTTGCATTACAGAAGAGCTTTGAGTGCTGAGGAGATAAATGAATTGCTTTTTTATATATTCGTCACATGTACAAAAGCTTCTTCATAAGTATTCAGGGAATATCTTACTCCAAGGTCTGCTGTGAAAACAGATGTGCAAGTTGTTTTTTCTACCAGCCTGTATCACTTTTTTTGAGTCAAGTAGTTGTGATGAAGATCCACCCAGTATGTGTCCTTTCCCACCACAAGATTATGAATGCTTATTATAACAACTGAATTGTGTCTTGAGATGACTAACCTATGGGGTTTTTATATTTCCTTTGGAATTCCTTTATGTCCTTCATTCATAAATGAAGTTGTCTTCTAGAGTATATTTGCACTCAAAAATGGCAGATTGGTGTAGAAGAGTGTAGGATGAGATGGCATTGCAGTTTCATGGACACTCCTAATCATGTCATCTTTTTAAACCAGCACTGATATTTTCTACCATGTCTTATAATTTTGATTTTTAAAAATTCATAAAGGAGATGTGTTAAAATGCGGTCAGTTCACACAGATTGACAGATTTTAAAATAAATGTGGGAAACCAAACAGTGCTGAAATTTGAAAGAGGGCAAGCAATCAGGAAACACAAAGTGCAATTGAAAGCAATGTATTGATAACTGTCACCAGTTTTGGAAGGACCTGCTTGTCCCCAGGTCTATTATTAGCTGCATCTTTTCTGGTTGTATTTGTTTCTTTGTCACTTGAACAACAGTAATCCTTCTCGGCCTATCTTGAGAAATGTTATTATTTACATACAGAAATTCAACTTCAGGTTGAGCTTAGAGTCTCAGGTTATGCCAGGAGTTGCCCACTAGTGGACAGGATCTGCTAATAAGCCTGTCATCATTCTATAGTGCTCTTAAATAAATGCAGAATAGTTGGGAGTTAGGGATATTTTATTATTGTATCTTCCTTTCTGCACATTACTCAGGAAAAGAAAGTCCTGTGATATCAAATGATTGGACGAATTTCTATGACCTGATCCTGGAAGAATAGGACGTTACAGTAAAACACTAGAGTAAGTTCCTAGCTGTGATAGTTGCCAGGGCCACAAAGTAGATTTACCAGAAACACACACTGGCCTTGGTTTGAGTCTGCAGGAAGGATGAGGAAAGAGCCCCTTTCATGTCACCACAGTAGGCTCATCTCATCTTTCAGGCCTCCTACTACAGATTGGGAGAATGGCCCTCAGAGGTGCCTGGTTGTCTCTGCTGACCACAGCCAGGGTTAAGAATACCTTAGAGGTCATTGTTTACATTGTAGGTGGGCAAATCTGAACAAAATATATTCCAAAATAAATATGACTCAATGGTAGCATCAGAGACCATGCCAGACTGTCATGTTTTTTTCCTTCTCTGAAGCTTCTAGAAGTGCCCAAGGTGACACTTGACTATCTGTCTGAAGTTTCTGTCCTGTCCCTAATCTCCAAAGTAGATAAGGGTCTTTCAGATGAAATCGGTAGCAAACTCCCTGATGGACCTATAGGAGTCTCTAATAGCTGTCTCTTTGATGGAGAGCTGGTATTTCCTGAAAACAGTTAGGACTCTCCATATCCTCTTGGCACCTGTTTCATAAGATTCCCCTGACTAGGAAAACATTGTCTTTAACTTTCTGTCCTGGTCCTCAGCTTTGAGACCTGCCTGAGGCAACTCACTTGTCACATATGGGTCCAAGACCAAAAGTTGGCTTTATTGTGGCTGGGCTGGGGGCAGCGTTTACAATCATTCTTGGTGTTTTTTCTGTCTTTCAGAGAAGAGCCAAAACCAGCTGAGGCATAAAAGCCAATCCCAGAGAATACCTGTGGTCAGTTTCAGATTAATCTTTTGTCTTCTAAGAGAGAATAGGTTTGGTGATCTCCTTGTTTCTATACAACTACAAAAATACTTTGATTATAGACGAGCTATATTTCTTCCTTTTTTTCTTTCACTTTTAGAATCCTTTGATGTATAAGCCAAACAAGTGACCCCACCTCTCCTCAACTTAGCCTGTCATTACCTACTCAGATCTCAGCTGTGTGTGAGAAAAACAATATGTTTTAGGAAGGCTCAGAAGAAAGACTGTTTGCTCATTTTTAAATGACAGTGTAGATGCATGCAATGAAACTATCGATGGTTAGTAAATTGAAATTATTTTCAAGGACATATTTCCACAGTGTTCATAAGGATGACAAACTTACAATTAGGTAGCATGTCTTTTTTAAGCAATATGAGAGTGGCTGATACTATTCTTACAAGGTCTATGCATTCTTTCTGTCTCTTTCATTTTTTCCCAGAATAGCTGTCAGCTCATGGCTGTTTGCTTAATACCTGACAAATGACCAAGAAATCACCTGAAATGTTCCAGAGAGAGATGGTAGGCTCTGTATGGGCCAGCAGTGCCATGTGCAATAGATTGTCAAAGCAAATCATTAAACACAACAAGAAAAATCCAGGCACATTTCTCTCAAAGATTTATCTTTTTTTTTTTTCCCAACTCTTTTGTAATTATGGCCTTTCCACATTAATGTTTTTAGCAGATGCATTGAGGATTCTTCCTAAATCATCTAAGTAATGGCAAAGGCAAAAATTAAAAGTAAAGCACCCTCCAAGCCTCCTCGTCCTCTACTTAAGCAATTATTTCTTCTTCAAGTAAAAGGAAAATTTTTTTCTTGATGAAGAATTTATAAAAAAAGGCACAAAGTTCCTAATGTGAGAAAGTATGCCCTCAAGTCTTTTCCTAGGTAGCACAGCACCCAAGAACAAGGTATCGGCGTGATTTAAGCACATATTGAATGGATTTTTTTACTTGAATGATGAATATATAGTTTAATCTTTTCCTCAAAAATCGCCATGACTCACCAAATCCAGAGGGGTAAATGTGATTATTTAAAATGGAATTAAAAGAATATTTACAGTTACATGTTCAAGGAGACTTATAGTCTTTGGGTGCATTCAGTAGCTAAGCATTATTCTCCACTTTGTAGAAATTGTTTAAGCTAGTTTATAAACGTACAGTGTCTTGTTAACTAAAGCATCTTAGTTGGCATCTCCATAGCTAATCAGCTGTGAGGAAGGAGGTTGGCAATGTAGTAGTTGTACATGATAGGCATCCTTGTGGTAAAAATATATGTCTGTGCAGCTAGAACAGAATACCTGTTCTACAGGTAGTTTCATATAAGTGACCGCTGTGACTAACTGTATGTGAAAGATTTGAAAGCTTCATCACATCAGACACAGCATACAGTCTGTATAGATAAGTTAAAATGGATGAATTTTAATGGGTGAGTTTTGATCTCAGAGTTAAATTGACTGAACTTTTTCACAGTTTACCAAGAAAGAAATGCAATATGGTTTGTCCTTTTGACCCTAATGGAAGCTTGGCAGGCAGGTTGTTGAGATGGAAGACGGAAATATTTGGTTTCGTGTTGCTGTGTGTAATGGGCAGCTACCTGAGACACTGTGGTTAAACTCACAGCATGTGCATGCTAGGAAGAATTTGCAATCTTGATATGAAAGTTTTCAAAAGCAAACTGGAAGGTCCATCAGAGAGCTGCTTCTCTGCTGCTGGTTCAGAGAAAGACAGGGGTGAAGATGCAAGGTATTTGTCAAGCTTTCCCTCTTTCTGGTGGGGTTGAGGCTAGTCAAAAGATGGCTGTACAAAAACACAGTGAGAAGCCTGCAGGACAGTGATGAAACAGGAAGCTACTGAGGAGATGCAGAGGATGGTGTGGGTTTTGTGATTCTAGTCTGTACACTGACCTCTGTGCCTGTTTCCATTGTATCCAAGTATGTACCAACTTCCAGTGGTTGCTCTCCAGGAACAGCCATGTGCCGTCTTCTACAGCCTTTCAAAGGTGACACAGAAATGCAACCCAATGTCTGTAGAGTGACAAGCCTTTGTCATTTTAGTTTTCTGGCCTGCACCTGCTAGAAAACTTAAACAAGGGAAGACTGGGCTTGTTTTAGCATATCACTAAGTTCCAGTTCAGGCTTTATAAAACTTTAATTTCTCAAAGACTGAGAACATCACCCTCAGTCCAGGGTTCAGCTGTCTGAATCAAGGCCTGTTTTGGTGCAGAGCAGCTGTGTGAACTTAGTTCAAATTTACAGGAGAAATTGTTATTAAGGTTGTGCAAAAGACCATGAACTGAAGTCATACAAGGTAAGGAAAGCAAAAAAACTGAATGACTGCTGAGACAGGGCTAGTCATTCAGTTTGAAGATCAAAAATACCACCTTGAAAAGGTATAAACCCCAAGGACTAGCAGAGAATTGGAAGACAGCAACTGAGCAACATCAAGAATCAGACCATTCCATGAAGCACCAAAGGTTTCTCCTTTTCCACCTGCCTGGCTAGGCTAGCAAAAATGCAGCATCTCATTAGGGTGGTAAGCATGCTAATGTCCAGCCAAATTCCTCATTAGTCCCAGCTAGTTATTGTGTATAAGCCAATAAATATATTTTGTGTGCTTTTCACTTGTATTTATCCTGTTTGCAGAGTCATTCTGCATGTGGTAATAGTTTCCCCAACTAAGTGACTAGGAGGTGGAAGGTTACAAGTATTTAGCTGTTCACACATTGCTGGTTTGGGTTTGTGTGGTGACTAGGGGAGGGGCTGCAGGTGTGGCTCCTGCTAGAAGCTTCCCCAGCTCCAAGTCGGACCTGCCGCTGGCCGAGCTGGAGCCCATCAGCAACTATGGTAGTGCCTCTGGGAGAACAGATTTAAGAAGGAGAACCTGCAGTGGAGAAGGGAGTGGAATGTGAGAAATACCTATGCAGACACCAAGGTCAGTGAAGAAGGAGGGGGAGGAGGTGCTCCAGCTGCCAGAGCAAACATTCCCCTGTAGCACATGGTGAAGACCGTGGTGAGATGGCAGGCTGCAGCCCATGGAGGTCCTTGGTGGAGCAGATGTCCACCTGCAGCCCGTGGAGGACCCCATGCTGGAGCAGTTGGATGCCCCCAAAGGTGGCTGTGACTCCATGGGAAAGACCGCACTGGAGCAGTCTGTGACTGAAGGACTGCAGCCCACAGAAAGGACCCATGCTGGAGAAGTTCATGAAGGGTTGCAGGCTGTGGGAGGGACCCCACACTGGAGCAGGGGAAAAGTGAGGAGTCCTCCCCCTGAGGAGGAAGGAGCGGCAGAGACAAGGTGTGACGAACTGACCCCAGCCCCCTGAGCCGCTTGGGTGGAGGAAGTAGAGAAAATTGGGAGCGCAATTGAGCCTGGAAAGGAGGCAGAAGTGTGGGGAAGGTGTTTTTCAGATTTGGTTTTACTTCCCATTATCCTTGTTTTGATTTGATTGGTAGTAAATTAAATTGATTTTGGTTTTTTTCCCCAAGTTGAGTCTGGTTTTTGCTTGTCACTGTAGGTGGTGAGTGACCCCTCCCAGTCCTTATCTAAACCCAAGAGTGTATCTTTATATTTTCTCATCATCATTCCACTGGGGGTCTGGGGAAGAGGAGTGGGCAAGCGGCTTTGTGGTGCTTTGTTGCTGGTTGGGCTTAACCCACGACAATTGCCCACCTTTAGCAAGGCAAATACAGTCAGGAATTACTGCTTGCTGTTAAGAGTGTAATTCACATCAAATGCACACAGAACACCTGCAATCCTTTATGTAATTAAAAAAAAAAAAGAGAGAATTAAAATGATGAATACTTGTTAAAACTACCTAAAGTGTCTTTCATTATACACTGGCCCTTAGAAGACTTTAGAGTGCTTCAGGGACCACTTCATCCTCATGTGCTGTCACTGGTTAGGGATGCTCGTCTGTAGTGTTTGATTATAACTTCTGATACATGTCCCAGACCAGAACTGTAATGACTGTGTGAGCAGTTACCACGCTGAGTTTATACATCTCTCTGTCTACTGTATGTTTAGGTTCCTGTGCACAACCGCTTTGCTTCTGCTGAACATTTCCCTTGACCATAAGCAAGCATGGTGGCACTATTTACGGTGCTGTCAGTTTTTAGTGCAATCCTCTTAAAGTGCTAAGAGGATTCCAATTACCAGGATCACAATGCCACGACTGCCACACAGTATTGAAAGCAAATTGCTGTAGACTGCATTCACTAAACAATACCAAACCCCTTCTTTTGACTGCTGAGCCAGCAGTGGGCCTGAAGAAGAGAACCAGGCAAAAGCACGGTGTGAGGCCTCCCAGTTCTATTTTATACAGGAACATGCAGAATATCTGTCAGTCTGGGTTATGCAATGAAGCAAAAGTTAGTTGCATTCACACAACAGCTACATCTCACATATAAAGGGGTTTATGGCAACTGGGGCATCTTTAAAGTTTAAAAGGGCAGTTGGTTAATTGGAACTTGAGTAAGTCACCTATTCAGTCTGTACAACTTTGTCAGAGATTTCCCAGGTGTAACAGCTTCAACACTAGGCTTTTAATGCAGGGATATGGAAGGAGAAAGGTAGCTTGTTTCCACATGCACATTTATCAGTCACAGTGTTCTCACTGCAGCAGTTCTGAGGAAGTCACTCTTGACCCTAGATCAAATACAAAACAAGGTAGGAGCCTACCACATCTGGGTCTGACAGCATACTATTCTCAAAGCATATATGCAGTCTAATATAGATACATAGCTCTCATTATATACACAATGTAGAGGTGATCTGTACATGTATAATGGCTATCTGTTATGTAGGGATCTCTACCAGCCCAGTGCTGACTAGTCTAATGGTTTGGCTGCCAAGTCTCCAGAAAACCCAATGAGCCACTAGATGAGAGAGGGAAGATGACCTAATAAATAATGGCCTACTGCCAAAAACTGTAGACTCAACAGGCATTATGTGAGAGAGGGCTTACTTGAAAACAGAGGTGTTGTCTCCCTCTCTCTTTCACAGAGGCCATGAGAGAGGATCAAGGGTGCCTGCATCAGAGGAGACTGTGTGTCTTACTGATCTTGCTGTATTTTACAGAAGTCCTTCAAAAGCAGCAGCAGGTCCCAGTAACAGTGACAAGCATATGCAGTTTTCATTGAGTGGTTGAGGGAAATAATAAAAAATATTAGAGCAAATAGCTGTCTACCCACACATTGTGCACATTTGAGTTATTAAGGTCCATCAAAATTGACTAGTGGGCAAAAATACTTCTAAAGTAAAAAACTTGCATTTGCCCTTCATTTCAGCTGTTATTACTCCAGCTCCTCTACTGGGGACTATAGAATATGTTGAGTGGCACATTGTCATCTTCCTCTCCTTTATCAGTAGAGCAACTCCTGTTGCTTGACAGAAATTGAAAGATTTAGGCAGTAGTTCATTTTTCAGTACTGACATATGCATCTATGGCAAGGCCTTTCTTTGGATTGCTCCTGGCTTAGCTCACACTGCTGCTGGATGAGTGACTGGCACTGCATTTCTCTCTGCATTGTAATGCTGTTCCCAGGTGGCTGGAGTGTGGGGGTTAGTTAGAAGTCAGGACTTCCACGTTCTCACCTGTTTCAGGAAGGCAGGATGGTTTGGCACTTATGGAGGTCTTGTAGACATGGGACAGCTGTGCTTGATCCTGTTCTCCATCACAGCATTCCTATGTGATCTGAAGGGAAGTTACTGGGTGAGGGATTCTTCTTTGCTTTAATCAGGGAAAGGTTAAGTGTCTCATTTTACATTAGGTCAAAAAATTAGGTGTTTAGACACCTTATTCAGACAATAGAGAAAGCTACAAGTCTTGAGAATGATTCACCTGAACTTTAATCTTAATCTCAGGAGTTAACATAGGCTGAATCACCTTATTGAACTGCCTCTCTCTCCTTTAACTTGGATGAAGTGGATCTTACCGTTAGTCTTTCTCTGATTTCATTTCCTACCTGAAAAGTGCTTTGCACTTTTCTATCGGTAGTTCTTGTCAGGTACTCAGGCTTTAATAGTGTTGCAGACCTTAGCTACCTGTATAATTTAATCAAATTACTCTGCCCTTATTAATTATTTGTCAGCCACACTCAGTTTTTCTAAATTAAAGTAAGGTACATTAATTTCATGCACGTAGTATATCTGAATCCCAGCAAAACTGTCTATGGGAAGGATTTGGTTGATAGAGTGCACAAATTCTTGTCTGCTCTAAAAGATCAAACACAACAGAAGGACTTCAGAGTTGATGGAATCTGTAAAGTGCTGGACACACTTGACTGTGGAAGCAGTGGATTCAAGATTTTTATGAAGAAGAGAAAAAAATATCTGTTAGATTTGAATGACTTCAGGATGTTCTTGCCTTTGGGCAGAGAGGTGGATCAAGGACCTTTTGCGGTCCCTTCCACCTTCATTTTGTAAAGACTGAATTATTACTTTTATTTCAAAAATAATGCAGATCATTTGGTGCTCTGTGCTTTGACTTCTTCCCTCTCTTAAAGTGGTATAAATGTAGCACCACTGAATGTACTTCAGAATTAACTTTGAGAATAAAAATTATCCCCATACTTTAAGTAACCACATCTGCAGTGCTCTCCTGGTAGAGAATTGGTCAGATGTTAGAAACCTAAGATTCATTTTACTGAGCTTTAGACTTCTCACTTATAGTTATCTAACCATAAGGTAATTGTGCAGGCTCCCCATAGGGAGGCAGAAGCATCTCCAGATTCATCCCATTGTAAGACAACTATCTAAAATGGTTGAGACGCATCACCGTGGAGGTGCATGTCTCTCTCAACTGAATATAAAGGGAGGCTAGCCAGCTAGCTTAGACCTAGACAGCTCACTTTTACACTTCTGAAGCTAGATTAGGTGGAACTACCCCTTTAGTAAAGACTGCCTTTCAGCAGTAAAGTCATACAACCGATACTTACTTTGTCAGCTGCACGATACTTTTTTTTATGAGTCAGGAATTTAAGTTAGCATTCAGCTCACCATTTTGCTGTTTACCTTACAAGTAATCTCCCTGCCAATTGTCTTTCCTGCTCCATTAACATTTTTTGACAGCAGATAAACATAGATCTTGACATGTCTTACCGCCTAGGGATATTATTCACAACTACAGCAGTGCTGGCTGCTTGACACTTCCCTTTATTACTCCAACAACCTTTTCTTTCGCTTGTCATAGTAGAACAAGACTCAGTGTGGCAGTGTTTTATCAGTAGGAAGTGGCTTCTTATAGTTGCAGCAAGCCTTTGGCACTGATGACAGAAATATATCACGGCTCAGCACCCAACTGTTTTACCATCAGAAGCTCTAATTGTAGAACTGGGTACGGAGTACACAGGGTACAAGTGGTTTGGTGCTGCTCCTAGCAAACCTAGCCATTCTGCCATGAATACTAGTTACCAACACTAATGTAATTGCAGCAAGGGTAATCCTGATAGGGAAATCCAGGGCAATATATTCTGTCTCTTTATGGCAGTAGGTATCAAATCCAAAGTTTCTCTTAGCAAGGAAATCACACCTTCTTTGCCCATTTGTCTAAGTTCAGTGTTGCCCCAAAGAAACCCAAAAGTCAATGCACACATCATCTGCTAGAGACAGAGTACAGCAAACCCTGCATTAATGTATGCTTCCTATTCAAGTCCTTTAAAACATCCGTGCGTCCAAGGCTTGTGCTCCAAGGTAATGGTGACACTCATTAAAGCCAGTTTTAGCCTTCTGTAACTTATGCACATAGTCTAAAATGGTTGTCTAGACTCCTATGTTGAGCAAAAACATCCAGAGAGTGGTTAATTCTGTGTTTGAGTAAGCATGTAAAATAGGTGGGGTTCATCAACCCTGGAGATCCTGTCTGTTTTTATTGATTAGCAAGGTCCTGATCTGTAGCTTTGAGAAACCTAAAACTTGGTGACTTATATCCTACCATAAATATGCAAAGATATAAATGGTCTGTAACTTTAAGATTCTTGTACTTCAGAGCAGGTTGGACTTAATACTATAAACTTCTTAAAATCTAGGAGAACACTGCAGAAGTTTGGGATGAATGTAGGAAGTGTGATACTTACTTTTATTACCTAACTCCTTCCCCACCCACCCCAGTTGCATTTTTGACATGTCACAATCCATGCTTTTTGGGTTTAGGTATTTGCCAAAAGAAAGAGAAAGAATGACTGAAAGGAAGCTCAATTCACCTGTAGATTTGGAATACCTCAAACTTCAACATTCTTTACATCCAGGGGCCACAGGTGATCTGCTTTCAAGATAAACATTTTTTTCATAGAATGGTTTTTGGAGCTAAAGCCAGCATCTATCTTTGTCATGGTACTATTAGGAATTCGAATTTCATTCCAGTTGTGTACAAAAGCTCCACTTAGAGGTGGTAATAACGGTTGCAGAGAAGACTGCACCTGCTTTATAAATACAGTTTCACGTAATAGCCACTGAAACATTTTGCAGCAATCAGCCACTTCATCTTCCTTTAAAGGTACAATGAATTTACAATCCCTCATGGATGAAAATCTCTTTATCTAGGGCCTCCCATTGTTGTGAGTTTGTAATAAAATAATCTGTACTGTCAACAGGTCTGTTCATCACTAACAAGGTGTCAATAAAGGACTGGGTGGTTGTAAAAGGGACCCACCAGAATTCATCACAGCTGTATTAAAAAATACAGACACAGCTCCTCGAGTACTTGGAAAAACAGATAAAACTGTGAATGCAGACAGAAGATCAAACAAATCCCAGGCAGCTCCTTCCCCTAAAAGAGTTAATTTTGCTTCTTTATGAAACAAGTTAAAAGCAAGGGGTCTGATTCTTACCTACAGAGACTCAGCAGAGTGCTGATAGAAAAGTAAGACCAAGGAACAGGACAGGAAGATATTGGCGCTCTCTGCAGGCTCTGTACTGTACGCTGGCAGAGCAGGGCGAGGAAATATCTCCACAGCCGTTCAAGTGCAAGACGAGAAGATGTAACCTGAGTTGTAGATCTGAGCATTGCTACCCTGGGTTCAAAGCTGTCATGGTTTCAGCTGGGATAGAGTTAATTTTCTTTCTAGTAGCTGGTATTGTGTTATGTTTTGGGTTCAGTATGAGAATAATGTTGATAACACACTGATGTTTTTAGCTGTTGCTAAGTAGTGTTTAGACTAAGTCAAGGATTTTTCAGCTTCTCTGGCCCAGCCAGCAAGAAGGCTGGAGGGGCACAAGAAGTTGGGAGGGGACACAGCCAGGGCAGCTGACCCAAACTGGCCAAAGGGATATTCCATACCATGTGATGTCATGCCTAGTATATAAACCAGGGGGAGTTGGCCTAGGGGGCAGATCACTGCTCAGGAACTAACTGGGCATCAGTTGGCGAGTGGTGAATGGCATTGTGCATCACTTGTTTTGTGTATTCCAATTATTTTATTATTATTATTGTAATTTTATTATTGTTATTATTATCATTTTTTTTCCTTTCTGTTCTACTAAACTGTTCTTATCTCAACCCATGGGTTATACTGTTTTTTTCCCTCATTCTCTCCCCCATCCCACTGGGTGGGGGGGAAGTGAGTGAGCAGCTGCATGGTGCTTGGTTGCTGGCTGGGCTTAAAACATAACAATAGAGTCCACAGCAAATGGAGAAGTGGTAAGCGAAATGGAGGGCTCAATCTGGCCTGTGCCCGCTGCATCCAAGGCACTACCGTGGGCATGAGCTTTCTTTCTTAGATTTCCAAATCCTGTGCTAGCACTTGCACATAATCAGCATGGCCAAGGTTGAACATGGGTTCAGGCCCTTGCTTGGCCAGTGTTGGCACCTGCTGTGACAGGAACAACCTATGCCTGTCTCAAACAGGGGAGCAGTAGCTGCTGCTCCTCTAGACATCCTTGCTTATCATCTTCAGCATCTCTGTGACCAAAGAGTCAGGGATTTGGGGATTTTATCCAATTTCAGAGCAGTGGCACACAGCAGTCTAGCAGTACCTTCCCCAGAAATCTCTTGTCTCTAGACAGGTCAGACTTAAGTATGTGAGACAGTAAGAAAACAGCAGCTGCAGACCCCCTTATTAAAGATCCACAACTGTCAGAGTTTACTATTTTGGCTTGGGAGTAGGTGCTTACTGGAAATGTAGGCTATAGCCCAATGGAGAAAATGAAAACAAACCCTCTTCTCTCCCCATCCTCCTTTCCCAAAAAAAGTCTTTTGAAATATTGCCATGGTACTGCTTAAAAGGTCTCCATGGTGCTGTGAATTTGAATGTCAGCAGATAATTAGTAGATTTAATTATGTGCAGAGAGCAAATATATCCAAGTGGCACATAAACAGAGTGAAATTCTCTGTGTCCCTGGTATGCAGAACTGCCTGTGAATGTTACATTAGGAGGTGGATGCTGAGTCAGGAAGGCTTGCAATAGAAATATGAGGACAGTGGAGAAAGTTGGGTGTTGTAATACTACCCAAAGAGGAAAGGGAAAGGAGTTCAGCTTTCACTGATGAAAAAAAACAAAATGCTAGAAAAGTCAGATTGTTAATGGAGGAGAAGGAAGCTATGCCCCATTTATGGAAGTCCTAAATGGCTGAAGTTTTTAACAATGCAAGGAAGGATGGGATGTGTCAGGGCAGAAAAACAGATGGGGTTGGTGGAGGAACCCCCAGAGCTCTCTCATACTTTCTGGGTCTTTAGAAGCAGTGAAGGTCACCTTGTTGCTCTGGTTCTCCCTTTTTTTCTGCCTGAGCTGCAGATACAGACTCTATGGTGGGAAGGGTGGATGGTAGATATCTCTGCCTGTGCAAGCGGGCTACAGGCCTGGGGAGCTTCTCTTCTGAAAGCAGTGCATGTCCTGGCAGTCAGCATGACGGCCTGTGGGAAGCAGAGTCAGCCTCAATCTCCAGATGCTGCTGATGCAAAAGTTTTCATCTGGATAGCTAGGGCTGTGCATCATGTAGCACAATGATGCACATTGCATCACACTGCAAATGAATAATGCACATTGCATCACACTGCAAATGAACTGGAAGCAGATATCTGATTTGCCATCAGATCTAGCAGCTGGAATATAGATTTCTCCTGTCTTCTGCCTATTACGACTGCCAAAATTTCTCAGTGTCCCTAAGCTATGTGACACCTACTGCTGGGTTTAGGCAAGCAAAGCAGAGGACCGCCTATGGCAATAAACTAATGAGAGCTGGCAGAAGCACTGACTCCACTTCTTTCTTTGGCTGTTTCAGAGCCCAATGGAGCCAGCCCCAACATGTGTGGGTTGTTGGCTACTGCTAGGCCTCTCTGTCCCATGACTCCTTCACTGGGAAAATGTGGTCCTGCCATTGGGCAGGAAGACCTGATAAGTAGAAATTAGAGGAGTGATCTGGAGGGTGCCCCAAGGCCACATTAATGGAGTGTGTTGGAAGAGGTAAACGAGTCACTGTATATTCCTACTATTTAGGCAATATGGAAACACACAGTTGCGAGAAGTTTGGCTCAGTGTGTTATACCAGCGTGGCAGATCTAATTGGGCACAAGATTTCAGGAGGCATAAGGCTGCTTATTTCGTCCACTGTAGTAGCAGAAGTCCTTTGCTGTTATGATACTCAGAGATCTTTGGTAGAATACAGAGCACATTTAGATGAAATAATATATCCCATAGTCATTAAACTAGGTGCAAAATAGCTTAAAGACAAAGGATGTGAATAGCATATATGTTGTAATTAATATTATGGACATATAAAAAGATGCAAGAAAAGAATACATCAAATTACAGAAGCTGGAGGGAGAAAAGAGAAGTACAGGTTGCAGAACATTTTTCTGTTTCATTCTTGACAATATTTGAATAAGAAATTAAAAACATTTTTTCCTTAAGATTAAAAGCTGGTTCTTCCCCAGTCTTTCACATGGCTGAATTTTATGGAAAATTACTTATGCAGAGAAGAGGAATGAGCAGCATCTACAGTCTACAGTAAATAAATGTTTGCCAGTGAGGTTACAGCACTTTAGAATTACTTTTTTCAAAGTAAATCTGTGGAAGACACTTTAGCTGTTAAGCCAGAGAATCAAAAAGTTAAGCAGTTTAAAGTCCTGAGAATCCAGCTGTTAAACTTCTTAGAGCAGAATTTGTAGGTTAGATATAATTAAATGGACTTTTTTTGTGGGTGGGGGAAATACCTTAGACAAGCACACTGCTATAATCAATGGATATTTATACCTCAAATAAATCAATACAATGACCTTTTTCCTTTCAGTTTAGCTCTTGATATGGTGTCTGTGGCAGTACACTCCCCTCAGCAGGAAACGAAACTTCTCCAGGCAGGAAGAAAAAAATAAAAAAAACAACAAACCCTGGAGGCTGCAGGTTGAAAGTTGAACAGACCAGTCGAGACATGCCAGGTACACTGAGGTGACCTTTTTGGCCGATAGGGACTAAATGACCACAGATCAGGTTTGACAAGGGTATAAACGGGGTCCTGCCGGAGGACATGTTGGAATCAGTCCTCCTCGGAGCAGCGGGTCTGCAGTCAGGGACTCCCCCTTGGGTCAGGGCACTGCCTGATGTAACTCCTCAAGGGACAGAGCCCTCAGCTTTTAGGCAAGGGATAATGTGCATTTTGAGTCATTACTTTTAAATCTCAAGGATTCTTAAGTCACCTGTATAGTACTAATTCCCCTTACACCATTGAGCCTATAGTTCCCTACTGTTATTGGAGTTCTAACTAACTTTTTACTGAAGAATAAATCTGACTTTTAATGCCTGTTGGATTTGATTGTGCATGCCTCTTCATAACAGTGTCTTGACAGCATGGATGGCTGTTCTCTATTTGGGAAAACGCATATGAATTGTCCAGCCACTGCAGCTTTTCAAGAAGAACAGTTATCATTTCCAAACACCTGTATGGCTTCCATCAGAGATCTTTATGTCAGTGACATTTCAGCACTCAGACATCATTATACATTATCAAAATCCATTTCCTATTTTTAAGGTGATTTAGAATTGTGAAGTCCAAGAATAAGTCATTACAGTCCATTTGTTTTTCAGGTTTTGCTCTTTTGCCTTTTCTTTTCTCTCTCTCTGTTATAAATTATTGGTCCTTCAGTTTTCAGTTTGGAAGCACACACATTCTGTTACCTTAGAAACTTACAAAGATGTCTGCATACTTGTGGTTATGGCTGCTACAAATATTTAAAAAATCCCAAGATTGACCTATTTTTTATATATATAAGTACGTGTGTATATATATATGTATGTATATAAATCTTTATACGCATATATATGTGCAAATATGTTTAGAATGGAATCTGAGGATATTTCGGATTTGGGGGAGTAAGAGGCCAATTTTTTACTGTAAGCACCCATTCTTCAGGTAAAACGTAGCTTCTGAGATAATAGGTCAGAAACTGATTTCTCTCAAGAGAAATGTCACATAATGATATCACTCAAAGATCCTAGTCTGTGAGAAAATATCAGATGTTGTCCATTCTGATAAAAGTCATGAGCTGACAGAATTCAGGCAGGTCAAATGAAAAATGATGTCCCATGTTAGTGTAAAAGGAAAAGTAGGAAAAAAAGATTAAAAATAAACTCAACATGAAGAGAAAAGAGGTATTTTATAATTTTCCTGCTCTTTTGTCACTGATTCAATGTAAAGAACGTATCAACCTGGCAAAATATTTTTTTGCAAGCAAGGTAAATTCACGATCATTTCATTTAATAGGGAAAATTCTAAATAGAGAATGAAATCGTCTAGCTCCAGAGAAAGTTATATATGTGTTCAATACCTATCACAGTGGATATAGTGCAAGAAAGGAACACAAGGCCAGGAGGGATTAATTTTCTTTGTGTACACAATAGTTTAGTATTTTATTTCACACATAATTTAGTGTTCTCCTGGAAGCAGAAATGAGCCCCTCTACACATGCGAAAAAAGAGTGTACAGATGCACTTAGCATATCCTAAATCATCACACATGGTTTGAACTGCAACAGAGGAAAAGAAACCTGTCCAGTAAAAAAAAAAAAAAAGATAATAACTCATTTTAAACAACTGTATTCTGGCTATTTTGAATAAAATAATCACTCAGGCTAAGATACCAAGAATTATGGATTAAAGACAGTTAAAGGAGGCCATTTTTAAGGCACTTTTGACAATTTGATAGTTTCTGCCACTGGAAATCAGTGGAGTTAGGTGCTTAGCTGTTTCTCAGCTGTTCTAAAGGCTCCCCTGAAGTATATATTTTGGCTGCCAGTAAGTTGGGCTATTTCCTTTTTTTACTAATACTGAATGGCAAGTCCCAGTAGAAACAGGCATCATGACTAACACAGGCAAGCTACAAGCTCCCATTGCTAACTGACTGCAACTAAAGCCATTTGAGCACTGATAATCTTGAGTAAAAAGAACTTCAGTAAAAGTTAATAAAATCCTATTCTGTGATGATTTTCATGTAATATTTTAACACAGGTTTTCATTGCAAATAACAGGAGAGCTTCTCTTTTAAAAAAGTTATTAGCCACAATCACTGTCCTTGCAAACAAATTATCAAGCAAGCTATTGACTGTAATCTTGACTTAGATTGATTAAAATTGACTTAGATTGACTAAAATTGACTTAGAAAAGTCTTCCAACAGAGAATGTAATTTATTTGAAAAACAAACAAGTCACAGGCATGTAAAAGTTTCACTAGCAATTTCAGCAGGAAAGACAAAACACATCAGTTCAGCTTTCTTGTTCCATTTTGATAATGCTAAAAGATATTCTTTGAATGATTACATGCAGATGATTATATGAAAGGATAATTAGACAAACGGTTTGATGTTCTTGAAAACATTTTGGTCATCCTAATCCAAGATTAGACATTTTAACTTTGAGGAAAAAGATGACATTTTGGCTTCTTGCTCTAGTTTGGGATAACAACAGAATTTGGAGGCTGGAATTCCTTGCAGAGGGAAAATGTGATTTCCTAATCAGTTCTGCTTCTTCAAAGGCAGGATAAGGAGTAATTAGCTTAATTTACAGCACTGAAAATGAGGTTAGTTATTAGGAAAATCATCCTGATACTGGTGGCTGATATGCAGAGAAGTGGTGGAGTATCTGGTGACAGGAGTTTCTAAAATGGGTTTTAAGAAACCTGTTACTGAATCCAGATATGGTTAATACTGTCCTAGAATGAGGTTTATGTGACCTCTTGAAGTCCTTGCTTTTCTTCATTTCTGTGACTAACTATTGTGACTGCCACAACTATTGCATGACAAAATCAGGTTAGAAGGGAAGGAGTATTTGTATGTGAAGCCAGAAGCAATTTCAAAGGTTCAGGGAAGCATTCTTTAATGACTTCTTTGGGCGGATTTGTCCACTATACTAATCAAATTCATTGGTTTAGGTTTTTTTCTTTTTCTTGCCATCAGTTAAAGAGCAAGGAAAACAATCAGATTTACAGAGCTGCTTTCTTGATTAGACATCTGTGTTCCAAGCTCTTTTACATTCAGGACATTGATATTGGTAAAATTGATAATGAATTATGCTCCTTGAGGCTGTGGTTAATTAAATTGGCTACCCTTTTGTCTTTAGCATGGACAGCTGGGGAGTTTGACTGCTTAAATTGATGAGTCCTACTTTGAGCAAATTCCTGGTGGACAGGAAGTCCTGCTGTCAGACAGTCATGCAAATTAGATCACAAAGATCCTGCACTTTTTCAAACAGTTCACCATCTTTCAGGAGAAACAGTTCTGGGAGCACTCGTTAAAAGCATCTGTTAAAATGCAGTCTGTCTGTGGGATAAGGAAAGTCACAAAATGAATCAGGAGATCTTTTCCAACCTGTGTTTCTGGTGAGATAATGTTAAAAAGGACACACTGTCTCCTTTTTTCTGGCAGTCAGGAAGCACTTGGGTCTTTAGCAGTAGGTGTTACAGCAAAGCGGTCAAGAAAACACTAGATGTATTCATGTTCTCACCTTTCCTTGGGATTAATATGATGGAAATTCCAGGGGAGCATGCAGAAAGGCTGCCATGAGTGCAGCACATTCAGGACTAAGGCTGTCCGAAGACCATTCTTGTTGAAAGATTTTCTGTCCCATACCCTGTAAGAGTCACAGCAACCACTCTGAAGGAAAAAGTGCTCCTAAATACATAGGAGAATGGATAGCAATGGTGCACCTGTATGCTAGCTGCCCCTCCAAAAAGTAGCTGAGTAACAACTACCTAAAACCAAGGCTAGCCTAGCTTAGAGGCAGAAGAGGTGTAGCAAAACTTTGCGGGAGTTATACTGTCTGAAGCTCATTGTACTTTTTCTATCAAGAGTTACCTGGTCACCAGTGGCCTGACAACAACCCTGCACAGGACAGCAGCCAGCTAAAAAGCTTATCAACAATGTGGATTTATTTTCAGAGGGTTGATGAACACTGCTGACAATGGAGAGCCAGACTTATTTGCAAGATTATATCCCTAGGAATAAGAGTATCTCTGATTCAATTGTCTTGGCTGTGATTTGAAAAGGTTTCCTTTAGCATACCCTCACTGAGCTCCCAGTCAGTGTGGTCCTGGTGTCACAGAGCTGCTGGATGGCACCAAACAGGTGTTTTGGGATTTGAGATGCAAGTATGGCCATAACCCCTAGCTGTCAGTCTCGCATCTGCTTACACTGAGAAACTCTGATGTCAAAGTCTAGCAGTGATGTCACAGTGGTGACCACCACATGGCACCTCTCTGCACTGGCAGAGCAGCATGATGGGCAGATCACTAGGTTCAGACTGGAGAGGCATCAGAGTCAAAGCAGACAGGATCACAACCTCCTGTTGTTCAACTGGGACTTTCTTTGTCATAGGAATGGGGCCCATGCCAAGTGCTTTGCTGAAAAGAAGGTGGCTGCTTGCTGCCTAGAGGCACAATGCTGACCTTGGCAATCCCATGCCCACTCGCCACTTGGCACCAGTCACACATACCTATATGGGACTATCTCAGGAAAAGGCTGCCGCTCTGCCTTTTGACTGCCTTTTGGTGGCAGCTGGTATGGTCCCTGTGGGCTGGGTGTCCCAGCCCTGTTCTCTTTGCTGTGTGCTAGGTAGAAGGAGCACTTAGACAGCAAAAAGCACGAGCAAATACCTAAATACAATCCTTGGGCGAGCAGTGTTACAGAACAGCCCTAGCATCCATTTCCTGTCCTTGGTCTCTTCCTTCTAAGCACATTGTAACTTCTTGCCTCCCCTTTATTCAACTCATATTCAGAATAGTACATCAAATACTGTGTTAGACCTTGCTGTGGAGCAGCACAAAATCTGACAGCCTCTGATTTCTCAAAGTAATGCCTTATTCTCCATTTGGCAACTGATGGGAAGCCTGTGTCACTGATGGAGAGCTAGTCTTGTATTTTCTCATGGCTCAACTTTGGGGCCCCCATTTGTCACTACAATTTAAGTGTCCTGGTTGAACTAGTTTCCAGGAGGCTGTGTGTCACAACAGAGAAGTGTACAGTGAAGTTAAGCACATCAGGAATTAATCATCTGGTTGTCCTGGTTTCAGCTGGGATAGAGTTAACTGTCTTCCTAGTAGCTGGTAGGGTGCTATGTTTTGAGTTCAGTATCTGAAGAACGTTGATAACACTGATGTTTTCAGTTGTTGCTCAGTAGTGTTTAGACTAGAGTCAAGGATTTTTCAGCTTCTCATGCCCAGCCAGGGCACCTGACCCAAACTGGCCAACAGTGTATTCCATACCATGGGACGTCCCATCTAGTTTAGGAACTGGGAAGTGGGGGGGCAGGGATTCGCCGCTCGGGGACTGGCTGGGTGTCGGTCGGCGGGTGGTGAGCAATTGCCCTGCGCATCATTTGTACATTCCAATCCTTTTATTACTACTGTTGTCATTTTATTAGTGTTATCATTATTAGTTTCTTCTTTTCTGTTCTATTAAATCATTCTTATCTCAACCCAGGAGTTTTACTTCTTTTCCTGATTTTCTCCCCATCCCACTGGATGGGAGGGGAGTGAGTGAGCGGCTGCGTGGTGCTTAGTTGCTGGCTGGGGTTAAACCACGACACTGGTGTACAGAAATAATGTTTGTTTGGGTTGAATTGACTTGAAGTGAAATTTTTTTCCATTTTATTTTCCTGAAAGAAAATTGAGAAGTTTGTTGAAGCTCTGATCCCCTTTGCGGAGAATTTGGATTTGTTACAAACACTTTTCTATGCTTCAATTTTCTTCCTTGTGTACTACATCTAGCCATCTCCGAGAAAAGCATAGGAGCAAGGTCACTGTCACTGTGTCTGGATTCCCTGTAATCTCCAGCAGGAGAGCTGTTGTGCTGAAAATGAAGAATCTACATACATGGGTTTTAGAGATAAGTTTTATTTTCTTTAAAGGTAATTAAAAAAAAAAATCCCTCCTATGTTCAGAAAACTTACTGCTGGTTTGGGCATTGTGTCTGACAAAGTCCACTGTTTATCACTTTGGCCAGTCACAAGTGTAGAATGGCAAAGAGCAAATGGCTAACAGTATCTCCTGTTTCACTTGCTGAAGTGAATTTGTCCTGATTAGAAACTGACTCAGCTGAATGGACGACAGGTGAAGAACTGGAACAATTGTGACAATTCTGCTGCAGCATGGCCAGCTGTACTACAAGTGAGCTGGCCTGCTTTGGGTTGGGATGGCTTCACCTGTACTTATCACGTGTAGCTTAAAGGATGCTCTGTATTTTGTTTTGCAGTGTGAATTACATCTAGAATTATTTTAATATGAAACAAAGAACTCAGGTATATAAGTTCTGGCAGTAAGGCTATAGGGACTTTCATGCCCATTGGAGACTTTTCTCTGGCTTTTATTTTACCCATGGTTATCCAAAGTTTTCCCCAAAAAATAGGATTTAAAAAAAAAAAAAGTAAAGAGAACAAGCTTAAAGTATTTTAAGTATAGGCCTTCTTTCTTTTTATCACTTAATAAAACAGCTATTAAGTGAAAAGAGAAGTAATTTTCACAGATCATCCTAATCTTCATTAGTTGCAATAATGTCAGGCAACATCTAGGGGCTCTTCTCAAGCACTACAATCCAACTAAACAGGAAAAAAAAGACAAAAAGGTGAGTTATGGAGTTCACTGTCAAGGTAATAAAGTGCAGAAGGATAGGAAAGCACAGGAGAAGAGTGAGACAGCATTGCTGGCTGTAATCACACCATACCATGAAAGTGACACTTTTTTTTTAACAGTGTTTACACAGCATCAAGACCTTTACTGCTTCTCACACTGCCTGACCAGCAAGCAGGCTGGTGGTGAACAAGGGGTTGGGAGGGGACACAGCTGGGACAGCTGACCCCAACTGACCAAAGGGATAGCCCATACCATACAACATCATGCTCAGCAATAAAAGCTGAGAAGAAGGAGGAAAAAGATTGTTCAGAGTGACAGTGCTTGTCTTGCCAAGTAACCATCGTGCATGATGGAGGCCTGCTTTCCTGGAGATGGCCCTAAACACCTGCCAATGGGAAGCAGTGAATGAATTCCTTGTTTTGCTTTGCTTGTGTGCATGGCTTTTGCTTTACCTATTAAACTGTTCTTATCTCAACACATGAGTTTTCTGTTTTACTTTTTGGATTCTTTCCCCATCCCACCAAGAGGGGGAGTGAGTGAGCGGCTGTGTGGTGCTTAGCTGCTGGCTGGGTTAAGCCAGCAGCTGTCTGGGGTTAAACCAGCAGCATCCTAAATGTGCTTAGGTTGATAAGAAAGAGGGGGAGCATTGTGACAGTGATAGGGATAGTGTTCCAAAAAATAGAGGAAGACTGTTATATCTTGCTACTTTCCTTTTGGAAGAAAATTGGGTAGATCTCACACTCTTTCAGAAAGTACAGAAAGCCACTGCTCCACAGATCTGATAGTCACAATACTGGTTTAGCAAAAGGATTTTTCTATGACCTGATTCACTCACAGAGATCTTAGCTCTGGCCAGTTGGTTACCTTTAGGAGACCTCTGTGGGTTTTAGACATGGATCGTTTTCCTCTTTGGGAGATGGAGAATTCCAACCTAGTGGATATGGAAAAGAGCTAGGGGTCGCAAGACTAGTTTCGCACTCTTGCTTTCATACCAGCAACCCATAATAGCTAAGGGAAGCCGCTTCACCCCTTCACCTGCTGACACAACGAACTGGCATCCTCAGCCACTCTGTTTCAGAACTATGGATAAAAAAATGTGCAGTTAATGCTTCAGAATTATTTTCTATTGAAAGACACTAATAGGTTTTTTGAGCATTAACTCATTTCCCCCACAAATACATGCTGCTATTCTTCTAAGTGATAGACTTGGGACAAATGTACTTTATCACAAAAGCTTTCTTTTTAAGTGTTTCTTCCACTTAAGAGATACATTCTTACCCTTTCAAGAAAAACAATTTCTAGTTCCCATAGTGATTTCTTCTGCATACCCACCAAATTCCATCAAAATTAGCTCTTGCCTAGTTCTTAGTAAGTAGCTTGTACTGATTGCTCTTCATTTGAGGAATCACTACATTTCAAGATAACTAGTTTTAGTAAACTCGGAAATCCAGTGAAGTCTAAGCAGTGTGGGAGTAATTTATGTGTCAGATTTTTGAACCTTTACTCTTAAATTCTTGGCACCTTTCAGTTCAACTCCTGACATTTAAGTGTGTTACCATCTCCCAGCTGTTATTTCCTAGGTATTTTCCTCCTTTGTCTCTTTATGCTGCATTGCATAAGTGTCTGTGTGTTTTCAAGATCATTTCATATGTCTGCCTCTGTTCTGTTACAGTTTGTATTTTTCTGTGTCTGTGAAGACGAGAGAGGCTAGTTATTCAAAACATCCAATTTGGTTTTTATCCTATCTAGCAGATCACAACTTTTCATGAAAGCAGTCTTCTTCAATTTTTCTGGTTCCTGCCCCCGAATGACCTTGCAAGTATCTTGCTGTCTTCCTAGTGATGGACAACCAACTCAAAAAATGTGATTATTTTTTTTCTTTAAAATATGGTGTACACTTTTTGGTTGTTCTCTAGAAAAAGACTGCCACTTACCAAGCAATGCCAGTTCGGGGATTTGTTTTTTTTTAAAAGAGAAGGCAGTTAAGCTCTTCAAATTTTATTAAATAATTAACACCTTTCAATGACATTCAAGTCAGAGCTAATTACTATACATCTAGAAAGCAATCCTTACAAAGTGGAATAAAGTATGAAGGCCAATGTTTATATCAGTTTATTTTAGAGTTGCTGCTTACTCCTTCATAGGAACTTCCTTTCTGTCCCTGTTTTGGGCATTGGTCAGACAAAGAATGGGAAATTTGTCTCTCATCGGTTCAGTAAAATTCAGTGAAAATAGCATTTTTGGAACTAAGTCTTATTTTACAGTAGGCAAACCTATCTCTGCCCAAAACAAATTTACAACACCACAAAGTAGTGCATTTTTCCACCAGAACATAATTACTACTCTACTAAAAGCAAAATTACAACATTGTTGACTTTTGAAGTAAACTTATACAATAATTAGGGGTGCAACGTTCTGTGATAGTATTTTGGTTCTCATAGGGATTTTTATTTGACTAGGAAAGACCTGGCTAGATCTGCTTTGCTGTTGCTGAGTATTCTCTCCTGACATAATTAAATTGTTAGACTATATGCTTTGCAAAATTGGAAATTTTTACAGTTCCACTTTTCAGGGGTAAAGTACATATGTTTTTCAGAAGCGTTGTCCCAATTCATCTCCCATTGACAATGCTGCTAGGGCAGCTGGCTAAGAGTGGGAATGGGGTTGGGTTTTGCCATTCCTGTGGTCAGGACCTCTAGGGGTAAACTGAAGCCCAAGTAACTGATTTGTTTTCTCCCCATAGAAAGAACTCATGTTCTGTTTCTAAACTGTAAGTTTAGATTAGGTGGAGACAGCATTACAAATGTGACATTTGTTTCTCCTGTGGAAAAAAATGACACACAGAGTGGCATTTATACCACACCTGTATACTACTTGTCACTGGCTAAATCTAAAATGGTAGTTTAGGAACACAGAGGAAGAAGGTGTAAACTGTTATGTACTCCCTTTCCTGTGCTTTGTGCATCCACAGTGATGGAGACAAGATGCCTCTGTCTTTATCCTGCTTATTTGCATGGCAGCTCTCTGCACAGGCTTTCCCCAGATCCCTTCTCTCCTTGCCATATGTGATGCTGGAACCCTTCATCTGTTATGTTTAGCACTGATTTTTACATATATATATATACATAGACACATATACATAATCTTTTAAAATTGGAAACCTTTCCACAAGGTTCTCAGAATAACTTGACTAGTTAGCCAAGGCAGCTGTGTTATCTACTTAACAAAAAATGCATATAAAAAATTGCAGGATAAACAATTTTAGCTTTAAGCAAATGAGCCATCAACTTGAATTTTCATTTTTACTATACAGGTTTTGCTGATAATCATTCTATGTTAATAAAACTCAACTAAAAAATAAACTGAGAACTGTTTCACTGTTTCCAGTATGCATGGAAAGTTGAACTGGAAGTTTTATATTGAATCAGAGCTACTTAACATAAATTCAGTGTGTGTGTATATGTGTCAAAATTAGCCTTAAAATGTATGTTCACTAAGTTGTCCGTAGAGATAGGGACTATCAAAATGTGTATTGTTTTCAGAGAAAAACTTCAGGTTACTTGTTAAACTTGAGTTTGGCTTAATGTCAGTTTAGGCTTCTAACCTAACCATTCACTGCTTGAAGTCTTCAGCATTTTTGTAATCTGAATGTGGTTTTGTGGCAGTACCTTGGTTTGAATTTGCTTTTGAGTGTATAGGCTTCTTTCCAGCAACATACTGGGACATGGTAATGGCCATACTGGGTCAGCTCCATCTCCCTCAGCGTGCTGTCTCCAGCTGTTGCTGAAAGCAGATACCTGAGGAGGTATAAGAACAAAATGATCGTATAGTGGTATTTCCTGTGCAAATTCTCCTTACCAAGAGGCTTCTGAGTCAGGTGCAGTGTTTCTGCATTTTGTAGCCTTGATGGGTTCCGCTATCATGTATTTGTCCATTTACCCTTCAACCAGCATAGACATCCAGCCCAACCACACTGTATTTTGGCAAGGCCATGCGATACCTGACTCAGCACAGGCTGCCTACACACCCCATCCACCCTTGCAGAAGAAGGTGTCAGGGCCTTTCCAGGAAGGATACCCACTGGCTTGCCTGCCATTGCCATGGGCACCCCAGAACTGCACTCCTCACCTCAGGTGTGTGCATGTTGGGGTGTGCTCTGAAGTGCAGGAGAAACACAAGATTTTCCTCTGGGTATATCAGCTGCCTAAGCCTGCACCAGAGCATTCTCCTGAGTGTAAACAATATGAATAGCTAATCGCCTCTCAAAGCACTACAGCCAGAGCATAAAACTCTGCACAGACCTTGAGGGGCAAATGAGCTTAAGCTTCCTGCTGCCAAAAAAAAAACCCCACCTTTGGGTGAATAGTTAGTTTGAATTATGTTAAGGAGAAGGAAGTGCAGGGATGTTTTATTTTTGAGTGACAGGAAAGTCCCTATATTTGTTAGTTGCAGAGACTCACTGAGTTCTTTCTTTATCACTGTTAGCTCCTAGCACCTTTAAGCTTATTTCTGCATGGCTCTACACATGCAACAGGTCTAAACACACAAAGGAAATCTTTAAAAAACTATACCCCCAAATCTGCTCCAAGTTACTTACCAGATTCCTTAAATCTCACCACTAACTTCTTCATTTTAATGGTTTTCAAATACATTTTTGTGAATTTCAAATAAGAGAAAATGAGAGACCTCCCCTCACGCACACTTCTGATCCTCAATGCTCCCCTATGGATTAACGTTATTTTCATATGTCTAAAAACCTTCTTATTCACTGGACAGAGAAAAACTGTTGATTGCCCCATAGCATAAATTTTTCATTGAGAAGGAAACACATTTAGGCACTTCAAAACTCATTAAATAATTAATATGTTTCAACTGTAGTAAAAATCAGAACTAATTACCAATGTCTGCCTAGTGAACCTTGTACAGTTAGGCCTACTCTACAAGTACTAATGATTATTTTACAGAAGCCTAGCGCACACCTTCAAAAAAGAAGCTAAGATGCAGTTGTGAAGAGTATGAAAGCTTAACCCTGTGTTCAACCAGTGACAGCTCCTACAACTTCAGGACTGTCTTGCATCCAGCACCAGGAGTCTGGGTTTTATAGTAGCCTCGTACTCTTAGCAGCCTTTTTGGGTTTTTGTCTCTGGAAAATAAGCGTCAGATCCAATATCTGCTGAAGTCCCCAAAACAGCTTACTTGAGCTCATCCTGACACAGTAACAACTGAAAGTGGCCACCACAACCTGGCATACATGCACCTGTGCAGAACAAGACCTTTTGCAAGTAAAGTCTAGGAGGAACTAGAGAGCATGGAGAAAAATCTGCAAGAAGGGCAGAGAGATCCTCTCAGGTGATTATCTACAGAAACTGGTTCTTATTGCTAGTACTGAGCAGGGAAGTATTGAGCCTTTGGTACCAGTCATATTTCTTGCAAATTGCAAAGTTTTTATCCATAAGGCCCAGGGAAAATCAGCAGGGAATTCACACTGCAAAGAACCACGTCAGAAAGGTTTTGAGTTTTTAAATGCAGAAGCATATGTGGAGATTCATGCAATGAGTGATGTCTTCTAGCTGTGTCTATAAATAAACCCTGCATGATGGCAGGTGCTCCAGGCACCTGATGCAACTTCCCCATTGTTTGTTTTTTTTTTTTTCTCTACTGACCTTATTGTCTGCAGAAAAGTGTGGGGAAAATTAAAGAGGTAGCTTATTTCATGTATATAAAGAGACTGGTTTAAAGATGGTGCTTAATGCAGTTCAGTTAGGAATCCTGTCAGTCATGAAACCAGGACAGAAGTTCAATACAAACAGCCTGGACCTGTCTGGGTGAGCCATGCATCTGCAGCTGCATCCCAAGACATGGGGTGGCATATTTCATCAGCTGATGCTAACAGGTATAATGCTTCCTCCTGAAACATCCCCACTAGCATGAAATGGAGGGTCAGTAGAAGGAGAGGAAAGACCCTTGAGTCCAGATATCAGTGGATACAAGCAGGGCATAATAGAAGATTTTCAGGCAGACACAAAAGTAGGGCAGGCATGCCCGTAGCTAATTGGTCCGTGAGCTTTTTCTCTCCCAGCAGAGAAGACATGCAGAAATGGCTGTGGCAGAACTGTAGGCTACGGTGCTTTCTATGTGGAAACATTATCATTGCATGCTTGGGGCAATATGATAGGGCATTCTCTAGCACAGGAATCCAGGTTGTCCTGTCAGTGTTTGCATTACAACCCCAAATGCCATGCTTTTTTTTCTTCCAGTCTATCCACACTAGCTTAATCTTTGTTGGAAAGATGTCAACCACATCATCCTGATTCAAGCCCCAGTTTAATTAAGATACCAGATCTAATCTAGAAGGGTACTAATGGGTTGCAAGAGTTTCTGTGGGAGCAATAGGTTTCCAGGTAAAGAACAACACGAATAACTATTGTTTGTGCTAGGGTCTAGGTAGCTTGGGATAGCAGAATGGGAAATGCATATATCCGTATAAAGACCACTTTGATTATGGAAATTTTTTGTCCTGTTGGGGCACATAAGAGCTCTAGTTATGGATGGGGTTCTTGTTCTGCTAGTTAGTGTGAAGTTGTGGAGTAGAATGATGCTGTTGAAAGACTGATCACAGTGTGACCAACTGCCTTTTATGGTAGTCATTAAAGCAAGTCGTAGTTTTGTTTTAGTGATAGTGGCAACCATTTATTGTCTCTTCTGAGCTATATTGGGACAGCTAAAATCACCTAACTTGCAAAGCAAGCAACTAGAGAAATATTTATAGTTGTGTGAGAGAAGGAACTTTTGCAGCAGTCAACCTTGCCACAATCAATAAAAGCCAGGTCTCCTATGTGTCTATGTCATAACTAACCTGCTGCACTTATGCTCCCTGGCCTTGGATTTCCTGTTTGTGAAAAAGGAATGGGGACACTTACCTAGTGATCTATAAGAGCATGAACATTTGAAATCATGAGGGCCTGACTTTCCACTATCTCCTTACCCTATACAGTCATTTACATTAGTGTAATGTCCATGGAGAATAACGTTTCAGATAACGTTTCCAGTGAGTTGTTTAGTATGAGCTAACTGATGGTCCAATCCCTTATGTAAATAAAAAATATGTTATGAAACAAGGCAGATACATGGGCAGTATCTGGACAGGATACTACAGACTAGCTCAAAGCAATTGGCAATCAAGAGACCAAAAGCTAAAATACCATCAGGAAAAAGCCGTCGTGTTTCTGTTTTTTTCCCCAGAGTAAGTTTCCTTTTTCTTTTGCTGGTCCAGATAAATGAGAATGCTGCAGTGACAAGAGCTCGCTAGAATCACGGCGCAAGGCAGTAAACTCCTCCAGAGTCTCCCTGCACACCACCACAGATGGGATAAATTGCCTTGGTTTGACTCTCAGAAGAGCAAGGAGGAGACAGAAGACACTTTCCTGAGCAACTGTAGCCATCATCACAGTTCCTTTTCAAATGAAGCTGGACCACAGCAGAATTGATAGTGTCTCTGAGAACTCAGGAAATCAATAAAGGCAGCAGGAAAAGGAAAAGGCAAACTGCTGTAGCTTATTAAATGAGAATTGATTTTTATCCATTGTCCAGTCCCATGGCAAAGGAACAAGCTTATCACTTCAAACCAAGAATAGAAGGGAGACTAATTGTCTGTCTCAGGAAAGGACAGGGGCTCAGTAAAAGGTCACTGAGAAGATCAACACTGTCATAAAGAGATCTTTTTTTACTTGACTTCCTGGCAAAGAAAGTAGACTTGGGCTACTCATCTCTATGGCTTTCTTCCAACGTTGCTGCAAGGAAACCAGGGTGCACAACCGAGAAAAAAACCCCATGCATTCCTCAGGGATTCACTGGAATAAAGAGAGTTTGCAACATTTGCAGGCAGAGACCTCTGCGTCTCCTGGGAGAAGTCCTGGAAGCATCAGCAACTCTGTGTTTGGTAACAGTCACTGCCACGCATGACAGAGCTCTGTGGGGCTCCCAGGTACCCCACCATGATACTGCCTCAACACCACCTCTGAAAGAAGCTGTGCCCAGCCAGCTCCTTGTGGCATGCTGGTTCTCCCATATGATAAGCAGCCTAGATGGGGAAAAAAGGCTTGCTTTTCCAGGGCAGACAGAAAAAGTGCAAACGCCAAACACACCCTTTAGTTTGTTCCTTTCACTAAGCTTCACACAGCTCTAAAACTCCTTGCATTTGTCCATAATTGCACACCAACCATCATGATTAAAACAAATACCATCAGTCCAGCTTGGTTTGCCTACATCTGACAATGCTGAGTTGCCCTAATGCCTTTTGCAGTAGGAAAAATAAATATATATAAATATACATATATTTATATATAAATTTATTCACAAGGATGCTTCAGAAGCATGGAAGGGAGTTGATTTGCACTGCAGCAGAAGGTAAAAAGTCTAAAATTGCTTGTTTAGCTCCACTGCACTGCATCTGTGGAGCGGTGTGTGCAGAGAGGCAGGTCCTCCAAGCAGTGCTGATGTGGAACTGAGGCTAGGCAGAATCTTAATGACATTCACGAGTTTGCTGAGTTTGTGCCATTTCAAAATCCATCAGAGAATTTCTGAAGCTCAGAAATCAAGCGGTGTTCATTCACAGTCCATGTATTGGTGTACTTTCCTCCTACAACAGTGGCGTCAATCTTTATGTGTGATGAAGTTTGTGATCTCATTCCTCAAGAGACCATGAAAGAGAAGGAGACATTGTCTGTGCAGGAACGTACTGGAAACTTGTAGAGCCACCTGTGTTGTCTGTGGCTTTCAGATTGTTGCTGACTGACTGCTCACCAGCCTGTGGTGCGTTGCTAGGCCGGGTTCGTTGTTCTACAGAGTTTGCAGAACTTCCCCCACCACAACGTTTGAGACATTAATTCCTTCAGCTCTGACAAGGTGAGAGCTGTGAGTTCCATGACTGTGCTGGGAAGACTCTGTTGTGAGAAACATTTCTGAAGGGACACATAGTTTATAATAGGCTTGCTGGGTTTGTGGCAGTTCAAAACCTATCAGAGAAGTCCTCTGAAGCTCAGAAATCAGGCTGTGTTCATCTGCATTCTGTGTATTGGTGTGCTTTCCTCCTACCACAGTGGCATCAATCTTTATTTCTTCTCAAAATTATTCATGGGTGCGCAGGAGTTTGGGAGCCCTTCAAATCAGTCTGCTTAGCTGGGCACCAGCTAGCACTCCATCCAAAAAGTCTTGCTACAGGTTGTAGTCAGCTTGTTGCTACAGGTTTAGGTGTGGGGAAAGAAATGCAAGGTGTGCAGTCAGAGAATCAGGTCCAAGTACCCGAGTACAGCTCTTGTTGTGTTTTTGCTGCAGATTGATTATTTTGTCGTGTAGCCTGTTCTAAACTGTTGGGGTTTGTTTGATTAAAAAAAATAAAATACATCAAGTACAATGTTAAACAGTTAAAAAAATATGCAAGCAGATCCTGAAGATGCACAGGAAGATTAAGGGAGATGCTTTTCAACCCACGACACGCACTGCGATATACAGTAGAGGAATTATGTTTCTAACATATTTATTGCAGGAAACAGTCATCTTCTGGTTATGATATTACATTTTGTGCTGTGGCAGACAGCACAGTAAACATGGTTTCCACTCTCAAAGCTGAGTTTGGCCTTGCTAGGCTTATAAAAATCCCTAGTAACGTCAGTGGCCGCTCAGGACCACTTGAATATAAGATTTGGCTTCTGTTGTTTTGCCAGACCCAATTTCTTCACTTTTCTTGTTGCTTAAAAAGTGTAAAGCCCACTGATTTCAGACCTGGGATTTAGAACATTTCATGGACCTGCAAACTCATGTATGTTTGGTGTAATATCTATATACATGTTTATACAATGACTTATATTCGCTGCGGTTTAGTATTTTCTGGGTTAACTTGATAAATAATGCTACAAATGAACATGAAAGATCCTACAAAGACCTCTATGCATGTATAGCTTTAACCATGATGAGGAGTCTCACAGAAACAACTCAGACAAGGCACAGCTTATGAAGTTTATTTCATCAGGGCCAAACATAGGATTCATGAGAAAGTGAAGATACTGTTGACAGGGTAATAGAAGATCATGTGAAAGTAAGGCTGGCATTTGCTCTTAACGGGGGTTTTCTGCATTACTTACCTCTTATAAGACTCCAGATTAAGTAGGCACTGATGTTAGACCACTGTGATTTGTCAAGGTTTATGCTAAAATATTTTCGCCTTTTAATTTTATGTGTATATATTTGATATTTCAAACCCATGAAGGACTGATTTTTTTTTTTTTTTTTTTTTTTCAGAGAGCACAGGCAGGGCACAGATGCTGTAACACCAAATATTTTTCCAAAGAGACCACACCCTAGCAATGTCCCAAAGAGCGTGTGCTCTTTGTAGGTACTCCTTGCAGATGCTCTTTGCAACTCTACCTGTATTTCTTGTAGGGAAAAAAGCTAATTTTTGACAGGCATAACATTTTCCCTCTTTGTTCAGTCACCTCTCATCCATGCAGGATTCTGCCACTAGTGTGACTAAGTAGGAGGAATGAAGCATATTGCTTGATGATGTTGTGAGTGTGATGTAAGTTTTGAGACAATTCATGAAAGCAGGTTCCCTATGGCATAAATTACCAACCAAAACACCTGAGTTCAGACACAGAACACTGTTTTTCTTATTTCTTTCCTTGTTCAAACAAACTTAGGAAAAGGGAAAGTACTTACAAGTTTTAAGACTGCTTCCATTGTGTCTGTGTGAAAGAGAGAAGATAAAAACATCCAATGTGATGATCACTGTGGCATCTTTTTTCTCTACATATTTGATAAATTGCTGACACAGATCACATGAAACACATATGAAACACAGGTCCGATGGAATCCTGGCAAATCTGACAGTCTTGATGGATTCTGTGTTCAAGGGGATGAGTACATACAGGTGAAATAAGGATCAACTTCAGGGAAGTTTTCTAACCCTTACTTGTAACTACTCTGGCCAGCAACTACTCTGTCCTCAACAGTGCTGGCTACAAGCTTTGCCATAGTAATGATCAGTTCAAACCAAGGTTTCTAAAATAATTATCTAGAAATGTGGGTTCACCAGTGAGCGGGCAAACCGTGTATTCTTGGCGGGGCTACAAGGCATTTTATACCAATTCCATTGGTCAGAAATGACAGTTTCACTGACATAAGTACTTGGAGGACTGGTGTCATGTTTCAACCTGTCCTAGACAAATCTTAGAGCCTACTTGCCACCAAATGTGGTGGACCATGGGTTAAAATAGTTTAGAAGTTTATTTGTCTTGGGATTGCTCTCCAGATTACCAATAATTGATTAAATACTGCCTTGTGTTTCCAAAGTGGAGTGAATGGAAAATCCTGGTACCCCTTAGTAAGTTACTGTAATTTATTTTTTGTATCTGAACCTGAACTGTCTTCCATTTACAAATAGCCTCAGCAATTCTGTCATTGGCATGCCTGTATAACAAGTACCAAGGTTTTAGAAATTAGCGAGTTCCTCTCTTATAACTCTCCTCATTAAAAGTGACGGCTAGGCTTGTATTAAAAATCCCAGATCCTTTATGACCATCTCCCTGTGACAAAAGAACATGTAGAGACTACTCTGGATTTTGGGGAGGGTGGTGGTTTTTTTGGGGGAATCCTCCCAGAAAGCATGTTCCATCAGTATGAGTGACTGGGAGAAAAGTATTTTGGGTGGGAGATAAATCTGTCACAAAACTGTCACAGCTGACAGCCATTTTTGTTGATATTATTCTGTCTAGTTTGATATCTTCTTGTGACAGGAGTGTGTCTCTCATAGCTGTTTGCAAAACCCTTTTCTGTTCTATAAAATAATTAGAGGCGATCACAGTCTAGCTTTGTGACTGGAGGTATGCCAGCCAAGACACAGCTTTCATGGCAGAAAGAGAAGAAGATAATTAAAAGGAATTATAGACCTCTTGGATTAGCCCTACAAAGTAATTGTTCTTCCCTTATCACAGGAAATACTATGGACCCAGCAGTTTTTGTCCCAGCCTTTTCTTTGCATTTGTTCAATGAACTAACCCAATGTCACGTGAATGGCAAATTTGATTACACAGTGATGATAATTGATACATTCAGCAAAACCAGTTCATAAACTGCCAGATAATCAACAAATTCATTAAAAATCAGCATGTTTGCCACCAGAGACAAAGATGCTGGGTTCTGTTGACTAAATTAAACACAACTAGTAATTTGATTAGACAACCAATTACATAGAATTAAAAACAAACAAACAAAAAAAAGCTGCTTCAAATGATGTGTACATTTTTAAAGCCACGAGGAAGAATTTTCATCAGTTAAGTCTAACTGAAAGACAAATGATACTGCTTTGAAGTACGTGACCACAAGATATTGCAACTCAGGGAAAAGATTTAAAGGTCTGATGGGCATCAGTCAGGGCACACACTCCCTGACTTAAGATTTCTTTGTTAGAAACAAAAAGTAGGTCAATTAATTCCAAACATTTTTAGTGGATGATGAAATGCCACTGTATCATTTTGTAACCATCATGGAATAGGAGCGCTCAGGTGCCACCTCTGCTAAACAGAGCTGGGGCTGGGGGATGAATCAAACACGAGGTTAAGGTGCCCGATGCTGATGCTCACGGGATTGGTGCTGGTGCCAGTGTATGTAAGGAATCAGCTCATGACACATCTTTGCAGACTCTTTGCAGAACTGTTTATGGTGGTAGGACCTTGCTCAATGCATTGTTCATTAATCTCATTATGTTCAAGCACAAATGTGTATTTAATACCCTCAAAGGGTACAATAAAAATTCCTTAACACATTGTGCTGGTTTTGGCTGGGATAGAGTTAATTTTCTTCATAGAAGCTAGTATGGGGCTATGTTTTGGATTTGTGCTGAAAATGGTGTTGATAATACAGGGATGTTTTAGTTACTGCTGAGCAGTTCCTACACAGAGTCAAGGTCTTTTCTGCTTCTCACCCCACCCCACCAGCGAGGAGGCTGGAGGCGCACAAGAAGTTGGGAGGGGAGACAGCTGGGACAGCTGACCCCAGCTGACCAAAGGGATATTCCATACTGTATGACGTCATGCTCAGCATATAAAGCTGGGAAAAAAAGAAGGAGAGAGGGACATTCAGAGTTATGGCTTTTGTCTTCCCAAGTAACTGTTACCTGTGATGGAGCCCTGCTTTCCTGGAGATGGCTGAACACCTGCTTGCTGATGGGATGTGGTGAATTAATTCCTTGTTTTGTTTTGCTTGTGTGCACAGCTTTTGCTTTACTTTGTTTTCACACTTTTACCCTTCTGATTCCCTTTTCCATCCCAGCTGAAACCAGGACACACATGAAATAGAAAACTGAAACTTTGGGATCAATTAAAATCTATTTGTCGGGACCCTTAGTATACATAGGAACTTGCAAAGTAATCATCTGCATCACTTAACACACATTAAATTACTGAAAACTATTTCGTGAAAGACACACTACAGGCATGGATGGATGCCATGCTTTCTTTTTGTACCGTCAACAAATTGTTGACCCAAACCTATGCCAGCACTCTATTAACAACATTTTTCTTCTGGAGGTGTTCCAGCCTACTACATAAACAGGAAAACACATCCGTTACTCAGAGGGAGGGGAAGAGGTTGTGCTCTGTACTGAAGGGTTCCAGAGCTGAAGTGTTTTAATTTGTTCACCTAAAAACTCCTTAGAATTTAAAACATGTTTTGAACATATTTTTGATTTGGGATATGTATCTACTTAGCGAGGTTAAAGCTTTGACACCTGATTATATAGCAGTTTAACCTGTTCCTCCTTTTGCAATTGCTGTGTTCTGAATTAAAGCATTGTATCATTTGTTTAATGCACGAGCTGAGAAATTTGTTCTAATATTCACTGAAAGCCTTTGACTGTCCTATCAAGTTAATTACTCTTGAAATACTGATGGCAGAGGAGGCACTCCCTGAGATTGCAAGGGTAATGGTCTTTACCTTGAAAAAACAAAGTTGCCAGGAGCAGTGTTTGAGTGTGGACTGCTCATTCATTAGGTAAATTCTGTATTTCCTCTACTCAGAACCAACTACTTGGACCATCAGGAGTGGATCAAGCAGCTGTGCTGTATCAATCATCAGCTGTATTTTACAACATGAAGAAGCATATTAACAGTGTTATCTGGTGACTGATCTGCTATTACTGAAAATAATTCTAGTGTGCTAGTCCCACATTCACAGTTATCTAGTTTTATCTTTCTCAGCCATCAGACGTGCCTCACCCTAGCAGCACAGCTCTGAGCTGCAAGAGCAAACCTGTGTCCTTCATACAGCCATTGTAGCAGCAGGGTTTGTTTTGTGTTGGCACTGCTGAGCTGTTTGACAAAGGAAAACAAAAGATTGTTGTCGTATTTGTTCTTAATTTTCATGTTACTGTGCTGGCTGTGAGAATGCAAAGAAGCACGGGGTTGTTGAGAAATCATTTGTAGGTATAGTAAGTATTTGGAGGATGTAAACAGGAGTATGGTCAAAGCTTTCCTGCCAATGGATTAATCTGGAGATGAGAACTAAGGCTGTATCACTGCCAATCAGCATACTGGGAGGGTTCAGCTGGGCCATTAAAGATATGGGAACCCCGGACACTGGTGGGAGATTTCATGGGTCTTGTATCTGATGGTGGCAGGTGAGCCTGAAGGAGAGCTGAGCCAGGTTCCCAGATCCAAGGAGACACATTTCCTTCTTAATTCCTAGTTTCAGCTCCTTCAGGCTCTGACTCAGTACCAGAAAGCATGGGGAGCTGTCTCATCCCACTCAGTGGGCTCCAGGGAGGTGATCTTTTAGATAGTTCATTGCTGCACACAGGAGTCACAATGACTCAGGAGGGACAGGAATCCTAGGGCAGGAGACACAACAATGGCTCCTAAATGCTTGAAATATGTTTTATTTAATGTTGACTTATAACACAAGTGTGGCTAAATTTGGCATAGCAGATATTTCAAATAGAAAACTTGACATCTAACAACTGTAGGAAAATATTCCTAACAACAAGGTAGAAGGAAGAGAAGAGATAAGAGAGAGATAGAAGAAAGAAAAAAGGAGAGGTGGCGGGCACGCCTGGGAATTGGCCTCCCCCCCTTTTATACCCTTGTCCAAGAGCCCTTGCGCATGTATTGTGGGGTTTTCTTGGAAGTTCTTGAGGAGGGAGGCGGGGGGAGGTCACTGATGCCGCCTTATCCCATTTAACTTGTTTACACAACTGCTGTGGTAAGGTTCTGTGGCAAAACTCCAAACCTGTGACAAAATGTCTGAATCACAACCGCTAGAAAGCCTCCCAGAAACAGTTCAGTACCCCACCTCTGCAGGGCACAGCTTGTTTCAGCTGCTTGCGGCTACCTGCTTGGTTGTTTGAGACAAAATGGTTGCCAGTCTCTCACAGTCTCCTGGTCCTTCACAGGAGCTGTGGAACAAGGGCTGGGTATCAGGAACATGTCCAGGAAACCTGCTCAGAACCCAAGTGGTGAAACTCTACTCTCTGACATCCTTGGTGCCAGGCAGGCAGCGAGCCAGCTGCGCAACATGGATGGGATCCTTTAGGTATCTCCAGCTCTTTTGCAAATCAGGACCAGAAGGGCAAGTATTACCTATCGTGTAGGTAGGTAAAGCCTGCCATGAACTGAGTAGCCCTGTAGCTGCTCTGTAGCTCAGGAGCTGCTCTGCCTCTCTGGCCAACAACCATAGCTTTATTAGTGAGTGACAGGCACTGGGAGTCTTTGCAAAGAGCTACTGTTGCAAGTTCACATACATGAGTGGCCAATTTATGTTGGAAATTTTGATTGCTTACTTTTATGGAACTAAAAAAAGCCACAAGGAGTTTGCATGGATATAATTTGCATATGGGTTGTATTAATTGGCATGTAAAAATCTGTTCTCTCTAAATCCAGAATTAATGGATTGTTGAAAAGCATTAACAATTAAAGAATGTCAATATCAAATGTTTCAAGACCTTGATTGCTGCTAGAATTCAGTAGTGCAAAGGTCTTTAAACAGCCAGTACCAAAGACAAGGCAAAATGGAGTGACATGAAAGAGAGCAAACAACATTTCTTCAGAAATGAAGAAAAATTTATATGAAGGCAAATTAATGTACACTGCACCTGAGAGAAATGAAAACTTGGGTAGAGCTGTCAGAAGAATGATGACAAAGATATAGAAGACATCAGAATCATATGCAAAAGATTATAACTTTTTTTCAGAAAACACAAAATTTCTTCCTTCAAAACAAACATAGTTACTCATTTCTGATTCACCCCTACCTATTTTTACATTAAAATGCTTTTTGCAAAGCTGAATTAGGAAAGACAAGAAATTTGTTTTCTGAAAACTATTGGAAATCACAAACTGACACATCATGTATATGTTTTCCAAATTAAAACTGTACATGCTCTTGGCTGCCTTTATCCAGTTATTTATTGTATTCACAAACCAGGTCTATATATGGCTTATATTTGGCTGATCACTTCAGGACAGCTAACAGCTGCTTAGAAAAGAAAGATTTATACTCTCCTACCCTCCCAGCCTTTCCAACAATATTTTCTTCTCTTTCCCTATTATGAGAATTCAGAAATCACTGAGAGGACAGGTTATCACAAAGTTCAGGTCCCCTGCAGAAATTGAACTTTCTTTGCATGCTCAGTTGTTTTTAAATTATATAGTCTAAGTGAAAGGGCTCAGCAATTGAAGAGGGGATGTTTGTATGCGAAGGAAGCAGGAAAAGTTAAAGTTACAAATACAATTTCACAACTAGCAATTCTTTACTTTCTGAAAGTAACTTTTTCTTAAACAAGGGCCTGATTCTGGTAGCTTTTATGCATGTTGGGGAGCATCTTTTCCAGGCATGTGCTTAATGACCTTTTGATTTGAGTCTGCATGACTTTCAGGGAATTGCTTAGGCACACCTGGAAAAAAGTATCAGTCACCAATGTCCCACTGACCCTAAATACAAATATGCTACAGCAATTAATTAAAGGATACCAAAACATGAATCACCACTAGAATGTGTTTGTGTATGACATATTTTTGTTCCTATTAACGGCTGAAAAGATTCACGCAACGCGGAAGAAAGGGCTTTTTTTACCTTCACCAGTTTGGCTTCTGTGGAGTGAAGAGGAAGTAAGGGTCTTGCAGACAGCTTTCCTACTCTCTGCCCTCCTTCTAGATGTATTTGAGGCTTACTTCCTGGTCAGCCTCTTGACATCTCTTGACATCTTTGTTCTGGATTTGCACCTTTAAAAATAGCAGAATACTTTCAAATTAAGGACAAGTCTGCAGAGTATACATGTCTTTCACCTGACAATGGACTACCAAAAACTATACACCCTCATGGAATGGCTGAAGGTCCCTTGTTCATCTTGACTGGCAAGAGCTGCTTCTGGATGCCAGACTTCACAGTAGTTTTAATTTCTTTCAGCTTGGAATGGTGGTGGGTCTTTTGTTTTCTGTCTGGAGGATCCTGCGGATAATTGAAACAGACCCTTTGCCAGAGCAGGTACTGTCAGTAATGACACTGGAGAGTAAACATGAGCTCCAACTTGGCACTGGTTGTCCTGATGCATTTTGACTGTCCTCATCTTGCCTGGTAGCTGTGATGAGGTTTGCAGAGGAAGCCCATTGGAAACATAACGCCGATGGCTGCTTGAGTCATCAATCTGTGAGCTTTGGTCTCCCTCCCAGTCGCATATGGGTGGGAGGGAAGCACAGCTTGTATCTCAACAACTCCTCAAGACAGTTGACAGTGTTGGTGGGAAAATGCTCCCATTTGAAACACCAGCACTTCCGACCAACTGATGAGTATACATCCCCCCCTCCTATCCCTGGCTAGTAAGCTGCTGTAGTCCTAGTGCTCTATCATCTCTGTGTGGAGCATGGATGCTGTGCTTGTGCTGCTGGCTGTATGACAAGCACTACAGCAAATAACTGGGCACTTCCATAAAAGGATGGGTCCTTATCTACCTGCGCAAAAGCAGTAGATGTTGGAATTGTGGTCAGGAGTGCAGTAACCAAGTGATGCCTCTCTTCAGCAGGGCCTGGGTAAAGAGCAATGTAGGATGTATTTTTGTAAAAGGAGGAGGAGTATATTTTGATCCTGAATATAGTAAGTATGGGATCTTATAAGCAAGTAATTAAAAATATATATATGTATATGCTCCTTGGATGTGTTTATACCTTTCTAACAGCAACATTTTATTTTCACTTTCTGGTGTATTTTGATTTGAGTGGCATACCACTAGAAAAAGACACATGTGAATGAAACTCATAAAGCTCTACAAAGTTAGTATCCTTGAAATTTCCTGATACACATTTAATGTAGAAAGATTTGTTATTTTTAAATATTCCTTGTACTTAGATGCATACACGCATCTCTTTGCAATACTTCACCTTCCAGCAAAAAAAAATTTTAACGATTCCCATTCAGTATGTGTTGTTATAATAAATAATAAAAAACTTGAGACTCAGCAACTTATAGCACAGGAAATGCAGGGGAACTTACCCTGTAAGCGTAGTGTCATTCCTTGTAGTTAGCAGAGATAACCTTGGATTCTGGGTTCAAATGCTTTTCTGCTTCTACTTCAGCACTCCCATGTAGGATACTGAAGGAACTTGGCGCTAGATCTATAAAGATAACATTGACAACATGATTTGAATCATAATAAGGATGTAAATAAATACCTAAAAGATCCTGGTACCACCAAGCACAGTAGTGCTAAGGCATGTTTTGATGGGAGGGGGGGAAGGATGCTACTGAGACTTCACGATCTCTGTGGACATACAGAGCCCCTCTGTCCCCATGTAGCTATTTATGCTCCTGCTTGGCAGGAGAGAGGAAGGAGCATTGAGCTGGGGAGAGTAAAGAGGGTGCATTCCACATCCCTCTCCAGTGCTGGAGCAGAGAAGCTGTGCAGCTGACAGTCATCCTGCTCTTGGGATGGTGACAGAGGGGAAGGGAATGGATGAGAAGAAGCAGCCAGGCAGACTTCGACAGAGCGTGAAACAAGCATTGTAAGCGTTCGGGACTGTTGATACTTGGTAATTGTGTTACTGTGCACAGTTAAAATCAAAACACAGCTGTCATACCTATGTATTGACCATCACTGTTGTAAAGGTTTTTAAATGCCTTTTTTTCCCACTGACTTTTCATTTGTAGGGGAGGGACAGAAAGAAGACTCAGCTTCATGTCTGTGAAGTGAAGATTTCCTTCCCTTCCTTGTCCAGCTTAGCAATGCCAATTTTAAGTCTCATTATCTTTGTACATTGCTTGAGATAAGGTTTCAAATGGGCCTCGAGTGCTGTAGTCACACAGATTGTGGCTCAGTCTCAACAGGGAAGTCACCAGGAGCCATATAAAGACATAAATGTGAAATCCAATGGCTTTTGTGCATGTGCCAGAGATATCTGAGAAGTGATCCCCCAGACGTATGACCAATGTAGATCAACTGGTTTTATGGCTGAGAAAGTAGAATTACCATATATTTGTGCACATAACAAAGGTCTCAAATATCTCAAAACATTGTGAAAAACAAGCCCTTTGCCTGCTCACAACACTGTGTATCATGGACAAAATCAGAGCCAAGGGAGCTTCTCAATGAAAAGCTTATGGACTTCTCCTTCCACTCTCTAGCAGGGGCCCCATGGCTGATTCAGAGTTTTTAGCATTTTTTATAGATACTGCAACAGGCAGATTATTCTCATACAAGCAGTTCCACAGCACTCTGCTTCTGTTGTCTTGTACTTAAATGTGTATGTGTTATTTTTCTAATTTGTTCTGTTCTGCTTTTATGAATGCTTCCTACAATGATGCAGAATCTTGTCCTCTAAATTCAAAAGTAAGCTCTGCAAGTATTCCCGCCTGTAAGCCAATGACAGAGCCCCACATAATAATAACAGTACAACTGATGTTGCATCAAATAAAGCTAGCTGAAAATTTTCTAAGGTGACCTGTTTGAATTGGAAAATGCTGATGTTACAGAATGGAAACATCTTGCAGATAAATGTTATTTTTGTCCAAATTCTCAGTGGATAATTATTATTAAGCCTTACTATCAGAAAATTGAAATGATTCATTTCAAAAAGGTCCAAACATTTTTTTTTCTATGCTGTATTTTGATTGTATAACAGAATAAAACTATCAGATTACCAGCTCTGACCTTACTGAAATGAGATGCTGTGTATAGTAGGCATAAAACATTTCTGCATATTTTGTTTGCAAGACATTCTGGGATTTTCATCCCAATTTAAGACAATGTAGAATTTTGAAATCTCAGTATCTTGGATGGCAATTCCTTTTTTTCAGCCTGATGTAGCCTTTGGTGAATAAGAGCAAAGCAGCAGAAACATCAGAGGAAAAAAAAGAGAAAATACAGTAGCTGGTAACTAGAAACACAACTGACTAAGAAAAAACTAGTAGCTTTCCTGAAGCATTGTGACACTAATCAAATTAGAAACTTTGTGACAGTGATTTTATTAAAAGTAAATTCTGATTTATTGCTTGGGTTGGAAGGCATTACTGTGAGATTCTCAATGTAAGTTAATGAATTTCTGTGTTAATTTACTTTTTATCCTCTTAATGCATTGAGTATTTCTATTTTAAACCCCACATATTTTCATCAAGGAGCTATTTTAACCTCTCACTGAATTTGCTTTCACTGAACTGTCTTTTTCAAGTGCAAGCATGGTCTTCTTGCTGCATCAAGTAGTTGCACAAGTCCATCCACAGCACAGGAGTCCAGCATTCATGCACTGGTGTTGCGTTAAAAAGTAAAAGAATTTGGAAGAAAATAAACCCCCTTGCATTCCAGCTTATCCTCAGATGTCAGAGGGGCTGGGGGCAACTAGGTTTAGTTTTTGAGTAATGTCCAATCCAGCTATAAGTCCAGTCACGTAACTATGACTATAACGGATGCACTTATAGCACACTGCACTCTCAGCTTAGATGCGTTCAATGCACAAGAATTACCAGATTTAGGGAGTTTGGTTGCCTTAACCAACTATCATGACTAGATTAATGAGCAGTGCAGATTATTAAAGCAACACTACAGGTTCTTCTGGATTGCAGGTGATAGACACAGTGTCCACAAAAGCATGTGAAATGATAATACAGTCTACTACAAGTGCATAAAATTATGAAAGAAAAGAGTTCTAAAGAATTCTAAGTTTCCCGGGGAAGCACTCGCTACAGCTGAGTGTTCGAATCTCACCCAATAGGCATCCCTATGGTGAGGAAGAGAGGCTCAGCCCGTCGACTGATCCCAGAAGTCAGCAAAGTCCTCCTGACTTGTCTATGATGGTATCTTCCCTAATAGTCTTCCTCTTTTGGGGTCTTTTTATACTATTTTTTCTTTTAGGTGGAGCTTGAGTGACTCTAGTCACACATACCTTTACTTTGATTGGTATAAAGCTCTCTCGCTTTGCTTTTAAAGGTATATGCTAGAAAAAATTCAGAGCGCATGCTCCGTTGGGGGGGTGCTTGCACCTTGGAGGTGGGTAACTTTCAGGATCAAGGTATGTTTTGGTATTATAATGATATTATAATAAGCAAAATTCACCCAAAGGACATGGTGTTGCATGTCAGTACCCCAGAACTGGGCACATGTGATATAAATCAGAAGTAGGTCAACAGAACCCCCGTTATTTTACCTCCTTGCTTCAGTGGATTCAATGCAGGGACCAACCGTTCTTGTCCCTATCATTCCAGTTCCCTATCCCTGTGATCACAGAGCCTGGCCACAGCGTCTCTGCTCCGCTCCACCCTCCATGTTACTTTTCAGAGTCAGCAGACCAAGCTCCCCTGGTGTTGCTAACATCTAAAAGTTGCAGGTTATGTTGCTTAGGGAACTACCATGGAACCTATTCTTTACGTGTTGACTGCATTCCACCCTGGAGGTTCACCTTCCCTTGAGGGGGGTGGGGCATCATATCAATAAGTCACCTCCAGCAATCATTCCACAACTGGTCTCCATGGACTGGAGTAATGCTTCAAACAGTGTGCGTGTGATGGGTCTCAGTGTGGAGCCTACATGGATGGGAAGGCCTCAGAGTGGCAACCTATGGCCTCAGAGTGGCACTGGGTTATGCATTATGAAGTTGGGCTGCTCTCCTTCCTTCCTGTCTTGGATCCCAGAGGTGGGGAGGGGGAAGAATAAGAGAAGGCTTGTTCTTCCTGACCCAAGTAATCTGACAAAGGCATCGACTGGCAATGGGCAAGGAATCTAAGTGTGTCAGACTCTCAGCATATCTGGGTACTGTCTTGTTTGCATGGTATGCTTTGCATTCAGTTAAATATAGAATTATAGAGCTGGTACCATCAGAAACTGTTGCAGATGCCTGTCAGAGATCTCACTAATAAACCTCTGCTCACAAGGTTTTCCAAACAAGGCAGCTGGAAGTAGTTTACTTCCATATCTGAAAGCAGATGGTCTGATGAGGACCTTTACTATATATACTCGAGGCGGCTACAAGAGGCAAACCATCTCTTTTCTTGGGAGTTGAGTCTGTAGTTGTTTATCCACGTAGCCGGCCAGTGAACAATAGAGGTCTGATAATCAATCATTCAGTGCAAAATTCCCTGCTGAACAGAGAATTACTCTGTACTCTGAAGTGCCCTATTTCATACTTCCATTTCTGACACAACTTCTTCCTAAGTATGAGGAACCAGAGAAATTCTTGGCATCAAAAGGCTTGAAGCTGTCAAAAAATACAGTGATATCAGGTATAGGCTGAGGGCAGAAACTCTCCTCCAACTTACTTCTCTTCATTGCCCACAAAATTGCAAATAGAATTCTAAGAATATATTCCAATATATTCCAAACCAGAATATTTAGTGATTAAACTCTGGGGCTAATTGAGTTAGTTAATCATCGGTGTAGAACTTCTAATTCCAGTTCCAATTCACAGGGATGAGTAACTATTTTTAGAGAACGTCAATGATAGAAACATCAGTTGTCTTGCTGGAGTTCTGTAAAATTATGTTACTGAAAGAAGAGCACATTTGGGATTTACTGCTGTATCATTTTTTGTTTCATTAAAGAAGGGGAAAAAATGTCTTTGCGGCACATAGTGCTTTCAGGAAAAACATACCTAATTCCTTGCTTTTTTCCTCTGAATAAAATTTGTTGATATTTCTGTTACAGACGTGCCTAAAGGCCCCAGCAGACATGGTGTTGCCATTGTAAAAAGTTCTGGCTCAAACAGAGAGTAAGAGACATTCTCTGCCCTGGAAAGCTGAATGTAAGTGGATAACGCATGCAGGGATAGGTAAAAAAAGAACAAGTAAGATCCCATTTCACAGATTGGTTAACTGTAACACTGAGTTTCTTGTGTCAGGTAATAAACATCAAGCTGGAATTTGAATCCAGGTTTCTGGAATCGAAACCTGGTAACTTTGGGAAACTACTCCCTCACCTGGCCCCTTGAACTTCAACTGATTTCAGACCATCATTGGTTTTCTGTGAATTAATTTCAAACCCTAGACATCAGAATGTCAGAGTAATCTAGAGTTAAGAAGTGCATTTTAGACCCTAAGAGTGACCACTCAGTCTCCTCTACATTGCAGAGCTGTTCAGTCATACCCAAATTACCTCTGGATCCAGAACAGTATGATTATAGTAGGATAAGACTGTTCCAGGGCACTGAGTCACACAGATGCCACTGTACTGCCAGGACCCAGGACCACAGTGAATAGGACAAAATTGTTTGGCATGAAAAATGCCTTTGGTGGCAGCTGCGATCAGCTTTGTCTCACCTCTGCTGTAATTAGGAAACGCACTGAACCCCAGGTTTTCCACACCTATTGGCTTCTCTTGTCACCTTGTACATCATAAAAATAATGCTTAAGAAGTGCCTGAATGTACCTTGTTTCTCTTTCATTTCCTTTCAAAGGAAAGGTGAGGGAAGTTAATGAGGCCACTAACATGAAGACACTATCACCATGATAATAGCATTAGGCTCATGCCTACCAGAAAGTCTAGACATGGGGCTGAGATGCAGCTGAGGTCAGTGAATAGCATCTGTCTAGGTTGTAACTAGGAGCTCGTGGCCTGGGCTCGGACCCCCTTGTACAGAGCTAGAACACAGTTATGTCCCCTGCCTTGAAGTGCTCAACACTCTAAATATTAGAGATGGGAAGCAAAGGCACGAAGTGGGACGGGGAGCCCAGAGACGCTGCTGAGGCACAATATGCGAGCATCTCATCGTGCAAGCTTCCTGGCATGGCCCACCCTTCTCTCCCCAGTCCCTGCCAATATAAACCAAGTTGTACAAGTGCTGAATTGGAAGCATGCTGCCACAGCTCCCTCCTTTAATAAATAAACACATCTGTGCGATGTCACAACAAATTAGGAACTACTTATTTCTGTTCATTGAGCCAGATGGAATCAATAATCAGTGGGGTGCTAGCACAGGATTCATTAAGGCAGCTCTCAAGGCCTCAGTAATATGAGTGAGAAGTGACCCACTACCTAGGTTTCCCTGTAGACAGGAAACTGGGTTAAAATAATTCTCAGCTCAAGTGAAAATAATGGATAATGCTCACTTTATATTGCACCATTTTACCATCTAAACCAGCTGAGCTTTATCCTAAATAATACATGAAAGGCTGCTCAATGCCCAATACCTGATAACTGTACTGTGAAGTCTTGCAAAAAGCAACTGAAATAAAACCAGGGAAACAGTCCCTAGTTTTTCACGCTTATTTTTGCCTGTCAATCCATGTAAATAGATCTGGTTTTGATTGAAACCTGCATATTCCGTTTGACCAACTGCATGTTAGAAATTCAGACCTCTGCAAAGCAGGTGTATTTTCCCTTCTTTTGATTTGAAAGTGTGTAACACTAGAGCTTAATATTTATTAGAAATGGCCAATCAATCTTCTGAGTCTGCAGTCCTACAGATATATTATATATTAACAGGGCTGGTAATAAAAGTCAAACACAGTACCAGATGTGAAATATGACAGTGCTGTGAAATGATAAAGAATAAACAGAACTTCTCATTTTAATGCTTTTATTACAAACTTTTTACTGAGGAAGCCACAAATAAGTTGAAGAATCTGTTGTGCTGGGCACCATTCAGGTTCTTAACTATGTAGTAAATCTCATCCCAAATATTTTTCAATCCATGGCCTTGTAAGCACTCGCTTGCTGACCTTATTCCTAGAGCAGCTCCACTGACAGCAGTGCTGTCACAGTGATAAAGTTGTGCTTGTATGCACTGCAGAATTGGAGCTTTAAAAGATGAAACAGGAAAAAGGGCTTGCAGCCTGTCACAGATGAGTGATTTAGATCACTTAAAGAATCACTGTCAAAGGTATTAGCAAAAGTGATTTTAATGTGAATTTGTAAAAGTGTGACTTAACAAAGTTCGATGGCAATATTCACTCTATTCCTTACTACATGGAAGAAACATAAAAATCAATTTAGAGTTATTTACACAGAGACCGGAGATGCAAAAGGGTAAGGGACACCCTCCCGTTGAGTCACAAGGTTCAGAGTGGACCCTCTTGCTTTCTAAATTCCTGATGGAGCCTAGGTGCAGCTAGGTCCAAACTTAGTCTCAGACTTGGTCAATGGTTTATGTGTAATGGAATTAATACAAAGGGTAAGGGAAACCTTGCCATTGAGTCACGAGGTTCAGAGTGGACCCCCTTACTTTCTAAGCTCCTTCTCAGAGAGGAGTTTAGGTGCAGCTGGATCCAGACTTAGTCCCAGACTTGGTCAACAGCTTATGTCTAATGGAATTAAATACATGGATTTCATTAGCATTAATTCAGCATGCTATCAGTCACTTACTGAGGATCTGTTGTGAATAAGGGGTTTCTCCACCTTGGAGGATCTCTTAGTCTCTGGTAAGGAATTCCAAACCTTGGTAAACATTTTTTGGCATTTTTAGCAGAGAGACCAAAGATCCAAATGGGCTCTGTAGATGGAATCCCCCTTTGGTTATCTTGTAAATTTAAAAATTATTGTAAAATTAATTATGGTTTATATTACTATCTCATTAAATTTTAGTAATAAAAGGAGATGAAGAAGGTTGCTCAGCAGAAACGCGAGTACTTTTCTGGAAAGGTAATAATCCACCTGTCCTTGAAATGTTGTTCTCAATAACTAACGATTGCTTGATATTGCTATTCCCACACACACAGACTTCAGGATAATAAAAAAAGAATCTAAGTATATTAATTGTAGCTATGAAGTGTCACCCACTCCAAATTGTCGAAGGCATTTTTCTGCAGTATAATCATAAAAGTACAATTTAAAGTACATTAGAGAAACCTAGCAAATTAGAAGTTTTGGGTTAGGCATGTAAATTACAGCTTTGCAGATGTTAAAAATTAACAAGGGAAGGCAATGCAGACAAATGGATGGAGCATTTGAAGGGGTTAAGAAACCTGAGCTCTGGTCCCAGCTCTTTGCCACTGATTCATTTAATCTTCCTGTAGCACCTGAGTGAACAGCTCTTGACTTCAGGAGCTATTCCTTGAAGCTTCCCCATCACTGTGGTTTGAACCACGCAGAAACAAACATCAGTGTCTAGGAAAACCCAGAACCACACTCAAATGCCTGTATCATCTTTTTTTCTTCCATAGTGACATCTGATAGCTAAGGACTTAACTACTAGGTCAAGCATAGCTGGTCCCAAAAGTGAGAAGACTTCAGTGGGAAAGGCACCAGGGCATCACTGAAAGGTCGTAGTGAAGCTTGTGCCTGTGGGAGGGGCAGGAAGAATTGTTTGAATAAAGTAACATGAAAAGCATTATTTAGACATAGGTCTGGTGATTCATGTTGCTAGAAACTATCCACCAGACTCAGTAGAAAAGGTTCCTGAAGAACCACAATAAAAGGATAGTCAAGACACTTGACATGTCAAATATCATGTGGCAGTATGCAGGTCAGAGGAGGACATCTCCCATGTTAGCTGGCTTCTTTTAGGGATTCCCATGTCTTGCAGTGGGAAGGTGCTGGCTCTTCACATTGCTCTTTGCCCATTAATTGCAGCCATCATGCTAAAGAGAAAAAATTTCCAGAAAGGATGACTACAGATCCTTTGTAACAGCTTTCACAGCTACAACTCCTGAGTAAACTACTCAGTAAACAAGAGTCAGCTATAGCTCTTCTTCACAATCCAGAGGCATTGTTTGGTAATAAAAGAAGTGTTAACACTCCTTAGACTCTTGTCCAGCATCTCTCTTTAAAGCAGGAATACATGAACAGCTGAATTCAATTCTAAAAACTGAATGGTATCAGCTGATAAACTCCACAATCTCTCCCATGAGCACAGTCACCTGAGCTAAGTCACAGAAGAGAGTCAAGTGAGAATATTAACTTACTGACTCCTATCATCTTTTCAAAGTCAATTCTGCAGAAGCAAGCACATCTTCTGAGCTGCTGAGTCAGGTGTTCATTATGGGGTCAGCAGCATGTATTTTATTAGAGAGGAGGGCAAATTGATGGCTCTGGTTGGTTTTTTTTCCTATGTGGGAAAACTTTATTTGAACCAAGTGACTTGGCACATATATCATGAAAATTTGCATCCTCTTTTTTTTTTTTTTTTTTTTGTCTTTCGGCAAATTGTTCCAGTCTCTCACTACCTAATCCCCAAAGGCCAACAGGTTTGAATTTTGCAATACTTGTTATCAAATAACTGCTGTCTTCAATATGAACTTACAACTGTACTGACATCACAGTGACAATGCACTGTCACCCCCCTGCAAGATAAATGAAGTCATTCCTTTGTCAACTTGCTTTTGCATCTTGTGATTAGACTGACTGCATTAAAAAACATGCAGGAGGGGTGAAAATGGCACCAGGCATATAGATAGGATGGCAGTCAAATAGAGGATTGTTCATTCCAGCTGAAGATGGGTCTGAATTTGGCTAAAAGATTCATGCTTCATGCAGCTTTCTGGTGCATCCAACTGGAAACTCTGTGGCAGCTACAGATAACTCCAGAAGTGGGAGGTTTTGAATTAAATGAAAAGTGAAAATCAATAATCCAGTCAGAGCAGTGTCCCTAGTGTTATTTAATTTCATATGCAAATTTGGTTTATCCTAAACTGCCCCTGGTTTGCACGGACCCACTTAAGCTAAATCTAAAGGCTTGTCCATGCGCTGTGGAATTACTGGGGACCCAAGAAAGGTATTAGCAGCTGCAGAGCAAACGAGCTGAGCTTCTAAGTGGTGGAGAGGGTACATCAGCTGTGAGCAGCTTTAATGTGCCTTCTGCGATGACCAACTGGGAAAGCAAAGCCTCTGTGCTGGGGTACACAGCACCAGCATCCTTCACACTTCTGCCTTAGCTAGAGAGGGCTGGTGAAGAGAGACAGTGATGTGGCTGGCCTTCATGGTCCTGTTCTCCTGGGTACTTCAGGCAGGGCGCACATACTGGGAAGTGACTGCTTCTTGGTATTGCTTGGCCCTTTTACAGCTAGGGTCGATCCAAAGAAGAGTCCTTCACACCAACTGCGCCATTTTCCAAGGATTTGGAAGCCACCATTTCTCAGTGGGAAGCAGGAAGAACAGAGTTTTTCTTTTGCTCTCAAGAACTTCCTCTGTTGCCCCCATTTTTCACTGCTGTCTGCATGGTGCAATGTCCTACGTGCAGAAATACACAAGGTAGCAAGAGTTATGCATTAGGTGTCAGTAAATGGGGTAAAAATGGTTTTGAATTGAACATTTCTTTTATAAATGTGATTTCAGATGAAGGTATATTGCAAACTGCCACACAGCACATTCAGCAAGTACTACCTTGCTATCATAAGACATTATTCTGCCTCCAGATTTGATTTGTGTAAGGAGGGAACCAGGAGAGAGTCCCTCATAAATTACATTGTTGACTCATTTTGCTATTGAATTCTGGCATACCAAGGCTGCGTCACTAAACAATGTTTAGCTGCATAACCTTTTAAAGGTTATACAACAATCATGTCTCATTGCACAGTCTTCAGAAAATAGGAAGTCTATTTCTTCCACCAGAGTTTATTTAATCTTAGTATTTTGGCTTTTAAGAAAAATGTTAACTGTACAATCTCAGTCCCCCTTCTTCACACTTCACATTAAGTTACGCCATTTTAAGAACAGTTATGCTTAGCACTTCCATTTCCATGACTTCCTGTGAAATACTTAGTGTTTCATTCCAGCCTGCCCTTGTAAACTAACCAAAACTGCTTGCATTCTTAAATTGATTTACTGTACTTAGACCCTTTATTCTTTGCACTGCACAGTACTGGAGTCAAAAGTGTTAAAAACAGAAAAGAGGGATACTGAACTCACCTTTATTTTGTGTTATATTAATTATTGTAAGGTGTAACACTGCATGGTATAGAAACACAGAATGATGTCTTTGTAGACAATTTTTCAGTAGTTCTGAAACTATTTTTTTATCTAAATAAGTTTGTGATGAGATACATACAATAATTCTCTTTCACAGAAAACTTAGAAATGTTTGGCATTTCATTCCCAGAGTGAAGGGGATGAAGCTACTTTCAAAATTTTAAAGATCTTTGGGAACTGGGACTTCCATTCTCTGATCAGACTTTCTCACTCTCCCTTTCTATTATTTTTAACATGTGCGTATTGCAGATTTCCAATATAGGACTCGGGTAAGGTCTTTTCTCAAGCAAAAGGCAAATACATACTTGTAGTCTTAGAGGCAGACCTGGCAGTGGGACCTTTCCTCTTGCTCTGAGTAGGAGCTAAACTGGCTGTGTCCTTAGCTGTCAGAGCACAATGGGACATCTTAAGTTAGAGAAACCTCTGGAGCACCCCATTGTATCAGTTGAAGAGGTTTTTACTTCCAGCTTTCTCTGCAACTCTCTGCTACATGTTGCTTCCTCCTAACAGAGGCAGCAGTATGAGCGGTATTGCCATCGCAATCTTGGGACCCATGATGCACCTTCATCTGTTGCTTTGGCTGAGAGTGCATACCCAGGGCAATGCCTTTGGTTTTCTGCACAGTGTATTTGAAGAAGGGGTGGGGGGGAGCCTGGACACCTGTATGGAAAAGAAAGCTACAACTTCTCTTCCTCAGAGCTGTTTTTGTTCTTACAGTGAGAAACAGCCAATGCAAAATAGTACTGCACACCTGCTTTCTCCTTTGAATTCTATGTAAGACAGCTTACAACATCCCAACATAATAAGCAGGGTGATTGTGGGGAATTTGTGTCTCTAATACAATCATCTAGGTGAGAAGGGACCTCTGGACACCAGCCCTCCTGCCTCAAATGTAAATCACTTTAACATGAGATTATGTTGCTCAGGGCCTTGTCCAGCCAAGTGCTGAAGATCCCCAAGGATGGAGACATCACTGCCTCTATGGGCCATTTCCCAGGGCTGTACCACTCTCAATGTGATTTTTTTTTCCCCTGTATAGCATAATCACACTGAGGTATGAATCTGAGGTTTGTGTCTGGAGCTGTTTGCACTATGTCATTCCCACCACCTTTCTTTTAAATGAATGCCACCTTGAAAGTTTTATCCTGGCTGCATAAACTGTGAAACAGAGAAAAAAAATCATGGTGCCCTAGAATGCAGTCTGAGCAATCTCCTTGATCTTTCACTGTCCTGGCAAATCATTTGTCTGGACAGCCTCTTTATAGAATCCTCTATTACAAACAAATCCCATGAAGTGTATTTATTATATCAACAGAATACTATCTTCCTACCAACACTTTTCAGATGCTTAGGTACACTTAACTTTTTATAAAGCAATAAATGTGCTTTAGCACCTTCATATCCTTTGATGCATTCTCCCTCTATGCAAACTGTTTGTTACCAAAGGATGGGAAATAGGAATAGCTTGTAAGACTTCAGCTGAGTGGGAAGGGGTCTACTAAGTTCCGTACTTATCAGCCCAAATTCCCATGCATTTCTCAGACTCTGTTGGTCACAGACATTTGTGTTTCTTCAAGTTTATTATGTATGAAGAAGTTCCTTTAATGAAATCCCCCAACAGTTTTTGTTAATAGCTCTGCAAGAACTTAATCTGAAGCGGGAAAAGTCAATGGAAAAAAGTCCAGCTGAGGTGAGTAGAGGAGCTTGTGATGCTGACAGTGATCAGGATAGGTAGCTGGGGATCAAAATATTTTAAGTGACAGATTTTAGTCATTTGATGAACAGAGAAGTTTGGGGATTTTGGTAATGACTTCTACCCCTTTCTTGCATGGGTACATATTTTCCTCAAGAAAGGCATTAGCAATAAACATTTGCTAGAACTCATGCATCAATGAGCCAGATACCAAAATGTCTAGATGGGCTCCAGAACCAGTGGCAGACTGAGGAAAGGTTCCCCTTTCAATCCAGGAGATCCAGGCCATCCATGCTGTGCCATTGATCTAGCTGATTGAGACAGTGAGAGGTTTTTTGGTAGCAGAGGTAACTATTCAAATCCAGATGTACTTGAGTAGTTATGCAACATACTTCTATATATATTCAAATTTCTGCTTTTTATACTTCACGTTTGGAAGTGGTGAATTGTTGTACTTCTTACCTACCCTGTGATCATTTTTTCCTGTGAATTTTCATTCACAGTAACTGATGCACTGACCACTGGGGTATTTCTGTAGTTATTTAAATTAAGTGATTGTTTTCTAGTCACTGTGGCTTTCGAGACCAAGGAGCTGATAGATGTCATCCTCTCAAATACCATGTTTCTTCTAAAATTAGAGAGGAAAACAAGCTGCCCTATAGTTATAAAATCCCACACAGTTTTTTTATCACAGAATGAATTAATCATTAGTCCAGCCTACCTGAATAAACTTCTCTGTGAAACTACTATACAAAGCTGATGTGGCACTTAAGCAAACTTTGGTTCCTGTGCTTAACAAGAAGCCTTTAATGGTTTGGTGGTTTGACCTTAAAACTTTTGTCAGCAAATATATATATTATTGCTTTAAAAAATATTTCAGTGAAATACAAATTGCTAGATTGTTCTTGGGTTTTCACAAAATTTTTGCTCTTGCTTTAATTGGAGATCATTATAAAAATAGTTAATTTCAAATAAAAATATACTTAGGCAAAAGATCTCTTTTAAATAAAAATCCAGTTTCTATGTGTACTTTAATCTTCTGTGTTCATTCCATTTTGCCATTAAGCTCCTCTATCCACACTAGTTCCTTTGTTTAAGAACAATGCTGTTGGTTTTAGTGAGACAAATCAAGTATTAAAGAAGTACCTAAAAATTGTACATGTATCCAGAATATATTTGTATTGGGTTTGTGTGGCAAGGTTTTGGCAGCAGGAGCACTACGGGGGTGGCTTCTGCGAGAAGCTGCTAGAAGCTTTCTCTGTGTCTGATAGAGCCCATGCCAGCTGGTTCCAACATGGGCCCACCACTGGCCAAGGTGGTGACCCACCACATTGCTACCATCAGCAATAGTAGTAGCACCTCTGTGATAATATATTGGGGGGGGGGGGAATTCCACAAGAGAAAATGCAGCCAGAGAGAGGAGTGAGAATATGTGAGAGAAACATCCCTGCAGACACAAGGTCAGTGAAGAAGGAGGGGGAGGAGGTGCTCCAGGTACCAGAGCAGAGATTCCCCTGCAGCCCCTGGTGAAGACCATGAATAAGCAGGTTGTCCACCTGCAGTCCATGGAGGTTAATGGTGGAGCAGATATCCACCTGCAGCCCACGGAGGACCCCATGCTGGAGCAGGTGGACGCCCAAAGGAGTCTGTGATCCCATGGGAAGCCCGCGCTGGAGCAGGCTCCTGGCAGGAACTGTGGACCCGTGGAGAGAGGAGCCCATGCTGGAGCAGGTTTTCTGGCAGGACTTTTGACCCCACATGGGACCCCTGCTGGAGCAGTCTGTTCCTGAAGGACTGCACCCTGTGGAAGGGACCCACACTGGCGAAGTTCATGGAGGACTGTCTCCTTTGGGAGGGACCCCACGCTGGGGGAAAAGTGTGAGGAGTCCTCCCCCTGAGGAGGAAGGAGCAGCAGAAATGTGTGATGAACTGACCAGAACCCCCATTCCCCATCCCCCTGGACCACTTGCGGGGAGGAGGCAGAGAAAATCAGGAGTAAAGTTGAGCCTGGGAGGAAGGGAGGGGTGAGGGGAAGCTGTTTTAACATTAGGGTTTATTTCTCATTATTCTACTCTGATTTGATTAGTAGTAAGTGAAACTAATTTCCCCAAGTTGAATCTGTTTTGCCTGTGATGGTAATTGGTGAATGATGTCTCCCTGTCCTTACCTCATCCCATAAGATTTTTGTTGTATTTTCTCTACCCTGTTCAGCTGAGGAGGGGAGTGATAGAGTGGCTTTGGTGGGCACCTGGCATCCAGCCGCGGTCAACCCACCACAATGTTCTTCGAAATAAGACCAATAATTTTGCCTGAGAAACTGAAATTAAGCAAATGGGCCTAATGCTGGAATGAGTATCTTGACATAAAGAGTCTAATTCTGAAATGAAGGCTCCCTTTAAGTGATGTTTATACTTGTAAATCCAGATTCCGTATGACACCATGGGGTTCATTGGTCCTGCTCAGCAACAGGAGTACTAAATGGAGAAAGCAGCAGTGAAATGAAATGAGAAGAGAGGTAATTAATATAGGAGAGGAAAATTTAGGAGACTTGGGAAGGGAGGACAGATAAAGCAAAAGTCAGGGAAAGTGGAGGCTTATCACCCCACTTTTTCTCAGAAAAAGCAAAGCTGGGTTTGGAAATGGTGCCAGAAACAGCTGAAACAATCCCGAAACTGTTCATATATTACATGAAGAACGTGTATTACAGCAAGAAAAAATGCAATTTGCCCTTTTCACCTCCCTGCAGAGCTTCTCTATGGAGCTTCCCACAATCCTTGGGCTACCTTTGCTCTTTCTCAGAGCTACCTCTTCCTCTTGCAGCTTCCTCCACACAAAACTACCCCAAATGCACACATTGTGGGGAGGGAGCAAGCCCTCAATACGCAGCTGACTTCCTCTGTGTGTAAGAAGAGAAGCTGCAAGCAGTAAAACACGCCAGCCATCCTTCTCACCCTGCCTGGAGTGTTTATGTAGTGAAGAGCTGACAGCTGTCATGTTATTCAGCTCATAAGACTTTCCAGGTATAAATAATGCTCATTCTTTTCTCTGTGCTACATGACAGTCAGTGTTCATTTCCTAAGGCCCAAGTTCCTATCTTATTGCTTTCACACAGGGCATTCCCACTGCTTGGCTCTTGGAGAAGGTTGTCTGATGAGCCTTATCATGGCTGTAGGACCTCATGCAACAGAGGTCCCTCCTGAAATAGTTACAGAAAAATTGAGTTCTTTCCTCCTAGTCTGAAGCAACACTGAGACAGGACAACATCACTGTCCAGGAGGATCAGGACACAGTGTGTATAAAACCCAGAGAGAGCTCAGCAAGAGACACAAGAAGAGAGAGATTACAAGAAGAATTAAGAGCAGTAGCAAAATATCTCACCCAGCATAACAAATACTTTTTAATTGGAAAAATGGTGCTCTGGCCTGCGAGGGTCAGGTTTACCTGTCCTCTACAGTACTGTGAAAATTTGTATTAGAGGCATCATTCCTGGCAATATCAGTATAGCTATGGTGAGTGACATCAGGCAGGAGAGATAGTGACAACCTACCTGTCATGTCCTAACTTCTCAGGATGATGACTCAGGTTTGCTGATTCCCAGGTCCAGACTAAGGTGAAATGACACCAGGGATCCTTTAACTCACAAAACTCAACTTTTGTTTGCTCACCACAAGAATTGGCATGAAACTATGTCAGTAAACTGTGTAACGTGCTAACCACACGTCACCAAACATATACTACAGGCCTTGATTATTTGGGGATTAGTTCAGGGAAGACAGTAAGGAGAGCCCTCCCATTGAGTCACGAGGTTCAGAGTGGACCCCCTTGCTTTCCAGACTCCTTCTCAGAGAGGAGCCCAGGGGCGGCTGGATCCACTCCTAGTCCCAGACTTGGTCAATGGTTTATGTCTAAAGGGATGAAGTGGAGGGATTACGGAAAAAAGAGACAGACAGACAGAAGAGAAAGATTTCACCAGTCCTGGGTCCAGCGTTGGTCCAGCCAGCTGAGGGGTCCAGTTCTGGTAGGCACATGCACCTGGGTCTTCAGTTTGTGTCCTTTTATCATCCTTGCCCCTCCTTTGGGTGGGCACTCAAACTCATTAGGCTATTTAGGTGCCATAAGCAGTTTGTGAGCCTTTGGGAAATGGGTCCGTGGGCTTGGGGGCATTCGGGGAGTAACTTCCCCTTCCCTGCAGGCACGAGCTTTGGCCATGCATGGTGACCTGCCCTGCTCAGCACATCAGAACAGGGAGCTGTGCACCCTCCAGCAGGGCCCTCCCTGTCCTGGTGCTGATGGGCTTCTTTTCACCTGTGGTTCCTTGCTAGGCAGAGTTCATTGCTATGCAGAGTTCATGATTAAGCAGAACTTGCCCCACCACAATGTTTGCGACATTAACTCTTTCAGTTTCTCACACTATCTCATTGAAGTTTTGTTGTGACAGCCTATAGGAATTGCAGTGCAGAGACAATTTTGTTGCTGGTTACTCATTTCTCCTCTCAGAGGAAGGCACGTCATATAGCAAGAAAAACATGATCTCTAGGCAACACAAGATTTTCTGATTGCAGAAGTCCGTAATGGTGGGCTCAGAAGTACTCAGGTGAAAGGCCCATCGTCAACTCTCTGGCTCCCATTCGCATTTCTTATTTCTTGTCCCACTTGCTTACGACCCTGTTCTGGATACAATTTAATTGTTTACTTTATTGAATGGCTTTGAAAAGCTAAGCAAATAATGTCACCTTTACAGCTAAATAAGGAGTTCTGCACAGAAAGTAAAACTTGAAATTTGCCTTGTCACTTGTTTTACAGTGTTTATCCCAGCCCTACTGCCCTTGTCCTTCCTGCCACGGATTTTCTTATTTTTGCTTTAAGCTTAAAGGCATTCAAAAGCTCATGAGGAGGAAGGGGTCTGTGCTTGATGAGCTGATTGTAAAGAATTCGCAGTACCCTCCACAAAGCTCTTACATTCAACCTGTGTCAGGGCTATGGGCAGGGTTCAATAGAACAAAAAAGAAATAAACAGAAAATCTCAAGCCTACTTCAGCTTAACCACTTACCTGCAGACCAATGTCTGCAAGTTATTCATTTCAGAAGTAGGGTTTTTGAGCTTCACAAAGACAATTGTATTCGCTGTGTTCTAATGCAGAAAATCAAATTAGGTTATTTGGGGTTTTAAAATACTTGTTCATCTCTGTGAATCAGACTGCTTGATTTTGCAGTTCTTATCCTTGCCTAGTGGGAGAATCAAAATATTATAAAATCTAGAAGGTGGATTGAATCAATTACTTAGATTCTTCTCTGAAAATGGATGCTTGAAGAATTTTTTTGGTCTGCCTCCCACCTTCAGACAAACAGGAATTCTTTGCTAGGAATGGCAAACTTACTCTATGAAGGAGACATTCAAAACACTAAAGAATTGGGTTTGGGGGAACTTTGGCAGCAATGAAAAAAAATTAGAGTGGTGTTTGCTGCATAAGACTATTAAGGGCTACTCATTGACTTGAGAATCCAAAAAATATTCATTACTTGGGAAAAAAAATCTCTTTGAAATAACTGTACTGTACTCACGAAACTTAGGAAGCAGGAGGGTTTTCCCTGACTAAAGACTATTCTTCTGATTATGTTTTGCTAAACCAGAGGATACCAAAAATTAAAAGGTGAGAGTTTTAGGGTTTCTGGAGCGGCCAGTAAGCTAGTATGGAAGAGGTTTGTACTTCCTGGCACCTCATCAAAGAGGAAGTAATGTCATCCTATAAATCATAACATTTAGGTGGGGTGCCATGGCTGAAGTTGAAATGGACAAAATGATCTGTAACTTGCCATTTTGTTTAGTGTTTCTTGGGATTTGCAGAATCTGAGACCATTTGTAGATATTCCCTTTTCTTCTACATCAGATCTATGAGGATGAAGTATTATTCTTTCATGTACTTCTTATGGTGTGTACTTTTCAGAGACAGGATGTGTGGTAACTTGGACTGAAGCTAGTTCATGTCCTACAACTAAAAAACACAGAATATCTGAGATTCCTTTAGTCAAAAATTGTGCAGCAATGCCAGCCAGCCTTTAAAGCTTTTCAAACAATTTTCAAACAATTCCTTTGATACTTTGTCCCATTGAGATTCCTTAATACTTGGGAGACATTGGCTGTAGATAATAGGAAAATGTCATCTTCTTTGCCTTCCCAAAGCTTTCCTTTATTTTGACACCTATAAAAAAATCTGAAATCACCTGAAACAATCTGAACAAAAAAAAAAATCTGAAACACTCAAACAGCTGGTACTCTGAGCTCCCACTTACACTACTATTGTCTCACTGTTTCCTTGTACTCACCCGTCAATCTGTATTTGCCTTTTATCTGCCTTCTACTGTAAACCAATTGGAAGACGTAACCTTTCCTGATGTGTTGTCTAATTGGTGTCCGTAGGCAACCTATCTATGACCAGGGATCCAAAGTGTTTCAGCACTATGAATAAATGTAATTGAAATATCTCTGCAGATATTTTTTCAGGTCTCCCACAAAGTATACATGATTGTAAGGGACAGTCAAGAAATGATGAGGAAAAACTCTCTGTCTCTTCTGTACTATTATCTCATGACAGCTAGCAAGCACTGGGTTGAGATAAAGAGAAAACCCCATCATTTTCTTTTTACTTTTCATTTTGATGTTAAAATTGGAGACTGCTGGGCTACACAGAGCTTTTCTCAGCTTTGTAGCTGTATGCCCAAGTAGCTTGTGATGCTGTCTCATAGTACAGAGGACTTTCACTTATGCATTCTCTTGTACCTTCACTTCATGCATTTCTCCTTTCTGTCCAAAATGTCGCTAATGCTTTAGCCCAGTAGGAAAATACAGCCCTGACCTGGTGGGGATTAAGGGATGGCTACATACTTTGAAGGAAAAGTACCTGCTTAGGACTTCCAGCTCTCTGTTAATGAAACCTTGATAGATTACAACATGAATAGATTTAGCAGATCTTTCTAGACCCATGCCCAAAGAGCACAATTGTGCCCCTGCTTCTGCAGATTTTTCTGTGGAAGTTGTCCTGTTTTTTCTCCTGGGAGCCGGTCAACATGATCTGGCCAGATTGGACACAACCTAGACACTGTTCTTGAAGTCTGGATTGTCAAAACATGGATTTGATATGTCAAGGATGCTCAGGATCTGTTGCATTTGGTTGCTGAGATGGGCAGTGCAGAAATAATCCAACACATCCCAGTTGTATTGAATTTCACCACACACCCCATGAAGTCAAACAGCACATGCTTAATGCCTATTTGTCCTAGATTTCTACCATTCCTACTCCAACTGGGCTGCCAGATATCTGTAAAGTCCGGACCAGTGCACTGCACTGGTCATAGGAGGATTAATATTAAAGCCCTGTAGTCCTCCTTGGTAAAGTCTTGCTGTACAATATGCTTTGATAATGTCTGGAAGTCGCAAAACTCATGCTTTGCAAGCTTCTTTCTTTGTTACACAAACAAATCCATCAGGCACCTAGAGAGTCTGACACTTCCTTGGTTTATTCTTTCAGGGGAAAATTGACAAGCAGATCAAACAAGAGGCTGTACAAACTTGTTCAGCTAATGCAGAGGCAAGGTACTCAGCCAAAATTTGTGTTATGTCTTTCTTATTGTTTTAAAGTATTTGGGAAAGAAGAAAAAAACAAGTTTGCTTAGTCTGCAAAAAATCAGAATGGAAGTTAGATACAAGGTCAGACTAAATTCCAATGGTAAAATTTATGTTGGCAAAGACAGAAAAGCTAGTCCAAGGAAAGAAATGGTGATTTTTTTTTTCCCCCTTCTGTAAGATACAATTGTGTTGAAACTAAAAATGCTTGTGAATTTGTAAAAAAAGTAATGAACCCAAATCAGGGTGTTTTTTTAAAAAATACTTTCTTCAATGCTTTTCACTTCTTTCTAAATTCTCTAATTCATTTACTGTCAAATTTCAATTTTTATGTTTTATGAAATACATATTTTCAAATGTTACGTATTATCGCATATTATCAAATGTATTGGGTCTGCTTGGGATGGCATTAACTTTCTTCATAGTGCCCTCATAGTGCTGTGCTTTGTATTTGCAGCTAGAACAGTGTTGGTAACACATCAGTGTTTTGGCTACCGCTGAGCAGTGCTCACAGCATCAAGGCTGTTTCTCCACCCCCCTCCCCGCCAAAGCCCAGTAGGCTGAGGGTGGGCAAGAGGTTGGGAGGGGGCATAGCCAAGACAGCTGACCTAAACTGATCAAAGGGATATTGCATACCATATGACTCAGCAATAAAAGCTAAGAGAAAGGAGGAAGGGGGGGCAGCATTTGTTATTAAGGCATTCGTCCTCTGGAGCAACCACTAATAAGGCCCTACTTCCCAGGCAGTGGTGGGACATTGCCTGCTGATGGGAAGTAGAGAACAAAATATTTTTGTTTTCCTTTGCTTTCGTGTGTGGCCTTTTCTTTTCTTTAATAAACTGGTTTTATCTTGACCCACAAGTTTTCAATTTTCTCCCCACTGTCCTGCTCATGATGGGAGCGATAGAGCAACTTGGTGGGCACCTGACAGCCTTCCCATGGGCTGCAGTTCAAGAACTGCTCCAGGGTGGGTCTTTTCCATGGGGTGCAGTCCTTTAGGAATGGACTGCTCCAGCATGGGTCCCCCATGGGGTCACAGGTCCTTCCAGAAAACCTGCTGCAGTGTGGGCTCCTGTCCATGGGGCCACGGGGCCAGCCAGTAGCCTGCCCCAGTGTGGGCTCTCCACAGGCTGCAGCTTCCTTCAGAGCACATCCACCTGCTGCAGCATGGGGTCCTACACGGGTTGCAGAGTGGATATCTTCTCCACTGTGGACCTCCATGGGCTGCAGGGGGACAGCCTGCCTCACTGTGGTCTTCCCCACGGGCTGCAGGGGAATCTCTGCTCTGGTGCCTGGAGCACCTCCTCCCCCTCCATCACTGACCTTGGTGTCTGCAGGGTTGTTTCTCTCACATATTCTCACTCTTCCCTCCCAGCTGTTGTTGTACAGCAGTTTTTACCCCTTCTTTAATATATTATCACAGAGGTTCTACCAACATTGCTGACAGGTTCAGCTTTGGCCAGCAGTGGGTTCCTCTTGGAGCAGGCTGGAACTGGCTGTGTCAGACATAGGGGCAGATTCTGGTGTCTCCTCACTGAAGCCACACCTGCACCTCCCCCTCTACCAACACCTTTCCATGTAAACCCAATACACATGCATTGCACTGTGTAAATGAGAGCACATTATGAAAAACTTCAAAAACAATGAACAAATTTTTGTACTTGGTTTGATACAAACATAAGTTGATACCTACATAACAAAAAGGACTCTTTTAACATGAATCATTCCCTCAGAGTATCTACTCTGCCAAAAAATTTGAAATCCTTTTGAATTATATATTTTAAGAACCGTTACTGATTCTTAGCCAACTGTAATAAAGGCAGTTAAGAGTTTACTGGCTCAAACTCCAATTCTTCTAGCTTTGCTAGAGTTGTCATGGTTGCTGATTCATACATGTTTCCCAATCAGATTTTTTTTCAGATGCTAGTCACCAAAATGAAGCATTGCAGTTCAACCTGAAAGCTTACATGAAACACATAAAAGATTTGAAAATAAAATGTATGAAAGTTATCTTTATTTTAAGAAGCCTTCTTTGACTTTCAGGCTTGGAAAAACAACAACTGGAACTGGAATTTCTCTGAAAAATTATTGTGCTATTGGTAAGCCAACTCCTGTGTGAATTAAGAAATATCTCACCTTCAAGCTTCCTCATTTGTCCTCATTTTGGGGATATGGTATGTTAATTGTGCCTTCCGGGTGCAGAGGGGACACTGGTTTTGTTGCTTCTCTTCCCAAACTGTGAGAGTGAAATAAAATCCAGATAACATAATTTGTGTCTTTTAATTAACATTCCGTTCTTCATTTTATACAGTTTTCTCTGCATCCATGCGGAATCAAAAAGGAATATTTCTTCCAAGGCAAAGGTTGAGATCACCACACAATCATGCGGTATAAAAGGCCTCTAATGGCACCTCTATATAAAATGAGATTTGAAGGAATGTCTAAATAGCAGACAACATTGGCATTGACAAGATTTCACAGGACGAATGATACAAAAGTTGAGTGCTCAAGGTTAGGATTTGAGCTCCCATCAGCTTCACTGGGGCCCAAACAATTTCTGATAATCAGGTCACTTTTATAGTCACCTCTGGCTACTGTATGTTGTATACACATTGAAATCTATGAAAAGACAGACAGAGGCTTATGGCCATAAGTCTCTGAAAAGAAAGCATGAATTTAAGGACATCAAGAATTTAAGGGGACTTCAAGAATGTCACAGAAGGAAGATAAGGGGGTGGGGTTTAAAAGAGCAGAGAGAAATAAGAGGAAAGTAGCCACTGAGGCCAGCAGAGGCAAAGATAGTTTTCAAAGAGTCACAGGCTGGTGTTATGGGCATGAGTTGAATACAGCTGTTGTCTGTCTGTATGAGCTTCTCATCCAACACAGTAAGACTGTACAATTCTTCCCTCACAGTGCTGCCAGAATTACCTTAAAATTTTTTTTTTTGGCTGCTGCTGTTTGAGCATGCTGAGTCCTGCTTTTGTGTACCCAAAATAATCCAAATCTCCAGGACAAAACCAGTGAAAAAGGAGCCTATAAACTGTCAAAGAAATGAGGGGTTTAGTTTCTTAGGGCCTTTTGAAACTGGGACTTGAGTCATCTACAGTAATCAAGCTTGGTCTTTGTCATCTCAGAAGGCTTGCAACAGAACATTTCATGCAATTCCTCTGTACTCCATACACAGTATTCATCTCTGGCTGGGAGATGGTTTTTTAGCATTTTTCCATATTGGCTGAAAACCTGTTATGTTGTAGAAGAGCAGAAGCCTTTAAAGCTACAGAACTTTATCAAAGAGGATCTTTTCTGCAGAAGCTCTATTTTAAGCATTCTTTCCTTTTGCCTGTAATTGTGTTGGTGCTCTGCCTTGTTTTATCCCAGCTGCATAGGAGATAAATACTTATTACTAGCTCCGTTTTAATGAAACACAAGTAGCAACTAAGCATGCCAGGCCATCCTTTATGTCAAGATTTAGTGTTTTAAAATGCTCATTTATCATGGTTAATCCTGCCAGGTGGAAAGCAGTGCTCGTGCTCAGTAAGTCTTGCCATAGTGTATGCCCGGTGTAGTCCAGGGGTTCAGGGTGGCTGGAATGACTGCATTTGTTTTGTTGCACATGATGGAATGAAAAGCCATGTGAAATCACCAGCTTCCCTGAGTCCTGGGCCATCATTTCTGTCGGTTTTGGTACACAGCTGGCCTGAAAGTGAACTTGAGCTATGGTGTTAGGCAGGTAAAGCAACCTGCCTTTGAAAGATACCATTTTCAGTAGATAGTGTCAAACCTGTGGATGGACAAAGCCACAGTTTTGTTGGACCAGGTGGCTGTTGGGAAAACAGCACTTTTGCAAAACACTTTCATGAGTGCATACTGAAATAGTATTCTCAGTTCTTGTTTTACAGCATGTTTCTCTGTTTCCCTTGCTTGTAGCTCCACTTCAGGGCTATTTGAGCCTGACAGCTGGGCTTTTGGTGTTTTGGGGTTTTTCCACTTTTTTGCCCCCCTGTGAAATTCCAACAGACTGGTTTCAAAGAAAGGCATCTGTTACCTTTAGTGCAGAGCTGTTGAAAAGCAAAGTAACGGCTATTCTGTGCCTTTGGAATAGTTTTTCTTTAGCTTATCTGCAGCTTCTGTGAGTCAGGATAAGGAACTTGCCACATCCCAGCTGCTCCTGAGCTTTCTATTTCTTCTGTTGTGAGATTAGTTGAAGTAAAGTAAACCTAAACCAAACTCAGACTGACTGCAGAGGAATATACACAGCAGAATTAAGAGCTGCAGTGTCATGCAATGCCTGATGGTTCGCAATGTCATTTCTCGTTCTGAAAGTAATTAACTAGGAAGATGCTGGAATGTTGGCAGGGCTGGATAAAGTGAGGTCATTAAAACATCTCTATTTTACCAAAGGAAGTTAACACCAGCATTGGCACACATGTATCAAATTTTTCACTCAGATTGAAGTTAAAATATCAATTTGCTTTGCAGTTTTCAATGCAGAAACTGAAATGTGTATTTCATTTGAAAATTTTTTACTTAGATACAGAGAATTGCTAGGTGTACTCCATGCTTCACCTAGCCAGTCTGTGGAGAGTGTCTGGTTAATCTGTTGGTGCTTATGGTTCTAAGTGTAAATTTTTTTTTGTGGCAGGAAATATCATTTGTACAGCACTTTACATGATAGAGACTGTTCTCTATGCCTGGAGCTGTTGAATATGACAGCAAAATAAATGTATAAATGTTCAAGTTGTTCACAGGAGATGTGTCCAGTACAGAACTTTATGAGGAGGATATTCCACCCTGACTCTGCTGTGTTCAGGCTTTCTTCCACCCTCTGCAGAGTTTAACACTTCCCTTCAGGATCCTTCACCCACCTTCCCCATTATTCCAGACACTGAATAAACTCTTGCATCCTCCTCTGCCACTCAGGGAAAGCCTGCAAAGGAAGTCAGCACTTTCATGGGCAGCTGAGAAAAGTAATTTCTTCTTGAATTTACTTTTGTCATTTCTCTATGTCAATGACCACCTGGAGTGCATAGAGCTCTGCCTGTGGATGGATGAGGAGCTGACTGAGAGCTTATGGGTCAGGATTGAAGGGAGGGCAGGGACAGGTGACGTTATAGTGGGGGTCTGCTACAGGCCACCCGACCAGGAAGACCAAGCAGATGAGGCCCTCTATAGACAGATAGGAGCAGCTTCACAGTCACAAGCCCTTGTCCTCATGGGGGACTTCAACCACTCTGATATCTGTTAGAGGGAAAACACAGCAGGGCATAAGCAATCCAGGAGGTTCCTGGAATGCATTGATGATATCTTCCTTCTCCAAGTGATAGAGGAGCCAACGAGGAGAGGTGCTATGCTGGACCTTGTTCTCATTAAAAAGGAGGGCTGGTGGGGAATGTGAAGCTCAAGGACAGCCTTGGCT
>NW_010972684.1:129348-147065 GCF_000737465.1 Haliaeetus leucocephalus
CAGAGAAATTGTCCGAGCAGCCAGGGATCAGGTTAGGAAGGCTAAAGCCCTGATAGAATTCACTCTGGCCAGGGACATCAAGGGCAACAAGAAAAGCTTCTATAGGTACGTCAGACATAAAAGAAAGACTAGGGAAAATGTGGGCACTCTCCAGAAGGAAACGGAAGACCTGGTCACCCAGGATATGGAGAAAGCTGAGGTACTCAATGACTTTTTTGCCTCAGTCTTCACCGACAAGTGCTCCGTCCACACCACCCAAGTTGCAGAACGCAAAGGCAGGGGCTAGGAGAATGGAGAAACACACACACACACACACACACACACACACACACACCCCCTCGTAGGAGAAGATCAAGTTCAAGACCATCTAAGGAACCTGAAGGTGCACAAGTCCATAGGACCTGATGAGATGCATCTGTCCACCATATTTGAGGAGTTGTGCCAGTCCAGTGAAGTTCCCACTGACTGGAAAAGGGGAAATATAACCCCCATTTTTAAAAAGGGAAAAAAGGAAGACCTGGGGAACTACAGGCCAGTCAGTCTCACCTCTGTGCCCAGCAAGATCATGGAGCAGATCCTCCTGGAAACTATGCTAAGGCACAGGGAAAATAAGGAGGTGATTGCTGACAGCCAACATGGCTTCACTAAGGGCAAATCATGCCTGAGAAATTTGGTAGCCTTCTACAACAGGGTTATGGTGTTGGTGGATAAGAGAAGAGCAACTGATGTCATCTACCTGGATTTGTGCAAAGCATTTGATCCTGTCCCACATGATATCCTTGTCTCTAAATTGGAGACACATGGTTTTGATGGATGGACCACATAGTGGATAAGGAATTGGCTGGATGGTCACACTCAAAGAGTTGCAGTCAACAGCTCCGTGTCCAAGTGGAGACCAGTGACAAGTGGCGTTCCTCAGGGGTCAGTATTGGGACCGGTGCTGTTTAACATCTTTGTCAGCAACATGGAAAGTGGAATTGAGTGCACCCTTGGCAAGTTTACTGATGACACCAAGCTGTGTGGAGCGGTCAACACGCTGGAGGGAAGGGATGCCATCCAGAGGGACCTTGACAGGCATGAGAGGTGGGCCTGTGCAAACCTCATGAAGTTCAACAAGGCCAAGTGCAAGGTCTTGCACATGGGTTGGGTCAATTCCAAGCACAAATACAGGTGGTGTGGAGAATGGATTGAGAGCAGCCATGAGGAGAAAGACTTGGGGGTGTTGGCAGACAAGAAGCTCAACATGACCTGGCAACGTGCGTTTGCACCCCAGAAAGCCAACCATATCCTGGGCTGCATCAAAAGAAGCGTGACCAGCAGGTCAAGGGAGGTGATTCTGCCCCTCTGCTCTGCTCTCATGAGACCCCACCTGGAGTACTGTGGTCAGCATTGGGGCCCCCAACATAAGAAGGACATGGACCTGTTGGAGCGAGTCCAGAGGAGGGCCACAAAGATGATCAGACGGCTGGAGCACCTCTCCTATGAAGACAGGTTGAGAGAGCTGGGGTTGTTCAGCCTGGAGAAGAGAAGGCTCTGGGAAGACCTTATAGCAGCCTTCCAGTACCTTTAGGTAGGCAGCCTACAAGAAAGCTGGAGAGGGACTTTGTACAAGGGCATGTAGTGACAGGACAAGGGGTAATGGCCTTAAACTGAAATAGGGTAGATTTAGATTAGATGTAAGGAAGAAGTTCTTTACTGTGAGGGTGGTGAGGCACTGGAATAGGTTTCCCAGAGAAGTTGTGGATGCCCCATCCCTGGAAGTGTTCAAGGCCAAGTTAGATGGGGCTTTGAGCAACCTGGTCTAATGGAAGGTGTCCCTGCTCATGGCAGGGCGATTGGAACTAGATGATCTTTGAAGGTCCCTTCCAACCCAAAGCATTCTATGATTCCATGATTCTATGAACCCTGCTGTTCTTCCCATTGCAAAGGTGGAGAAAATATTTTTTTCACATTGTCCTACTTGTCATAGCTCCTCTTTTGCACACTTTTCTGGGCAAATTGAAGACTGAATTGGAAACATCAAGACCTAAAAGAAAAAGCAAGATTTGGATGAAAGCTTCTCTAGCTTGGATTTGAGTGCTGAAGGAGGTCTGATGGTGCTCTTCCTATCAGCAGGGTGCCTTTCCCATCCTATCTCATTCCAGATGTCCTATCTCATCGTTGGGTTACATTACTATGAGAAGGGGTCCTCACTTTTATTGTCATATCTGTTTCTCCTGTGACTTCCTTATACATCAGGTTCCTGGAGAACTAGTGGAAGATTTTGTCCAGTGGGTCTTTGACACTTTTTAATCTCCAGAATTTCAGCCTGTATACAGTGGAATGAGGTATCTTTGTCTGTTAATCCAGTCTGATGCAGTTCACAGCAGTGTGATCAAAGCAGTGTCTCAATACGGTTTAGCAATGTGAGCCAACGCCAGAACAGAGAGAAGCAATCTATATTTTTGAACTCCGTCTTTTGTAGCAAACAGAGAAGGAAGGGCATCACACTAGTACCACTCCATCCCAATACAACTGTCTTCCTCTGTGCCTACATTCCCTCCAGTCTTCAATTCACAGCCAGGAAAACATTATTGTCTCTTTAGCTGTTTCTCAGCCCTATTCACTGTACTAAATCTGCCCTCCAGCAAGGAACACCAAGGAAAATTTATTTAATGAGTTTCATTTTATCTTTTCATAGCTCAGCTCCTTCTCATGGGAAGATCCTAGTGTCTGAGGCTAGAGGGAGCTCAGAAACAGTATGAAATCTCGTCTGGGTTGGTGGATAAAATCTAAATAGATGGACAGAACAAGTTTATTAAATTTTAGGTAGGACAACCATTCCTTTCTGCTGTGAAGCTAAAAGTAATTCTAGATTTTCAGATAAGAAGCCAGACTTGTTTGTTTGTTTGTTTTTGGTTTTGTTACGGTATCTGTTAGAAAGAGGGAAAAAGAAGTCTAACCTTGCTGGAATTAAATTTTTTCCAGTGATTAATTTTCCCTCATACTGAAGTGACCTACAACAAGCTTTTGTTATTTTCAGGTGAAATGTTTGGATCTAAAGTTCTGGACTGTTTAACAGCAAATAATTTCCAGCTAAAGTTCTAATCTGTTTTCACTAGTACAGGCAGTCTTAAACTTACCATCAAGGTATAAATGAGCAAACATTTCATTAAAAATGAAGAGGCTTATGACAATACCTATTCTCCCAAAATGGAACCACCTGAGTTTTTCTAATAGCTGGTGACATCCATTAGCAGTTCTCTCAGAAATTGAAAACATTTTCCATCTGTTCATACACAGTCATTACAAAGTAGTTAAGAGCCTGTGGGATCACACAGGCGCATTTTTGCAAATTGCAAAATATCAAAATGAGTTATTGAAGAAGCAGGGATGACTTTGTAATAAGCAGCTAAACCTTTAACTTTTTTTTTTCTCAGACACTGAAGACACCCCATTGGTTGAAACCTGTTTAGCCTGTAACCTTCCAGATCATGACATTTTGAAACTCCATGCTATACATACTGTGGGAAGGTGAGCCAGTTCTGCCAGGTTACACTACTCTAATAAAGAGCAGAAATCAGCCTTATTCTTTGGCAGACAACATCACTGAGGTCAAGTGATTAAGAGAATTCAAATAAAAATGGAGCATTTGTATAGATAATGAGATCAGCCAGTATTATATTAATAAGAAATAAACTTCATTAATCATGTGCTTGCATGCTTTCATGTGTGAAGTGTTCTCTAAACAGGAAGGTTGGATTGGCCTTTCCTGTACGAAAGCATATTGGATATGGATATGGAACTTTCTCTGGTCAGCTGCTGCAAGATGATGGAAAGTTAGTGAGAGCCTGCCACAGTGGGTCTTCTAGAATGACAAAGAAGGCTTGGCTGGAGACAGAAAACCATGTCAAGCTGAATAAACACAGTATCCTGTTGAAAATTAAATCTGTTTAGAGACATTCCTCAAAAATCTGTCTTGTGGGGATTGGCTCCAGTACCATCTTACTCTATGCAAGTTTCTCCACACAACTAAGTTTTTGGTCAGGTCAACTTTTACATGTTTCTAACTGATTACTGAGTGCATATTGAGAGTTACCATATTTTACATTGTTGGGTCTTAAATCTGACTCAGAGCTCAAAATCCCTCTGTCTTTGCTTTTCAGTTCACTGATTGCCATGTGTCTTGATCCTGTGTCATTCGTACAGAAAGGTTACTTGGTTTGTCTGCCTGTGATTCCTCATGACCTGAGAGATCTGCATATCATGTGTCTTTATGCTGAAATCAGATTACCTTGCAAGTAATCTTTAACAGGGAATTTTTTCTTTGTTTCCACTAATTAGTAATTTAGTCCAATTCTTATAAATGCAGTTCTTGCAATTTCAAAGATTCTCATAGCATTTAACAAACCACAGTGCCATATTATGGGTTGGTACTTCACAGAATCATAGAATGGTTGAGATTGGAAGGGAACTCTGGAGATCATCTGATCCAACCCCCCTGCTCAATCAGGACCACCTAGAGCCAGTTGCCAAGTACCATGTCTAGATGGGGTTTTAATATTGCCAATGAGGGAGACTCCACAACCTCTCTGGGCAACTTGTTGTTAGCGCTTAGTTACCCTCACAGTGAAAAAGTGTTTCCTGATGTTCAGGAATAACCTCCTGTGTTTCAGTTTGCACCCATTTCTTGTGGTCCTGCCACTGGGCACCACTGAAAAGAGCCTGGCTCTGTCCCCTTTGCACCATCCCTTCAGGTATTTACATACATTAACAAGATCGCCCCTGAGCCTTCTCAACTCTGGGCTAAACAGTCCCCACTCTCTCAGCCTTTCCTCATAGGAGAGCTCATAGAAGCATAGAATATCTCAAGTTGGAAGGGACTTATAAAGATCATGAAGTCAAACTCCTTGCTCCTTGCAAGACTACCTGAAACTAAACCATACGACTAAAAGCATTGTCCAGACACTCCTTGAACTCTGACAGGCTTGGTGCCATGACCACTTCTCTGGGGAGCTTGTTCCAGTGACCAACCACCCTTTCAGTGAAGAATCTTTTCCTAATGTCCAATCTGAACTTCCCCTGACACAGTTTCCTTCCATTTTCTTGTGTCCTATCACTGGTCACCAGAGAGAGATCAGCACCTCCCCCACCATCACGCACCTTGAGGAAGTTGTAGACTGTGATGAGGTCACCCCTCAGCCTTCTCTTCTCCAAGAGAACAAACTAAGTGACCTCAGACACTCCTCGTAAGCCTTGCCCTCGAGGCCTTTCACTATCTTGGTCACCCTCCTCTGGACACACTCTAATAGTTTGACATCCTTCTTAAATTGAGGCACCCAAAACTGCACACAGTACTCGAGGTGGGGCCACAGCAGTGCAGTGTAGAGTGGCACAATCACCTCCCCCGACCGGCTAGCTATGCTGTGCTTGATGCATCCCGTAACATGGTTGGCCATTTTTGTTGCCAGGGCACACTGTTGACTCATATTCAACTTGCCATCAACCCAAACCCCCAGATCTCTTTCTGCAGGCCTGCTCTCCAGCCTCTCATCCCCCAATTTTTACCTATAACCAGGATTACCCTGTCCCAGGTGCAGAATCCGACACTTGCTCTTGTTAAATTGCATACGGTTGGTGATTGCCCAGCTCTCTAGTTTATCCAGATCTCCCTATAAGGCCTCTCTACCCTCGAGGGTGTCCACAGCTCCTCTTAGTTTAGTATTGTCAGCAAACTTAATGTAAATTTGATTCTGGCATCCAGATCCTTTATAAAAACATTAAAGAGCACTGGCCCTAAAATCGAGCCCTAGGGAACCCCACTGGTAACTGGCCACCAGCCTGATGTAACTCCATTTACTATAACCCTTTGAGCCCAACCCATCAGCCAGTTGCTCACCCAACATATTATGGACTTGTCTAGCTGTGTGCTGGACAGTTTATCCAGAAGGGTACTGTGAGAGACAGTATCAACAGCTTTGCTAAAATCCAAAACCACCACATCTACTGGCTTCCCATGGTCAACTAGATGGATTATCTTGTCATAAAAGGAGCTTAACCTGGTTAACCAGGTCTTTCCCCTCGTGAACCCATGCTGGCTATGACCAATGCCTGTGTTGTCTCTCAAGTGTTTTTCAGTAACTCCCAGAATAACCTTCTCCATAATTTTACCAGGCACTGACGTGAGAATGACAGGCCCATAATTACCATGGTCTTCCTTCTTATCCCCTTGAAAACTGGGACAACATTTGCTCCAGTCCCTTAATCATCATTATGGCCCTTCATTGAACTCTATCCAATATGTGCATGTTTCTCTTGTACTAAGGAGCCCAGAACTGGACAAAGTACTCCAGGTGTGGCCTCACCAGAACTGAACAGAGGGGAAGGATCACCCCCCTCGACCTGCTGGCAATACTTTGTCTAATGCAGCCAAGGATGCCATTTGCCCTCTTTGCTGTCTCGTGTTCAGCCTGGTGTCCACCAGGACCCCCAGGTCCTTTTCTGCCGAGCTGCTTTCCAGCTTACTTGAGTAAGCATTTCTATAAAGTCTTGCATCCCAAAGCTTTATATACTGCGCACTCACTGATCAGTTCACCCATCATCTGAAACTCGGTGGTCTGTGAGATGAAGAATGGCAGATATGCAACAATGCTCAGGAACAGAACAGGAAAATTTGGGCCCTTACATTCAAGGGGTAATTAATCATACTAGCACGTAGCTGGGTTGACAGGGGCCCAGGTTTGCATTCATTACTTCCTCAAATTTCTCACTGAGGTCTCCTCTGCTGCAAGAGAGTTTCAAGTTATTCCATGCCTGTTAACTTTGGAAAAAGCAATGACGTCTACACTTTATTCACTTCAGTTTTCCACCTGTATTTCCCCCTTTTCTATTGGGAAAGAGAAAGAAAAATGGAGGAAGGTAAGGAAAATTGCTTGGCCTTCAGCTACTTCTTCCCAAATGAAACAGAAGACGCTGCCTCTTTCACACAGTTATTAGAGCCACATGGCCTTGGTTTGAGAAGATTAATTTGCAAGACTCTTATTCTTCCTGATGCAGGGTTTCTCTGAAGGCTTTCTCTGAAGTTTTCATGGAGGTTTCCATTGCACAACTGCATTTATGCACAAAGTACCAATCAGGAGAAAAGCAGTGACAGCATGGATGGTAGCACAGGGCAGGTGCCATCGTAGCTGCACTGACTGATCAGATATTCAGTGCAGCTTTCATCCTCTTGCCTTTCAGCATCCTATTTTATCCATTATTTGAAATATTTTCCCTTGTTCCATTACAATCATGCTAAAGAAATAGAAGTGAAACTAAGAGATGCGTGGTACTGTGCTATGCTGTAGCTAACAGCAAAAGGGACGCAGCTCAGTTCCTGTTCCTTTTGGGCACTAATGCATATGTGTATTAAGGAAGACAGTGTGCCATTACGAGTCACATCCATGAGAGGGTTTGAACATGAGGGTGCTCAAAGGACATGATAAACCAGGCTCATTGCTGGTTCCTGTGCATGTAAAAGAGGTAGGTCCCACAACAGTCTGTCCCACATGGCAGTGACTTATATTGATGCTGTGGTGGTCTAGTTGTATAATTATAAATACAAGCACACAAAAGAAGGAATCCAAGAAAGTTAAGGTTCTCCCAGTAACTTGGCCATTGTATACACTCTATTGCTAACCTTGGAGGGAACAGAAGCCAGTGCTTCTGTTTGGGTGCTGTTTCCCAACCAAAGAGCTTGGCACAAGGCAGAGAAGAAGAGAAGTAATTACAATTTTATATCATGTCCCTGCTACAAACAAGGCTGGACCACTGTGGAGCTATCACTGGTCAGAAACAGCAGGTGGAAATGAGACTGAATGGAATCTGAACTTTTCTATCTTTTGGGTATTTTTTGTTGTTGTTTTTAAGATTTACATCTTTAAAATGGCTGCATTAGCATGAGCTTTCAGAGAAAGAAAGGAGGAAAAACAACCCAGGCTATATGAACTCTTATGCAGATTTCAGTTTTTAAGTGCTATAAGGACTAAATTTAAAACAATCACTAACAACAGAGCTCACATAAAATTCTCAAACTGGAAAAAAAAACCTATCCATTTGCAATCAGTCATTATAATTCACTAACTTAGGCCATGTACAGAACCACACATCATGTAATTTATGAAAGCAACAAGTCTCCTATTAATCACAAAACCACATAAAGTTATAACCAATACACAGAGCTAGAATAAAAGCTGCATCTTGACTATTCTGGAGGTATATAAAAGGGAGAAAACTGCAAGTAAAAGAGGTAATAGATTAATAGACTATAGATGAGGGTCATGAATGACTTAACTGTTTAGTTGTTTGGTTTTCATGGCTTGCATGCATATGTTTTCTATATAAAAATGACCGAACAAGTACTTGCACCTTTCTCAATTGGATTGGTTTAGCTAGTTCTAAGCGATGGTTTTCAGTTTTGATTCTGGTAATTTCAGGTAGAATTGGGTCCACAACATGGGGTCCTTTCCCTCAAAATTGTACTGGCAGTGGTACCCCTGGGAATAAAATCAAAGCAGGGACGAGAGGATTCAGTTCACTGAGATCACAAGCTCTATGAGACATCAGCCTTGCATTTCTTTAACACATCCACCAATCTTCCCACTGTGAGGTTATCATGCTAGCTGTTCTCCCCCATTTTCCTTTGACAATTTTTTTACTTTCCTATGCTTTATAATGGGTGAAGAAGAGGTTTTGTTTCAAAGGGAGATAGTCTCAGAGGTGGTTTAAGTCAGGAAGCTTTGCCAGAGGTAAAGAAAATTGAACGCATAGAGGGGAAGGGTTATTATTGCATAAATAGGACTTAATTTTAATTGTCATACCTCTTCCTGTACTTTCTTAAGCTAAGTAGAAAATAGTTCAGTATAAGTGTACTAAGGTATGGAATAAAGATGATTTTTATGAGTCAAAGGATGACCCTATGACAGCAGAACCAAAGAGGTAAAGTGAGGTTTTGCCTGTGATGATGGAGGAGGGCTAAGAATCAAGCTTCTCTATTGCCCTGAGGTTATGATATATCTATGTGCATTGCGGGCAGCAACAGATTTTTAAAAACTTTTTTTAGGATCATGAAAACAGAGAGAGTTCTTCCTGACTATTTAACCATTCAAATATATGAACACACACATATGCGCACACACATACATATATATAGAACAGCTTTGGCCTTCAGACATGAGGGTAGTATGAATAATAATAAGGAGAAGCAATTCTCGCTAGTTTATAATTGCCTGAATTGCCTTTATTACATAGTGTTTTCCTTCATAGGAACTTTTGTTGTAGTAATGACAGCTGGAATTTTTTTTCTTTGGAGACACTGTAGCTTCATATTATTTTCTTGGTTGACAGAAGTAACCTAAAGTGCAAATACTTTGTTAAGACAAATTGTGCTTGCACTTTTAGTCTTTTTTTCTTTTTCAAATCATTTCTTAGCTTAAACTGTAACTTGCAGGCGGATTTGGCAAAACTTCTCTATGTTGAGTAGACGCAGCAGAAGGAAAGGCCAGAATAACACTAAGCTGTGCTCAAAATGAGCAAGTGCAAGTACGATGAGAGTGCATCCACAGAGCTGTGTAAATGGTTATAACAGTTATTACAATTTATAACAATAATTTAAGAGCCCACCCTATCTAAGGCCTCATTTTGGGGAGAATACAGAGGGGAGAAATCAGAAAGATCAGATGATCAGTAAACATGACCTACAAGGAAAAACTGACCATTTAATCAGAGAATGCCAAGAAAGGCCATTATACCCAGAATGGAAAAGGTTGCTTTGTTTAGTTCAATGTAGCAGATGGTTTGGAAGGCCTTTCTGATAGAATAGGGAGTGTGGCCCTATGAGGAGTTGCCTCGAGTGGCTGTTGAATTTGCATCACTGGAAATCTTCAAGAACAACAAAGGCAAACATCTATCAGAAATGGTTTATATATATTTGATCATGCTTAAGACAGCTGCCACATTGGATGGCCTCTAGCAGTCTCTTCCAGACCTGTTTTCCATTATACAACATTTAAGATGCCTGTGGCATCCTTAAAGGAAAAGACATGATGGCAAGTGATGGACCTCGTAGAAAAAAATGGCCTAAAGCTGGATTTGCATCTACTGGATGACATCATGCATAAAGAAATGAGGCAGGAGAGGTGGAACAGCTGTATATCAGATACATACCAAGTTATTCATGCACATCGAAATACTGTCCTGTAAAATTTTACAGCTCTTCAATATTGCCCAGTTAGTGCTGAAGGCAGCATAGTACTATATTGGTTATTGTGCTCACGCATCACTTTATTGTCTGGGAAGATGTAAATGTAACTAGGAAGGAAATATAGCAAGGAAGAAGAAACCTCCTAGTGGGAGAATCTTGGCCTGTGCTTCAGTCCAAAGTTGGTGTGTGCCAAACTGCAGGCTGTAGGCAAAAGATCTGACCTCACCCAATGAGACAAATGTTTGAGGTGTCATACAAATATACATGAGTATGAACAAAGAAAGCAGCATAGAACAGACTGATGGGTCATTTGCAAACTGAGATGAAATAGGGTCCATATGTTCTCAGGATTCATGAAGCAACAGGCCAACTAACACACTTCTGCACTCTCCCAATAGTTTCTAAGCTGTGTCATGAAGACATAACTTCCAGCTCCAGGATTTTATGTATTACCACACCATGTGCTGTTTGGAAAGTGATTGGCTTATTGTATTACTTGAACACTGAGAAACAAAAGTTAACTTGAGCCAACATCAGAGCAGTGAATTAAATACCTCCCATTTTAAGTATCAGATTTTTCTCGGTCTCTGTTACAAATGAGGTATTGCCAGGAGGCTCCTTTTTTAACATCATTTACAACATGTCTTCTCTGTGGCCCACAGAGAATGCAAGGAATCATGTTTTGCATAAAAAGTTAAAGAAGGCAGCTATGCCAAAAGACTAAATCCTTGTCAAATGTTGATACATTGCCAGTAGCATAGGGTAACAATGGAGACGGATGGACCACTCAGTGGATAAGGAATTGTCTGGATGGTCACACTCAAAGAGTTGCAGTCAACAGCTCCATGTCCAAGTGGAGACCAGTGACAAGCGGCATTCCTCAGGGGTCAGTATAGGGACTGGTGCTGTTTAACATCTTTATCGGCGACATGGACAGTGGAATTGAGTGCACCCTCGGCAAATGTGCTGATGAGACCAAGCTGTGTGATGTAGTCAACACTCTGGAGGGAAGGGATGCCATCCAGAGGGACCTTGACAGGCTTGAGAGGTGGGCCCATGCAAACCTCATGAAATTCAAGTGATAGGACAAGGGGTAATGGCCTCAAACTGAAATAGGGTAGATTTCGGTTAGATGTAAGGAAGAATTTCTTTACTGTGAGGGTGGTGAGGCACTGGAATAGGTTTCCCAGAGAAGTTGTGGATGCTCCATCCCTGGAAGTGTTCAAGGCCAAGTTAGATGGGGCTTTGAGCAACCTGGTCTAGTGGAAGGTGTTGCTGTCCATGGCAGAGGGATTGGAACTAGATGATCTTTGAAGGTCCCTTCCAACCCAAAGCATTCTATGATTCCATGATTCTATATCTTTTCATGTCCATTAAGATTCAAGTTTTTAAAACTAAGGTTCCATTTTCACAGTCCCATACCACTCAGCCAGATCACTGTGACCTTTGTGTGTGGGATCTTTGTAAGAAAGAAGTTCTCCAACATCTGGGCCAGACTACATTGAGGAAGATTTACTTTTTGTTTTAGAATGAACAAAATTATCTTTACCCTGCAGGTACTGTATTTGGTGGAGATTGTTTAAGGAGAGAAAAACAAATTTTAAAATGATGAGACAGTAACAGCTTCTCTAATTAGGGACTAATAATGTCAGACTCAGAGTTATAACACAAATGAAGATATAAAGAAATGGCCATTTGAATATGAAAGAAAGAGTGCCAGTGAGGAACGGGGAGAGAAGCTATAATCCTCCTGTTTTACCTTATGGTCCTTTTTTCAGGCTATTTCCTTCAGGCTTCTTTCCTTTGAAAGAGGCATTAGCAAAATGCAGATTGGTCTGATTACATTTATCCAACTCCTGGAAACTGGTTTTAAAGAGCCTGCTTGTCCCAGCTAATCTTTTCAGAGACTGATGGAGGGGGGGTCACAACACACAGGAAGTGCCATTTAAGTTCTGTTATCAATGAATGTGGTGATATCTGGGTGCTGATTTGTTATCAGGCATCCTTAAAATTAAAAACACTGCTGCTAAGTTTGGATGTTTGGTGTAACTATTTATCACCTTTTAAATGGACACCTTGGTGTACAGTATGTTGAGGGGGGAACAGATAACTGTTCTGTAAAGTCTGAGGCAGCCTTGAGAAGAGGAAGATGCAGTTGTGCACTGTGCTGACTTTGCCAGACCTTGCATTATGGTAATGCAACAAATGAGTGGCTCAGTCTTGAAGTGCTTACTCAAGCAGATTTCCTGTTGTTTCCATCAGGTACATAGCAGCAGGGAACAAAATAAAAGGCACCTCACCTTTCACATCCTACACAGAGTCAGTGCTTCTGAGCAGACCACCTGCATATATTGAACATTCCTGGGAGGGAATGGCAGCCCCCACCTTGACCTGCAGGTGTGCTGAGTAACACATATTCCTTGCAACATCCATGCATAGTTCTTCGATCTCATTCCATCCCAGAAATCCAACCTAAAAAATCATAGCGCAGTTGGCCACCTTTACTGAGAATAGGGGACAGTGTGGCTGCACCTGTACTGGTGATGTGAAATGTGTGATTATTTCTGTCTTTCCCAGAGGTAAACACGGAGGACAGAGCCTTCCCCATATCCTCCTCTTCTGGGCCTCTAGTCCCTTGCTTGTGCCTCCCACCTTGATTTCCCCCTTATCTTCCACGGTGGCCCAGCTGAACTTAGAACTAGATGCTTGACCAAGACACAGGAAATGAAATAATAGTACTTTGCCAGGCAGTGCTACCCACAGCCAGGCAGTACCAGCAGTGACAGATGTATGAGGGGAAAGTTCCTTTCAAGGCTTCATGCAGCTCATCTCAGCATATCTCAGGATTGAGGATAAAAACCCAGGCTTTATTCCATGTGATCCTCCCCAGTCAGCAGTTGTGCTACAGTTCAGTCAGGGGGGACTCAGCAGGTGGGGTTTGACCGCATCTCTCCTCACTAAAGCAGAGATCAGAGCTGCCAGGGGTGTGACATTCAGAAAAGGGCTCGTGTAGCTTTTCTTCACAGGAAAATGGCTGAGGAGGAAGGAAGGAGAGACTTCAGAGTGTTTGCTCATTGTGAGCCGCCAGACCTCTTTTCTAGGGTGCTTCCCAGAGGGTGGGATCTTTCTTCCTGAATGAAAATCCCAAATTCAATTGACATTCAGCTCACTTGGATTTTTGCCTGAAGCACCTCTACCTCAAATAGTATATCTTAATCCTCTTTAAAAGTGATATGTCGCATCGGTGTCAGAGAAGGAAAGACCAAAAGAGAGCTTTGAGAGATCCCAGTCAGTTTTCCTACATTCCCAGATCACTCATGCTTCACTAGGGACTTGAACCAGTGTGAAGAATAAGGAACAGCAAAGCGTTGCAGAGCTCCCACAGGTGGAGCCATGTCAGTGTCCTTTGCTTGAGCTTCATGGCACCACTGCTGGATCTGGAGTCAGTGGGCAAAGGGGAGATGTGGTAGAGCCCTGAAGGTTGTAGGTGAGGAAGACAGGGTCCAGGTATGATGAGGAGGTGGCAGTCCAAGAATGACACTGGGAAGGAGGAGAAGGTGGCAAGTGTGGGGTTTGATACAGATGTTGGGATGCCTGCTCTAGTAGGTCCCCTATATTTACAGCATCAGAATAAAGATCATGTCACAAAATCTTCCTGATCTTAAGCAAGGGTGGGAGGAAGCAATGCTTATAATTTTTACTCCTCTCAGCAAGCACTCCTGGCAGCCCACACCACATGTATGACCAGCTATGAAATAAGCAACCATTTACTCATGCCTCTTGCATGCAATTGATGTTAATGAAGCTGAGCCATCAAGTAAGGAATGATCAGGCCTGCAGCTCTGCCACAGAAGCTGGAAGGGCATCTGTCTGCCAACATCACAAATGGAGTATAAAACTGATACTGAGAAAGAAAAAATTTAATTACCTGCCAGATAGGCCAGATAATCACTGCCTTCAACAATAATTCAATTCACAGTGTGACAAGCCTGTCCTTTCCATAGAATCATTATTCAGTTCAATGAGGAAACCTCCCATGTCAGACCTTTGATGCTAAAAGCCTCTGTACCTCCCAGAGCTTTCACATCAAGAGCATTATTAGAACATGGATGATATCATACAATCATAGAATAATTTAGGTCAGAAGGGACCTGCAGGAGTGATATCAGCTGTACTTCTGTCTTCTAGGTCATCATGAGCTGCAAGCAGATAAAAGTCTGGAGTGAATATCCTGATTTAGTCTGAATATTCAGGTAGATCAACATAGATTTTGGTGAAAAGATTTAGATTTTGTTGTACTTCCTTTCAGTTTCCCAGTCAGTCTTGTACAGTCCACACCATCTGCTTTCTGAGCTACTAGGTTCACAAACTGAGTGAGTCACACAACTGTGATCCGAGCTTCCTCTTGAAGTCCATGAGATAAGCTGGTGAGTTACCAAGGTGCAGAAGGGAAATTCTGCCTCCAGTAACAATCTTAAGCAAGATAGACTGATGAGTGCAATGCAAATTCCCCTGGTTTAAAGACCCCTTAGAAGTCAAAATGAACAAGGCAAGATCTGACTCTGGCACTAGGTGGCTTGTATGTAGTAAAGGAAGGTAATTACATCTCCCTGGGAGAGAAAGAAAAATACACACAAGAAGAAAAGTGAGGTGCCCTGTTTTGGACAATAAGAGAGAATGCACAATGAGGTGGGGAAGAAAGGAAGACAGAGTATGAAGTATGAAACTGGCATGCAGGATCAAGGCATGATCTTTTTAAAAGACCCATCAGATCTCAGTGTTGTTGACAACATTGCAATGTGTAGTTATGCCAGCAGCATGGAGAGGCCACATGCTGTGGGTCCTGGGAACAGGCAGAGTGAGGAGTTAGTTCAGGAATATCCTGCATGGGTATTTCTATCAGAATCTGTCTGTGCTGGCACTGCAGCCTCAGCTTTCACAGCTGTTTGCCACTGTTGACTTTTCTTGTTTAAAAGCTTCCATGTTTCATAACCAATAACTGAGCAGCCCTATTTTTCAATGCCAAGTAACCCCCAGTTTTCTGGATTGATAACTGGGAGTAGCCTAAGAAACCTGCAGATCCAAATCTTCATTTTTATGAATTGATATATTTACACTGACTTTAATTGACCTGTATTAATTTCTATCAGCTGATGATAGATCTTCCTGTTTAGGCAGAACCACATTTCTACCTTGCCTGTGAAATCCAGAGCCTGTAATATCTTCAATTCATGTAGTGACACGGGACTTTCAGGGAAACTGTTTATTTTACATGATTTTGTATTTAAAGTGAAAAAAGAAAAAGTAAGTCAGCTACTTCGGGGCAAATAGTACTGTGAACTTAGTGTGACCACCCTGCCAAATTTATTTCAGGATGATATATTTGCTCATTAATTATCACATTTTAGGTAAATGTCATACTTTTCTTTATCTGCATGCTTAACAGGGCTTCGACCTTTTCAGCAGGTTTTCCATTGAACTGTTTCCTTGCATAAAAGTATTGGAGCCATACCTCACTTTCCTTAGAAAAACCTCTGCAGTTTTCCTGACCCTGCTGCCAGCTGGGAGAATAGATTAAAACTCCTCAGCTGTGAGTTACATTAGTGAAAACTCTGCTTATCTGTGATAAAGCAAAGTGTTGGCATGCCGTGTAAGGAACAGACCTCTTTCTACCTTTAATAACCTTTTCTTATAGGAGATGCAAAAACCTCTGACAGAATCATAGCAAGATTTGGGTGGGAAGGGACCTCTGGAGGCCTGTAGTTGACACATTTAGATCAGGCTTCTGAGGGTCTTGTCCAGGCAAGTGCTGAAGATATCAAGGGCTCTGGATTTCATTACAAAATGGTATCCATTGTAGGATTGTCATCCTATAGCTGAATCACATAACAAGCAAATGCACAGCAGGGCTACCATTAATTGAAAGTGAAAGGAGGGTCCAAATGAACCCTAGTTCATTCCAAATAAAGCCAAAGATTTGAAATCCTGCTTGCAGTGCACCAAAGCTTTCATCAACTTCTTTGTGGCCAGTATTCAAGCCATCCCTTCATTGGCTTGAAAGTAAAAGCACAGGGCTAACAGACAGGTGAAGAGGGAGAACTCTCAGTTGTAACCTGAGTGAGAACCTTACAGCATTAATGGGCTAATCCTTCTGGACCGTGGAAGAAGCCTTCATTCAATAGCTGTAAGACTGATTTCAGGTCTGGAAAACTGCTTTACAGTGAAGGATGTAAGGAATCTACCACAATTAATGTACAACAAAGCCAGTGTTTTAAAAATTAGTTAGAGTGGTTATGTAGGAGCTAGTAGGAGTATGTATGTGGTATTACAGTCCTAAGCAGGAGCTACAGTCAGGAGTCAGGATTGCATGATGCTAGGAGCTGTACACATAGAACACACAGGGACACATTTTCAGGCTTGTAGAAAACTCTTAAGTATTCAACCTGACTTGATTTTAAATCCTTGTTTTCTGTCCTGCCTTTGCAAGCCACACTTTCCCAAAACAGCACTCAGCAACACCCAGTGCAGCAAGAGAATCAGCAGTCATGAATCATGCCTGGATGAAACACAGAGACCTTTGACACAAGTGTGGAGACAAAACACTCTGTCTGAGCAATATAATTCATTTTTGTTTTGTTTTTGTAATCCTGAAATTAACTGATTACTTTTGCTTACATGTATATTTAAAAAAAAAAAGCAAAGCAGAAGGTTGGCTGAGCTTACGTAGGTATGTATTTATGCCTTTGCTAGGAACAGACTGTTAAAGATGTGCTCTTTTTCTTTCTAAATGTCAGCTTTTACTGAGCAATTCATTCTGCTGTTGCAATGACTTATTAAAAAGAGAGATACAGTGAAATGCTAAACAAGCCCAAGAACCCAGAAAGCTGCTTGTATCTATTTATTTATCTAGCCTTTGTCTTTGCCCAGCCAGCTTAACTCCTGCCTAAGAGACCAAATGAACTGCAAATGCATAGCTGATGACATTGGGCCTAACAGAGCCTTAAAAATAAAGACATGAACTGTTTCTTTGAATTGTCAAGGAACTAGGACTTTCCAAGTCTTAATTCAGTATAGATCCTAAAATTAGTCTTAGTCCAGTGTGTGCTGAAGCTGAGGCTTCAATGCTTTCTGAGTAGTGGTGAATTTAATGCATATACTTGAAATTCACTGCATTAGGTTGGTTTTGGTGAATAAATTTTGCATCATTTTACTTCTTTTGTTGTCCAGTGAGTAAAGTTTTTCTTCTTTTTCTATTTAAGACACCTGAATTCATTGCCCATCCACTGCTTTTTCTCTGTCAATACAAAGAAAGGTATTGCTAGAGCTGATGCTGCCATCTAATCTTTTTTTTATATCATGTTACTTATATGAAAGACCACAATTTATATTTTAAATTAAAAGCAAAAAGAAAAGCCCTCATGTTATTTTGTAAGTTTTGAGCCCATTTCTGAACTGCTCTTTCTATTATGCAGTCAAAATTTGTTTAACAGAACTACAA
>NW_010972684.1:149461-149903 GCF_000737465.1 Haliaeetus leucocephalus
TGTTCCTCATCAGAGTATTCACTGTCTGACCCTTGCGGTGCCAGACCAGAAGTCCCCTCACCAGAATTGAGGGAAGTGGTTTCAGTTCTATGCCTGGAAGATCACTGATTGCTTTCTTGGGCCTCTACAGCAACTACGCTGACAGCCGCTTTCTTGGGTGACCCCTTCTTATCAGGTGTCTTCCCTCTCAGTTCACATACATGGGCTTCCAGCTTAAAGGTGGGTTCACCATCCCACTTCCTCATGTCCTCCCCTTGGTCACACAGGAAGAACCAGAGTGTACCACGTGGCATACACTTCAGGTTCCCTTTCTCTCTGACTAGGGCAGGAGAGGACTGATTTCTTGGAGCGTCCCTAACAGCCAAGGCACTGTCCTGTAGGGATGAGGAGATACAGAGATTTTCTTCAAAGTTTTGTAGCCAAGACAACACTTTCTCCACAG
>NW_010972684.1:150251-150576 GCF_000737465.1 Haliaeetus leucocephalus
CCAGCTGTTGGGCTTCCTTACCTTCCAGTTGCTGACTGTCAGCCCCGTTATCCCAGCATTTGAGCAGCCAGGCAGCAATCTGCTCACCTGGCTGGGGGCTGTAATCTTTCCACATGTCTTGAAGTTCTGATGAGGTCAAGGATCAGGTAGTTTCCACTTCCTGTCTAAGTTCTCTCACTCCTTCCTCCAATTTCTTTGTCGAAGGACTGGCTCCTTGATCAAACCTTTCCTCTTCTTCCTCTTCCCGTACTAATCGATGATATGGACCCGTTGTTCTCCTCGTTCACTCTTTCTTTTTCACTACTGGGGCAATTACTGTAGTTGT
>NW_010972684.1:151156-204403 GCF_000737465.1 Haliaeetus leucocephalus
TGTATTAGCATGTTCTGAAGTTCCTTCAACTTCCCCACAAAATAGCTTCCTCAGCACAGTAAGGCCATCAATGCTAGGACAAAGCACATAGCCATTATTTGTATTAACATGTTCCTAAGTTCAGCAAAATAGAGATAACCAAAGCAGCCAACAAACTCCGTGACTCGCACAGGAGCTTGCCACTTAATAACTACTATAGCTATAGCACGCTTAATGCAAAACTGCTGTTGTCATGCCCCACATTGGGCACCAAAAAGGACTGTGGTAGGTTGACCCTGGCTGGGTGCCAGATGCCCACCAAAGCCGCTCTATCACTCCCCCTCCTCAACTGGGCAGGGGAGAGAAAGTATAACAAAAGGCTCCTGGGTTGAGATAAGGACAGTTTAATCAAGCAAAAGCAAAGGTCACACGCAAAAGCAAAGGAAAACAAATTATTTCATTCTCTACTTCCCATTGGCAGGTGATGTCTGGCCACTCCCTGGGAAGCAGGGCTTCAGCACTTGTCGTGGCTGCTCCGGAAAACAAATGTAAAATAATGAATGCGCCCCCCGCCCCCCATCTCCCTTTACTTAGCTTTTATAGCTGAGCTGACATCATATGGTATGGAATTTCTGTTTGGTCAGTTTGGGTCAACCGTCCTGGCTATGTCCCTTTCCAAGGTCTTGCCCAGCCCCAGCCTTCCAGTGAGGGGCAGTTGAAATGTTGGAGAGACAACGCTGATGCTGTGCGAGCACTGTTCAGCAGTAGCCAAAACACTGGTGTGTTATCAACACCTTTCTAGCTACCAATACGGAGCACAGCACTACAAGGGCTGCTATGGGGACAACGAACTCTATCTCAGCCAGACCCAATACACCAATTTTATCTGGAAATGATGCAGGATTAATCACAAATCATATCTTTAAGACAGGTGAGCATTACCATTATAAAATAATAGGTGCATATTATACTTCATACAAAGCCATGAGTTCAGAAGGATTTGAAGTCCCACACAGGCAAACACAGTCTGTACTCCAGCGGGACTAGCCCCTGGCCTACATAAATAGGCGCAGTTATGTCCTAAGGAATAAACTAGATGTCAAACACAAGTTCCCAGAGATGGGTAGAGTACCACTGGCAAGCAAGGAAATTGCCATACCAGTTCCCTGTTCCCCAGTGTGTGAACACACAGCTGAGCATCACAGTGCCATCCTACAGGGCAAAGGCAGCAGGAAAATATTTTTATTTATTATTTTTAATATCACTTTGAAGTAGCTCATGGCATGTGTCACCATTCTTTCTAGGTGGATGGAGGCAGAAAAAGGGCTTGTCCTCATCTGTCCTTCTGCATCTGTACTGTTTTTTCACTCCAAACCCTGGCTCTGTTGGTGCAGTCTTACCTAGACTGAACAAGACTACCACCATTTGGAGCAGAGAAGCATCTCAAGACGCTTTCCTCAGCTTTCAAAATTGCCCATGTTACTTTTTTTACATTTATTTATTTATGCTGAAGTATTTTAAATTCTTTTCATGAGATTTAAAAGTAATTTTACTTCCCTATTCTGTAAATAAGGGGGAAATTTTCTTAAAGCTTCTTGGCTTGACCTTCTACCTCCTTGAGTCACTGGTGCCTATGCAAAGTGGCATTAAAACATTACTGAATAAGGATGGCTCAGCTTTCATCATTTGTTGCTCAACACCTGACAGTGTGAGTTATGCTAGAGCGAAAACACAGTGAATTGTGAATTTTGAACAAATAAAAGTGTGATGCCCTGGAGAAACCAGGTCCTAGACTCTGAGTGCAGTGGCAAAACTGGTCTGTGTATTTATACAAGGAAAGAAAAGGGGAACAGTTTTCCCCCATGCCCATAATCTTCCATTTAGACATCTCTGGGCCAGCAAGCCTTGGTATGGTTTCACTCCCTCTGCTTTTCATAGAGGTGTCATCAGGACTAGAGTGATTTATACCACTTTGCCGAGACACTAGCAACTGAGCAAGGCAGGAGTATCACAAGGTGTGGCAGTGGATTGGGACGAGTTAAAAGAGCTTAAAAGAAAGGTTAAGTGGACAGAGACATAGTTTTGTTGTCCCTGCTGGTCTTCAGGAGCCATCTGCTGCCTGATGGCATGTTGACATACCTGTCAGCCATCCATTACAGGGTAACCACCAGCTTGCTTTCTGGGAGGTCTGCAGTCATCTGCAGTCACCAACCTCCCAGTGGCCTGCAGTAATTAAGGAACCATGGGTGAAATAAAAGTAAAGTGTTTCCACTTCTTTATAAACAATGTTAAATTGATACCAGCAAGTGTTTTATTAATGCCTTTTTAAACCCAATTGTAATTAAATATTTCAATAACAAAATTATGTTACCTTCAAGGGAAATGTCTTCAATAAAGGACTGTACTTAACTCAGTACATTAGGTAGTAGTATTGAGGAGGATAAAAACAAAGCAATCTATTTACACTTCTAACAAACTTTTGTTCCTTTACAGTTTAAGGATTTCCCTGAGTTAATATCAACAATGAAAATTCAACCGTTTGTATCACACTTCCATTCTTTTCTGGATATCTACAGCTAATAGATGGTTTTTAACAGCATTATGGACTTTCTTCTTCAATGTCAATTTACAAACAAGCCAGTAAGTGTAAACTTGATTTATGAGAATGTAGCCTGAATAAGCATGGTTCAGAACAAGTAAGCCAAAAGGAGAGTCAGCCATGGACATACTGGCTTCAGATGTGAGCTCACTCCAGGTGTGAACTTGTGTTCATATCTGAAATATTGTTGTGCTGTTGAAAAAAGTTAATGGCAGTATTTCAGATTATATCATGCCAGATACAGCAAATGCTTGAATTTTCATGGTAGGAATATGTCCCTCCATATTCTCATGTGAAAGTGGACCACCTTTTTTAAGAAAACTAATAATCTATGTTTTCCTCATGTGGAGAACCATTTGAATGACGCTATCTTTGATTTAGACTAACTTGTAGTGGGAAGTAACTGGGTTGGGAATTATGAAATGAGGTGTGTTTCAAGTTAGTATCTTGCTGAAAGCAATAAAAGAGAGTAAAAGATGTGCAATGAGCAGAGGAAGGGTGAACTTGCAGATAATTGGAAATAAATGTTCATTCCCCTTTTACAAAGGAGAAACTATGAATTAGATATGACATTTGGATGTTGAAGCAAAGGTTTTATTTCTGAAAAAGGCATTGATTTCAGTAGTGGGATTCTACCTGTGGATTCTCTTATTGACACCAACCTGTCTAAAACCTGCCAAACCCCCCTGTCTGTTTTTCCAGTCTTGGCTAACTTAGATTAAATCAAATGATGTCATAGATTTTCTCACATTAAAATCAGTGTGGATTTTCTAGACAAACTGCAAAGCAAATTCCTGTGATCAGAGTCTCTTTCCTCCTCAAACAGGGAAACTTCAGGAACTTGGCGTTATGGTGAACTTAAATCCTTTGTCACAGTGGCCTTGAATCCTTTAGGATTGGAAATGTTACTAACAAACAGAAGTACCCTGAACAAAAGAACTTAGTGCTTTGATATGTTATGAATTCCAAATTTGCAAATTAATTTAAGAAACAATTGAACAAATTCATGGAAGAAAATCCATCATCAGGGTTATTTAACACTAAGACTGCTAAGTTAGCTCAGCTGCACATTGCTGGTAGTTGGGAAGGTGTAACTAGGGAAGTACTACTACTTAGCTTACCATAATATTTTTCCCCCAGGCATCCACTACAGTACCTTATTGGATGCATAACGTAGATCTGGATGATCCAGTGTGACCGTGTTAATGGAATCCATTCAGCTATGGTCAAGATGATAGATACACAGATTATGAGAACACAAAATGGATATATGTGTATTATTGCTCACATGCCAAAGTTAAGCAGACTTTCTTTAAAGGAAATGGAATGGAAATTCACTCAGGGTAGACCCCAAATTCAACAAGTTCAAAAAAGGTGGGATTGAAGTCAGGGCAGTAGTTCAACCTTGACTGTATTCTTTGCTCTGTCTACCACTGTAATCGTTCACTCCTATGTCTTGGATGTTGGCCCTAGACTGACCAGAGTGTAAGAACTCTCACTGGGACAGTGAGGGTCACTATGATGAATGGTGATAAATTAACATGTTTTGCTTCCACCAGCTGTGACAGAATAAAACAAAGTTATGTACTGAACACTGTAGTTATTAAAATCACATTTGTCATGGGAAAAAAAAGAATGGAAAAATAAGAGATCGAGGACTGAAAGCATAGCAAGAGACCAAAAGACCTATCTATATTAAGTCATCTTTATCTGTAAGGTAGCTTATTTTCTTTTTTTAAAAAAAAAAGTATGTCTCCATTGCATTGGACTGGGAGAGGATGAAAAAAGACAGGTGGAAGAACCAAAACCAATTCTAGTTTGTGGTATTACTTGCTCTCTTCTAGTCCCAGTAGCTAACTGTCATACTGGGGCATGCTGAAAGGTCAGCTGAAAATAGCTTATAGCAAATAATGTGTATTGGACTGTTTAGCAGGCTACACCCTGCATGGCTTGTTTATCTGTTTGAAAATAGTTTCCCTGGGGATCAGGTCATGCGAGTGTTGAATCAGTTTTTTGTGTGGCATTAAATTCTTTGACAGGCTACCTGTGACATAGAAATGAGGTGCTAAGGTCCTGTGTATAGCCCCTATCAGTTAATATTTAAACTAGGGAAACAATAACTAGACATGATCTAGAGTTTAGGAATAAACTATTAGACAATGGGGCTTTGTAGGTAGGTAGAATGCTTATGTCAGAAAAGATAAGGGATTGTGGTCTGATCAAGAAACCTTGAAGAACCCCTTGGAACTGCCAAGACAGAGGAAGAAGTAGATAAAAGGTAATTCCTACAGGGGAAGCTTGCGACCACCAACTCACTGACCACCTACTCAAATGATTCCACCTACTCAAAAGAAGACAAGGAAGGAAGAAGACAGAGTCTGCGCACTAATTTACATGAGAGGTGAAGAAGAAAGAACCAATCATTTAGGGAAATACTAATGAATATGTATTACTTAAGCATAAAAACGTGGGAATTTTTGAGACAAAGGTGTGCTGTCTTGAGACGGGCACCCATTCATGCTCATCAATGAAATTGATTTGAAAATACCTCAATTCTGTGTGTTATTGACCTGCATACCAGGTAAATGAACCCTGTTTGAGGGACATCTCCAGCGCAGTAATTCTTTACATCTCTGGATGGCAATGATAGCTGTGTTTTAATGGCCCTCACAGCATGGGCCTGGTTGCTGTTTGGAACAAGTAGCAGGATTTATGCTAGCATGAGTCTTTTCCAGGTCAAGTGACCCCTTGTGAATTCTTGTGGATCACCTGGACTGGTTAAGGGGGCACAAAGCTTCATCTTTTTCAAAGGTTTTAAGGTGGGAAAGACCTTCAGGAAGCTTTAAAGAAGCACAGCATGGAGGATCTGTCTATTTTGTATTTTCAGCCAGGCACTAGCTAGCTTTGCTAATGAGCCCTTTCTGAATCAGAGACTAGGCAGCCATGTTACTGGAGTGCTGAGCACAAATAAAAGAACTGTAGAAGTGTAACTCAATGCCTTGGTAAAGGACTGAACAAAGACCTACTTCATGAGGAAAGAGTAATTTGGTAGGTAAGGTAAAGATCTGCAACAAAAAACCTGCAGCTGTATCGCGCTTGCTTTTTGCCATCTGGGCTGCCACAGCCATTACATCTGTTACAGAGAAAGTAAACAGTATATTAATAATGAATCTTGTGAATCTGCCATGTTCCATTGCCCCCCTTAGCTTAGGGAGAGGAGAACCTTTATTGACAGTTACAAATTGGCCTGCTGGACTCATTCGTCCCTATAATATTAGTGGCTTGACCTTGATACATCTCCTAATGTCATTTCCATCTACTCCTTACTTCCTATCACTTAGATGTCTCCATTTAGCCTCTGGTGTATGTCTTCCTGTTTTAGTCATAAATCCTTTCCTTTGAGTTAGAAGTTGAAGGTATACTTGGTGTCCTGTCTTATAAAGCATAGCTATGACACAGCTACTAAAGGATGCACTATAGTAAATTTTCTGCCTGAGATTTTTTGGAGTAAAATACACTTATTTTTCCTATATCCATCTAGATATCCATTGTTAAAAAGGGATGGCATATAAATATTTGATTTATAGTAAATCCATCCACAGCACCGAAGTTAAAGTTATGTGCCTAAAGTACTATACATCATTGAGGATGCTAAGCTCTTATCTAGCACACTTGAAAGTTAAGTTGACATTCCCTAGGAACCAGAAAGGGAGAAATATCTGAAATGGTTATATAAGCAGGAAGATTTTTAGGTGTATTTTTTCCCTATGGAGATAGATAGAAAGATTATCAAGGGCAGCTGGCCAATCCCATCATCAATTATGGAAAAAAAAAAAAAAGATATTTAAAATCTTATTTACAGAATTCTTAATGGTCATTTTTAAAAGGATGATTCTTTCATTATGCTACATTAAAGTATGAATGCTGAAACTGTTGAAAAATGCAATAATTTTAAGATGACTCTCCTGCTTTTTCAATGTAGCGTTGATACCAAATAAAGATCAATAGGAAATGAGATACTTCTCCTACTGGTCCATTGTTATAAAAGGCAAAAGGGCAGTTACCTATGCAGTGAAATGAAAATGTATTCTAAAGAATTCCTTCAAGTCATCCTAACACCTGTTTCTGTATGGAAAGGAGCAGGGCTAGTATCTACACATACTCTATACAGCCAATATACATCAGTCTTTTATTCCTAAAGGATAGTGGAATAGGAATGCTCCATTTTTCTAAAATTCCAACATCTGCTTCAAATTAAGTTTGGTGGGAGAAGGTGATTGAGGTGCCCCTTAATAGAGAAAAATATTAGAAACTGATGAACTCTTTTATCTTCATGGGAAAGGCATAGCAAGAACCTCAGTTCAGGAACTAAAGACAGACAAAGTTCAGTTGATAAATAAAAATGCATGTTTATGACAGCAAGGGTGATTGAGGAGGATGAGGAACAAACTCTTGAAGGAAGTTTTGTCTTGATCATCTTCAGAGATGCCTTTCTGGATCTCAGGATTGACACCAGCACAAAAGATATTACTTGATGCGAGATTGATGTACATGAGACTCTCTGCCTTCAAGTAAGATTGGATAATTGTAAGGAGCCTTTTTGTCTTTAAATGGCATGACTGATATCCGAGGCATGCACAGCTCTTAAGTGGAGTTTCTTTGGGACTGGTCTACCCAAGTTTTCAGGCAGGGGCTGTCCAAGATGAATGAAGCAGAGATATTTTGCCTATGTTGTACAACCAGCTGTGGAAGAGAGGATGGGAAGTATTGTATCACCCTAGATAAGCCACTTTCCTGTGGTGCCAATGACCATCCAAGTCTCAACCTTCATATCCTGACTTGAGAAGAGTCAGTGCACAGGAAGATGTAGTACTCTCTGTTTTCCTTCAGCAATGTAATATGAACGTGTTCGTGGCTATCTGACATCCCCATACACTGCTCCACTGAAAAATTCGCCTTTAGCGTCAACAGAAAAGGGAACAGCTGCAACGTACAGAGTTAAAACAATTAGTTCGGAAAGGGACTGTTGTTGAGATCCTGTGCTTTGGCACCTTCACAGGCATGAGAAAGTATGTATGCAGCCAGTTCTCAGAGATGTTTACAAGGAGGGAAATCTGTGTGTGCACAGAAGCAGCAAGACAGCTTATGCATTGTGGCTGCAGAAAGACAATGCACATCATCTGCATGAGCTGTTCATACAAAAGAGAAGCTGTGGTATTATGGGGTTTTCCATGACACTTCAAGAAGAAATTGTTTGCCAGTTCACAGTAATAATTTAAGAGTCTTCAGGGTTCAGAGTACAGTGGTGCATGATGAAAGGGCAATGTGAGCATCTAAGAATATATCTTCCCCCATCTGATCTTATTGATCATGGATGGAAAGGTAAAGAGAGAATTGCACAGTGGGAGGAACAGGAGAATTTTAGAATTGGTCCGTAGGAAAAGGTGGAATGTCATGACCAAAAAGTATGAGTATTTGGTCATTAAATCTATCTTGGAAGGCAACCCTTCTATCACTCAGTTCTGTCTCAGTAATGGTTCCCGGTAAGTCCTGCAGTAAAACCACTTCTCCCTTCACCGTATACCTCGTACAGCATCTAAACCTGCTCTGACTCAAAGCACCTGGTGGCCATTTGAAACTGCATCAGCAGGGTGAAAGAAACAGCAGTAGGCAGAAACAAGCCATAAAAAAAAATGTTGAGGGGGAAGGAAATCTGTCATCATTTGTTTATTGTGCATTGAACTTATATGCCAGAGAGATGAACATCTGCCAAAAGTACATCCTTGTCCTTTATTTTAGCAACCAAGAACAACATAGAAGAGCGGTTCAGCTTTAAGAGAATGTGTCATCAAAGATTTATATAAGCAACCCACTTACCTAATGCGGGATTAATTGGAAGAAAACAGCTATTAAATGACTGACAGCTTTATATGGACTTTCTAATCAGTTCTCTCCTGTTATTTGGACAAAGATTTGATGGATGGGCCTATATAATTTGCAATAAAGTCCTATTTTACAGTGATGAGGAAGTATAATTTGTACTCACATTGCAATGTTCAGATAAACATATTTATAATTATTTATATCTACCTGTAGTATTTATAAAGAACAGCCTAGAATCAGGCTTCTATATACATACTCAACGACTTCAGTAACTGACCTAATTATCAAACTGCTTCATATAAAGTTAGAGATTTCCCCTGCTACTCATGAGTTATCTTCACGGGAATCCTGGGAAAGCTGATTATATGGAGGGAGGGAGAAGCAGCAGAAGAGGGTAGACCAAACAGAATTCCAAATGACGCTTTTTAATGGGTTAGGTTTTTCATGGTGATGCAAGAGCCTTTTATAATTTACAGCTGCGTTTTAATTTCTAAGTCTAACATCATTTTCTGATTATGTTACATAAAGTGTTGAGAATTAGATTTGAATCAAGAAAAGCTTACTCCTGGGCACTAGATCGCTGACTAATGCACCAATCCAGGAAAGCACTGAAGCACGTAATTTTATCCCTGCTTGGCAGTGTACATAAAGTCATGCTTTATTTTAAGCATGTGAAAAGTCCCATTAACTGTTAAATTAAGCGTGTTTATAGGTGCTGCGCTTGTGTAGAGAATACAGAAGAAGCTGGTACATAAATTTAGTAGAAAATAAAATGAAATCAAGTATAGAAACCGGTAAAAGTTACTAGTTTATTCTCTCCCATTCATCTCACAAGTTGCCCAGGAGGCAGGTATTCCACAGTCATGACATTAACATCATTCATGATTTGTCTAGAAGGAGCGCTGGTTTTGTACTAAGATCCCTCTTGTGTATGAGATGCTGTACAAACACCAAACAACAATAATCCTGCCCCAGGTAGTCTGAAGTCCATTTCTATCTGATACTGCAATATCTGTCACTGCCCTTAACTCAAAGGAACTGAATATATGAATGAGATACTGGGGTGCTGGGAGCCCACTCAGGGTGTCCTGTCTCCCCAGTGAAGGTGGGAGGAAGTTCATACATTTCACTCAAAGCAGTTCAAGATCTTTCTAATGTAGGGAGAGGCCTTTCATACAGATACTGCTGAAAACTTCATTCAAGAGCATCACATGGACTCCAGGTGTCTCCTTGAAGGTAGATGTTTGCAAAATTGGTATCTATGTTGTTAATACATTAGGAGCTTCTTTTTAATCCTAGTAAAGTCAGTTAGGGTCTTTTTGTTGACTCCTTAAGGTGCTTTGTTTAAGGCTTTTGCAGGCCAGAGGTTGCACTGGGGCCAAAATTATAGTCCTCATCCTAGATGTCTTCCAAAGCACTGCTGCATAAAAAGAATTGGCATTTTATTATAATGAGTAATGAAATATTCTCCAAAAGCAGAATTAGGAATTTAAAAAAGAGTATTGTGTTAATTAGCAGGAGACAATGTATCTTTGAAGCCTGTCTTTCTTGCACTTCTGTATTTTTATTAATGATACATGGGTTTGCAATAAAAGCTCAATTTATATGCCAGACTGTGTTCTTAGCATTGCTAAAAACCCAAACATGGAGCTGAATTCATGTATAGTGTCTTACAAAACTGATTAAAAAAATTAACATGAAATCGCTAAGTACTGCCCAAATTAACACAAATCAGAGTTCATTATACGGCATTAGGAGCCAATTTATTGCAATCATTATGCCTGCTGTTAGAAAGAACCATATGCCAACTCCAGAAATAACAAGCATTCTGAATCAGAGTCATTGCTGTCATATTTGCATGTGAAATACATTAATTGATCTCCTGTGCATATTAAAATTAAACCCATACTTTTTTGCTGGTGAATATTCTCTCAGAAATTTGTTGTGTGAAGGGACAGACTGGGTGAAGAGAGACATGTTGCTTTAGAGGAATACTTATTCCAAATTATGGTGTATTCTTAAGTAATTGAACTAATTCTGCTTAACTAACTGAGGTCCCAACCATCTTTTGGTTTCCACAGTAGGAAGATAAGCGGTCATACATGTCAGAGGTTTGAAATACAATGTTCTTACCCATTTCTTCTTGTTCTGGTGGTCTTCTGAGGGATGTCCTAAGGAAGCTGCAGCTCTAAGAGCTAATGGGTAAATAGCCCAGTGTTTAGAAAAGTTGGCCCTTCCATAAAGGTTTGCTGTGCCGTGGAAAAAGGATAATAAGTACTTTTGACCAATCCTGGACAAAGGCAGTGGGAAACTTCACATGAGAAAAAAGAAGCAGTTCAGCAGTTCTTTCCGAGCCAAGGGGAGGTTACGGGAGAGAAGATGTATGTGAAGTAACATAGTGGAAAAGTCTTTACAATAAGATAGGCCATGGAGCTCACTTGGAGCCTGTGAATATGTGGGAGGAGGAGATTAAATATTTTGAGAAGAGCAGAGAGGTAATTAAATTAGACAAGTCAGACATTGGAGTTGGAGGGGAAACCCTGGCATAGGCAGGGAGGGTGAAAAAATACCTGAGAGAACCAGAGACTGGGAAAGGGATGTGTCAAGAAACAGTTAAGATGAGAGAATTAAGTAAGACATAAGAGGACTAAAGAGGCCGGTTGTCCCATACTGTTTTTCCTGTAGTTGATTCTGGTCAACTGAGCATGAAGAAAATCTTCCTCTCTCCCTCTTCACCCTTGAAAAGAAAGAGATACCCCTCAAGCTGTGCACTGAGATACTCCTTAAGGACTTCTGGGCTAGTTAAGGTTATCCCTTTCAAATCCCATGGGTTGCTCTAACCTGTAGCTTCCTTGATTCCTACAGGCCAGAAAGAATCGTTCAAAAATGCCGAGCGAGTATTGATTGTTTTGCTCCACTCTGCTTCTGTGAGAGCAGATTTTCTGGAGCACATTCTTCAGAGCTTATAGCACCAGTACAAAGCAGTCCTGCCCTGTGAAAACGTCACATGCCTTTTTATATATCCTTTACCAAGTGAAGACAGCATTTCTGTTGTAGTGTGTGAAATCTGAGTGGCTGTCACCCTTAACAACAAAACCAGAAGTAAATTAGAAATAAGTAGCTTGAACAAAACCAATCTTTATATCAGCATGACCAAAATAGTCCAGAAAGCCCTAAAATTTGTCTCAATTAATGTGCAAATGATGGCAGTCCAATGTTAGCAAGGCAAACAGCTGTTGTGCTTACCTAGGCAGAGGGTAATTTCTCTGGAATGATGTGGGTTATTAAAATCTTTAGAAATAATATTATCAGGAGCAGCGCACAATGCTACAGCATTTATCCTTCACCTACTCTATTCTTGTCAGTGCAGAGAACATAAACACCTTGCTTTCTATGCAGGAAGTCAGATAGGCTGAAGCAAGAATTTGAGAGCTGGGTGCTATTAACCTTCAGAAAATGCCAAGATGCCAGATACACTTTAGCAATTGCATAAGGAAAGTAAGTCTGTTCTTGCAACCATGTTATTTTGCACTTCTTGCCAGTAAATCTAGGTACTAACCTCCACACACAGTCACTGAACTCAGCACTGCACAAACACTTGCCATCCCAATCAGCAAGTGATGGCAGAGACTGATGCATTATTATTCCTGTTGAGAGGTGGGGGGGGTCCAAATCCAGGAGATTAAGGATTATAGCCAGTAAAGATTTTTGATGCCATCATGACATCCAGAGTGCTGTGCGAGCATCCAGGCTCCCCGTACAATACATGGGAGACCTGGGCAGCTCTGACTGGGGTACACACCAGCTTGCGTGCTAAGCAGGGATTCATCCACAGACAGCCTAAAGGAAGACATGCAGGGAAGTAAATGGCTGAAGCCCTAGGTCTAGGTTGCTGAACTAACCACCTCCATAAGACCTCCAGCATAAGAGGTTCTTTATGGGGTGTTAGACAAAGAGAAACACTGCTTTTGGATCTGCTTTGGCTTGAGTTGGGAAGTGTTGTGCTAGGAAAGCACAGAGTGTGGGCAAGAGCTGCTCTTCCAGTGGCTTTACAGATCAAGAAAGAGATGCTGAATGCCTTTTGCAACCAGCCATGCAAGAGTTCCCAGAGAGTAGTGCTGCAAATTGACACCTTGATTCAGTCCATATCTATGTCTGAGCTGCCTCTTTCTTTTTCCATCCTTTCCAATGTCTTTATGGGTAGGGTTACAGGTAAGGCAGTGATGGTGTTCCCTGTATTGCCCAGCTGTGTCCCAGGATGTTGTCACTCAGGGTTCCCATGAGAAGTTTTCCAGACAAAGGGAAGGCTAATAACCTCAACATGCTGATAAGTGAGCTTACAATTTGCCTTTAGTCCTGCTTAGCCCATATTACAATCCATTCTTGATAAATATATTTTGTCTGCATTAAACCCGAGATGAAATCAAGACACATTTCAGAGAGGTCAATGTTCATTTCCATGCTGATTTGATAGTCTGAGGCTCCTGCTGTTAGATTAAGGAAGTAGGGGCTCTCAGTTCCAGGGGAAAAAAAAAGAAAAAGCCAGAAAGTCAGGACATATGAGGCAGTCTGACAGCAAATGCCAGGGCACTTCAGGAGTGTGTTGCTATCCTAGGAGTTCGGAGGAACACATTTGGGAAGGGTTTTTCCAGTATATCTAAAAAGAGTTACATTGGCTTTGTTACTAAATTTAGCAATTGACATTGTGGTAACACTTCTTATCCTGCTTAATTTCAAAAGGTGAGTGACAAATATCTTGGAAAGAAGTTAATTTTAATATTTATGGACAAATTGCTTAACCAACAGGGGATTTGCTTCTCCTTACTTTTACTAGCTAGATGAATATATAGTAATCATTTTATATCCATTGTTATGTTCTTCTCCTGGCATGGTTTCACAGTTGTTTTCTGTCCCTTGCTAGGTGTATGAAATATGGCACTGTGTACACATCACATTGGTACAAGCTCTGTGCTTCTTGTATTCAGCCATGGATTTATGCCAGGAAAGGGCTTCAAAGCTCAGGTCCCCCTTTTTGTAGGTTGTTTTCTTCTACTCAGTTTCAGGCTACATCAAGTGGAATCTAGCTAGAAGAGTTATTAAAAGAATGTGTGAATTCTTCACTGTATACAGACAGGAGTTTCCCTTTCTTGTTTCCTCAACAGCTGTGTATGGCCCTGCCTGATACAGTGCTGCTACGTACGTGCTGCTCAGGGAGCATGAAAACAAAGGGCTGTGCCCAGAGTTTGCACACCTCCTACATCTGGGAAAACAACCTGATGTTCCGTCAGAAGGCCAGAACACAATACTGACCAGGTAGGCTCAGAGCAGAGGTCTAGCCTAGTACCTTACTTCCAACAGTGGCCATAAGTAGATGCCTATAGAAGAGTAACGAATAGGGACAGTTTCTCTGTTCCTTCTGTTAGGGAGCTTGGAAAACAATTAATCCTCAAGCCTTTATATTGCCATTAATGCTCTGGAACTGTTAGGTGTCTCTTTTCCCTTTCAGCCTCTAAAAGCCCAGCCACTTCCACCTTTCCACCCAGATCTCATAATTTAAGCAGTTTCAGAATTCTTATAACCCTGCATATCAGGATGCGGGACACTGCCCACCCGCTTGTTTGAAACAAACCTGGAAGTGCTGGGGATCTTCCCAAGGACCTGATTCTCACCTTACAGAATGCTAGTCAAAAGTGGGGGTCAGGTAAAAGCAGGGGTCCCTGGTCAGAAGTGCTCACAAGTTGTATAATGCTTGTGTAAAGGGGTGCATTAAATGGGACACCTAGTGGCTCCCCAGCACTGAGGAAACCAAAGTTACATTCTGTGTCTTAAGACACTTTTTTACTCTTTCTCAGTATGATTTTTTTTCTTTTTTTTTTGTAACATCTTCTACATACTTGTTTTGCAGGTAGCTCACATTTTGGATACTTTTCTGTTGAAGTGTCATCTCTTCCCTGGTTTTGTGTACCTGCCTTCTCTATCTGACTCTTTAGTTTTACTGAGATGATTTTGGAAGAATGCCTCACATTTCTTCAAAACTCTGTACATATCCTTTTAATGATTTATAGCTCCTCTCAGTTAAATGTATTCTCAAAACTTGATTAATGCGGTCTCTGTCCCATTAACAATGAAAATAATTAATATATAAAGCCCAGGGTAGAGCCTTCTGATGTCTGTCCAGCCTGACAGCGAAAGACTGGTACCCAATCTCAAAATGATTTTTCAATAACTTCTGCACCTGCCTTACAGTATTTACATGTAGAGCATATTTCCTTAGCTTGCTTATGAGAGTGTCATGTGGGACAGTATCAAAAGCCATACAGAAGTCCAAGTAGTTCACCTCTACTACTTTCTTCCTTATTCACGAGGCTAGCTACCTTGCCAAAGAAGAAATTTACTTATAAAGGCAAAGAAGCAGCAATACCCAGTAAAATGTCTCATTATCATCTTTATAAACCTAGAATACATATACACCTAGCTGGATATGTATCCTACCCACCATCCCCAGTTCTCTGATGTTATTTAGCATACATAAAGGAATGGGTGTTCTTGATAAAATATTAATTTCTCTTTCAAGTTTTGTTTGATGTTTTGATTTCTAAAAGTATTTGTAGTTATTTCAGCAAGTCCAGTAGGCCATTTGTTTTATGATTTCGCATTTATTTATTCTGCTTACATGGTATTCATCAAATATTTTCTGTGGCAGCACAAAGTATGTCTTATAAAATTGCATTCTCTTATCAAATGACAATAACTTAGGGTTGGAACTTACCCGGAGGTGAGCAATAAATTGAAACTAGCAGTGTTTAACATGGCACAGAGTGCAAAGCTCTGCACCAAATTAATACTAAATCCATCTTTGATGTATACTTACACTATTTGGAGCACTGAACAGCTATGTTTGCTTTTAACTGAGAAACATCCACTGCAGGTCAATATTTAATGTTACCTATGGTTCTAGAAAGCACAAAAAGAATTATTTCTTTATTCTTTAACCAGTAAAAAAATCTGGAATTCACTTTGGGGCACAAATGGATTGCATAACAACAAGGGAATGAAAAGCAATTTCTTGATTTGTGTATCTCCTTAGTCTTCATATTTTAATATAGTAAAGTAAGGCTAGGATTTGATCAGTTCTTTAAATGCTTTGAAAAATAGCTTACTGAGCAAAAGAGCTATTATAGTTTATAGCTTCTTCCACTGGCACCCAACTCAAGAGAGGGGGTGAAACATGACAGAACCGAGTTTACCTCTGCACCGGTCCTGGGGAGACAATGGAGATACGAACTTGGGGCAATGCTGTTCACTATTATGTGGTTGTCCATTGTATGGAAAGTCCACAAAAGGAAGTGGGAAGACCAGTCTTGCAACTCTCTAAACTGTAGTTATCCACCTTCAAAGCAGTTCTGTCAGTCTTCTGTGCTAAACCCTCAACCATGGATGGGGGCTGAAGTTGAGCAAGATCAGAGTTCAGAGTCATAAAGACTTCCAGCAGGTGTTTAGGCACCTCTTTCTTCTTAAACGGCAAATGTCTTTGTGTCTAGATAACTCTTGACACAACACAGATCATGAAGATAGTGGGAAGAATGCTGTAGTAAATGGCAAAAATGAATCTTTCTTGCTAACTCGGACCTTTCTAGAAATCCAGGGAAAAGCCATTTTTGACATGGATTGTAACACCTTTATTACATGGGATGAGGAATCAGATGACTTTTCACTTGCAGATGAGGAAACCTTCTCCCTAGGGCTGTGATACTACCAGTGGTAGAGACCTTGGAACTGATTAATAGCTGAAAGGACATTAAGTATTTGAAAGAACAGAGATGGTCCCATTCACCTCAGGCTTCAAGTGCCTAGCTTACACACACTGTCTTTGAAAAAAGGTAAGAAGGGACTCTCTGTCAGTTAAGCTTTAAAGCTATGGTATATACTTTCACCTAATACCTCTACTTGCCTCTTTAAACATATGTAACAAGAACAAGCAGGGAGTTGTATGAAGAACACAAATAGACTTAATGTTCAGTGAACTTTGCTCAAAGTTATTCAAGATATTCCAAATACCATGTACAGTATCAACTTTATGTTACATATTAGCAGCTCTGTGGTGACTGGGAAAGAGTAACACCTATTTATCAATATTTTACAGAGTTCTGAAAATCCCAATAGATCTGAAAATCCACATGCATTAGCAAAGAATTATGCTAGGATGTGTGGAAAGCATAATACGCATGCCTATTATCTTCAGATTTCTTTGTGCTGCTGCACATCCAGGGCAGTCATAAGGTGCCCTGTTTATGTATGGGATGAGGGTTAGCTGAGTTTGGAAATCTTGCAGATTACTTTGAATCATCCTACAAAATAGTTTTGATAGATGCAATCAATGTTCTTTAGCCTGTACACTGCCAACTTTGCCTCCCAGAAGTGGCAGATCATCCACTGCTTGCTCTATTGTTGAGATATTAACAAAACTGAACTTTGAACAATTAATTATACATTATTCTAGTAATTTTGTTAGTAATAGAGAGCCACCAATGCCATATTTTCATGGTGCCTGTATTTGCAGTTTACAGTGGAAAATTAGCTACTCCTGGGCAGATTTTCCTCTGCTGTGGGGATTAATAGAGATGACAGCATTGCTAAGCCACGCTAGGGAGCTCTGGGTTAAGATTTGGTGCAGACTACATCTTCTCATGGTTTAGATCACATCATAGCTCATGGGGTTTATATATGCTGTTAAACAGCCTATGCTTCTGTCTGAGTTTGAGTTCATTGACTGTTGTAAAACAACCCTTTCTAGCACTACAGCTGCAACCTGACTGTGGTTATAAGGCCTTTGGAGCTGAAGCAGGGAAGCAATGTGTCCCCCTGCGAGAAAGTAATTTCCTGTCCATTATGCAGCTTAGAGGACAACACATCTGAACTCTCCGGCTTGGGAGACAGTAAAGGACAACTTTCAGCCATGAGTGACTCTGTGGTCATTCAAAATACCTTTCAGTGCAAAATTGAACTGCTCTGCTAAACCCAGTGCCAAAGCTGTTTATCTTGTTAGTGGATCTTCCATCTCTGCAAGGAATAACTTGGGGTCTATGCTCAGGACAGTGAAATCACCTTTGCCTGTGTTTCTGGGCAGGACATGGACCTAACATGCAAAGAAGTTCTAGCTGAGAGCCAGAGGTCATTCTGTCCTGTGGTCCTAGAGTAACACACCTCTGCACTGCTAGCTGCCCACCTCTCAAAGTGTCCATGTATCCCCAGGATGGTGAAGGAGACTAAATTGCCAACCTCTTGCTGCTCATGTCATACTTTATTAAGGGTTAGCCCTGGAATAAACAATAATGGAAACAAGAAGAAAATAACTTTATCTAAGGCTTATATGGTTTGGTATTTTGTAGCTGAGAGGGGAAAAATAAGAGAAACCTGTAGTGGAAAATGACATTTGAAGTCTGATCTCCCAACTGTGAAATAGAAAGGGATGGATGAAATTATTGGGACGCACAAAGTTCAATTTCATATCACCTGATCTTAATGTAGTGACAGCTACTTGTGTGAACCTCGGTCTTTTTTTCCCTTGCTTCCCTCCTGCAAGATTGCAATCTGATGCTGCATCTCCTGCTCTAAGGCTCACAGGGATTACTGGTGAGATACAGCCTTCTCTAAAATATTGAACAGACTATGAAAAGCAGCAAGAGAGACTAATCTCAAGCATCTATGCTTGGGAAGTAAAAAATATTTCTGAGCAAGAAAGTGGTAGGTATCTGTGGTAATCACAATTACAGTCATTTGCCATCTGTCCCACAGTAGCAGAGCATGGTACTTTATACTTCATCTGTGCATAGGAGGGGCTAGATCCAGACAGGTCGATGAATGCTGCAGGAGTGCATTGCAGTGGCTGTGCTTTTTGCTGTCCAGCCCTTGTCCTGGATTTCCAAAGCCTGCAGTTGCCTTGCTGTACTGACCAGTGCAGGTGAGAGTTTCAAAAACACTCAACCTATCTGGTGTGCAGGGCCAGGACATTCTGACAGTGAGAGGGTAGGAATTAGGGCTGGAGGTGGCAGTGTGAGAGGTCTGGCACATTTGCATGGGAACAGTTCTGTTTCCTCCTTTGCCTCAGGGAATTCAAACACAGATAAGTCATCACCCAGGGCAGCCATCAAACTGTGTAGGAAGCAGTGCAGGCTGTCCAGGGAGTGGGGTTTAGCCTTTCCTGCCGTAGCTGTAGATCTTCTTTGAGATTCACTCACCTTCTGTGCTTGTTTGAAGCCAGAGTCTGGTGACACGAGGGGTGGGAGACCCAGGCTTTAGTTTCCAGGATGATGCACGCATTTCACATTAGCTAGTCAGTAGGAAACATTATCTATCTCCACTTTGAAAAAGCATTTGCTGCTTCTGCATTTTGAGGGCAACCTGATCTGATATTGCATAGTAAGTTCCGTTCAAGAAAGCAAGGCAGTGGGTTGCCTGGGGTTGATCTCCTGCAGACCTAGGAATAAGCTAAGCTTTGAGTACCAAGCTGGATGCATTTTGAGATAAGCAGGAGCAAAAAATTCAGAAATTTGTGAGACATTGATGTGAAATATGAGGTATCTGTGGAGTCTGCACAAAGCCAAAGATGTTCAGGCCCTTAACTTTAGACTTAAGCACTTAGTTGTTATACAAATATCACTGACCTGCTATGAAATGCAATAAATAAAAAAATCCATTCCTGCTTATAGTCAATAGTGCAAGTCAGCACCACTGTCTGTTGCAAAGTAAGGACTGTTTTTCATGGGAAAATACTGATTTTCAGGGGTTGAAACCTCTCTCAGTAATTTTATAAGGGAGGTTCCTTAGTCTCAAAATGGTATTTCTGTTCGAAACCAAAGAGAAAAAACTTGGCCAAAAGACAACCAAATGCTCTATCCATTGGGCCGCTGGCTGTTTGGAGTTCATGTTACTCTATGTTCAGAACATATGCAAAGTTTTTTGTGTTTTTAACCTGAATCACTTCCCAGAGCTTCTTTAGTACAGTCCCACAAGCAGCTGCATTGGCAGAGTGGACAGAGGTATGAACAGCAGCAGCAGGAGAGGGGCAAGCTGCTGACAGAGAAAGTGACACCCCTCCCAGCTCATTTTGCCTTGGATAAATCTCTCAATTTTGCCTCCTGAATGGGAAACATTTGCTTAGTTGCAAGACAAAGGGAGTGTAGATGTAAAAGCACAGCTTCCTTACACATCCCAGTTTTTCAACCAGCTATTGATATCTAGAGAAAAATGTTTCTCAGGGATAAACAGAAGCACTTGAATCCCAATATGAATATTATTATTATTATTTTAACATGTATTTTGTCTAAGCAGAGGAGCTGGCTCTTCTTTTTCGCAGAGGTCTACAAGGATGCAGAGAAATTAATAGCAGTTTTGTGTAATAGAAATGCAGCAAAGTGGTCCAAAGAGAAAATGTATTTTGTTTGGACTCTTGCTTATAGGAATGGTAAAAACCAGTCTTTTTAAAACATGGTAAAACCTTTCCTTTTCTTCTCTGACTTTGATGCTAGATTGGAGCCTGCAGCATCTTTTTAAACAGGCTTCTAATGGAAATGATGAGACATCCTTAACTGCAGCAGATCAAGTGATTGCCCTCACAATGCAGCCCAGCATGGGAAAGTAATAGCGGTTTAGGAAACTAAAGGAAAGTGTGAACTGTCCCCAGAAGCCATTACATTAGTGAAGTTTATCTCAGCCAGGTAATCCACATAAGTCAGGAGCTGAATGGAATTTACTATTGAAGCAGCAGCGGTATACACAGTGCTCTTTGTGCACTGTATCTAAGGTGCTATACTGTGCTCAGAGATAAAAAGTCATGTTTCTTTACCTGTAGGAGCCAAATTAGATATTAGCAATCAGGAGCAATTATTTCCCACCATAACATAGGTAGCTTCTTGTCTGCCTCTTGGCATTTATTTTCATGAGCCTGAGCCTCCCGGCTTCCCTGGAAAGGCTGCAAGCAGCAGTCTGTTCCTCCAGCTTGGTAGGGAAGAAATGCAGGGGCAATACACCTGAAGACAGACCCTTATCATGGATCATGGTCACCTCACTGGAAAGGAAAATGCTGGCTGCAGAGGGGCAAGAGGTGAAGGCTGAAGATGGCATTCTAGGCAGATGAGTTTTCAAAAATCTGTCCCTTTTGGGAAGACTCTAATTTCTGAAGCAATTAAGTATTTCTCTGCTGTGGACAGCAATTGCCCAGCTTTGTAGAGTGCCAGGAATGACAAGCACTCCTTTAAGAGAAGTTAAATGATGAGACTTACAGTACAGCACTTCCTAAAACACTCTGTTTAACCATGGCAAGTTGGCAGCAATCTTCATGTCACCTCAGTGGTTTCAGTCCTCAAGCCAAGACCATGGTTTATTGTGTCCTGGACACCATAGATTTTGGAGTTTACCAAAAGGACTGCAATAAGCAAACCATTTTCAGCACGGAGGCGTTGAGACAACAAACCCCATTCCTGAGGCAGCTAAAGCCTATTCATTTCTAGTTTTGGGCCACATAAGGGCACACAGTATCTGTGACATCACTGGTCCAAAGGCCCATTAAGCTGATGAAACATATCCTGCTGAGGTGGGAGCACACGTGGCTTTTTCTCAGAGGGTTTTCAGATGTACCGAGGGCTACTGAAATTCTCTGAGACACTTTTGAGAGGTAAGAAAGCACACAGGCATTTAGGCCAGATACTCACTTGAACTCTGTGAACCAGCACTCCTTCACATGTCGTCCAAAAACTGAGAGGAAAGAAAGGTGCGCTTGTAATTTTCACTCAAAGCAAAGATACTGCCAGTGCAACTCATCAATTGAATCATTGAGAACAGTCCTGCCAGGAAGGCAGTGTATTTAACTTTAGCAATGTGATTGATCTGAGCTAAACTCAATTCTGTTCTCCACCACAAATTGATATAATCATGATGAATGTCTTTAAAGAACTATACCCCTATTCCCTGCTGCAAAATGTGGCCAAGGAGATTTTCTTCTCCTTCTAGCCTATGTAAGTTATAAGTATTTCAGGGACATACCTGCATCTTTCAGCAAGTGCCAATCACCACACAGTTGCAGGTTGAGCTGGAGTTGGCTGAGGGTCCTCATCCTGTTACTCATATGCGCCTCTAAATACTTGTAAGGCTACTGTTTTTAATTGCTAATGGTGATTTGAGCTCCAGTAATCAGGATTTGTTTGGTTTTTATCCATGTGTCCATGTCATTCACCTAAATAAATGAGAGGACAGTAGGGGAGGTAGGATTTGCATGACTGGTGGGAAGAATGAATTTCTTCTAGCCGCCCAGCAGTACAGTAATTGGTATCTGGGACACAGCTGCAAGTGCCACTTAATAGCTGTCAGTGTCATGTGTAGGCAGATGGTCTCAGTGTTTTGGAGTGGAGATAACACTGTGACAAAAGGATTAGCGTGGTGTGAACAGAACACCACAATTCTTGGCTTGCAACCAGAGCAGCACTGTCGTGCTGTCATAGCTACAAGATGTCTATCACTGTTTCCTGCATCTGGAAAGATGCTGATGCCTCTAGAAAAGAAAATTGAGAGCTAAAAGCAGCAGCAGAGAGATCTATGAAATATATGTGCCTTTCTCCCATAGCCTTTCAGCTGCCTGGAGATTTTTTTATTTTTTTTTTTAGTTTTGATGTTGTAGACCCATCTTGGAGAGACAGATTTTGTTCTGAAGACTGAAGGGGCATTCTAGGGTTCTCTCATGGCATTGAAAGGAAAAAAATACCTCTTGTAAGTTCATTCATTAGCTCCCATGATGTCCTCAGAAAGTGCTTTCAGCTAGAAAAGCAGCTAGGCCAGCAGTATGACTGGGATTACTGCATCCACACTGTTTAGATTCTGCGGTGTCCTGTCACCCTGCCTCCAGAACAAGTATGTAATGGGAACTATAGATTTCCCCTGTTCTTTATCTGTGTTACAAAGAAAAGTGCTGAAGGTAATGTGGCACTAGGCATGCTACTGTAGACCTGCATAAGACTTTAGGCTTGCATAGCATGAATCCTATACATTGGGTCATTCAGCCTAGCTCATTCCAGTAGTCATTAATATCTGTATTGTAAAGCCCATGTGTTATATGGAGAGGAGTCCTCTTCACCAATAACTGAGAAGATCAGTGTACAGAACACCAAGTTTCCCTACATAGCCAGGTTTTCCTACAGAGGCAGACAGCAAAGGGAACTGTGTGAATCACTTATGCTGAATGGGATCCTTTACGTCTCATTCAAAGCCCACTTACATCAGCAGTGAAGCTCAATCCTCATACAGCTTAAACATTTTGCAATCAAGAGTTTTGTTTTGGTAGGGAGAATAGCTTTGGTCCCTCCCACACACATCAATGCTGAAGGAGGGAAGGGGAAGGGGAAAGGGAAGGGGAAAGGGAAAGGGAAGGGAAGGGGGAAGGGAAAAGGAAAGGGAAAGGGAAAGGGAAAGGGAAAGGGAAAGGGGAGGGGGAAGGGAAGGGAAGGGAAGGGAAGGGAAGGGGGAGGGGGAAGGGAAGGGGAAAGGGTGTGAGCAGACAGGATTTCCATGAAGAGATATGGAGGTAGTTACAAAGCATGCACATGAGGAGAGCCACCTATGATATCTGGAAGACACGTGGTCAGAATCAGCCAGCTGCTGAATCCACCAGTGCAGGTGTCTGCAAAGAGACCCCAGTCAGGCAGTGGGGTAGAGTGGGGGATGGGGAACACCCTCACATCTTCATCCAAGCAGATGATTCAGAGAAAATATCAGAGATTTTTGAGGGAAAATGGGTGTAAAATGGGAGTAAAGCAATTTTTTTTTTTTTAATACTTTTACAGTTTGGTAGACTGAAGACCTGGGAGCAGAAACGTCCAGAGCTGGATCTGAGAATTTTAATGGTCCTGCTTTTCCATAGGGAGATCAAAGTTCTGACTGCATCCTTAAGTGACTGATTCAGGAAAGGAATCTGATTCAGACTACCAGTAGTAAGGCTGTTTGTTTAGATGTGCCTCTCAGTCACAAAGGATCGCTCCTTATGCTCCTCCTGCCCTGGTCCAAAGACTGTTTATTTACGTATTTATCTTTTTGTCTGCTATTTATCTTGTCCTGACTCCAGGTTGTCAGCTCTCCAGGTGGAACAGTCTGTCCTTGTTTTTCACATGTATGGATGTAGACCTTAAATGCTTAGATCCTATTTTTCTCCTTGCTGAGGTCATGAAACCTTACTTGCACTCCTGCATATTCAGAGATGTATTTTGTTGTAGTTTTTGACATTTATTCATTTGGGATGCCACTTCTTGAGGTGGAGGTTGGATTAAAACAGATCTTTACATTAATTCTGGCTTAATTCTTTCCTGATCTGTAGTTTAAACATTGAGGGGTCACCCTAGTTTGATAAGACCCAGCAAAACATAATTTACAAAACAAAACAGCATGTCTGGATGCATTTACCCTTGGATGAAGTTAGGTTGCTTGTAAGACCAAACATTTATTTAAAGCTTATTTAAGGTTAATGAAAGACCTTTTTAGAGATAATAATTTACAACATAAACTAAATACAAGTAAAGAAGCCTTAGATGATTAAGTAGATTTATGAAACTGATCTGTTAACATTCCTGCAACATGGATAAACAAAACTGGTAATAATTTGTAGTCAGAGTGGGTCTGCACTCTTAGAATCCTAATTATGAGCCTAGCAACAAGATAAATATTCCCTTCCTCTTCTGAACTATATAACTCTTTTAGAAAACAAATTACTTAAGATGCTTATATGCGTTAGTTGCCAAAACAATTCTGAAAAAACATATTCTGATTATCACCTATTTTGCCAGGCCTCAAGTAGGCAGTCATGGAGTAAAAGCTACAGCTTGTCCTCATTCACACTGTGCTTTCTTTATGAGCTGTTCACATATTTGGACCGACTTATCTAGTATAGCTAGACTTTCTGTTCCACATCCTCCAGCACATAATTCAAAGGTGTAATAAGTCTCACTTCAGTCCTGAGCTAAAATGAAGTACATGGTGCACAAGTTTCTACCTGCTTTTCTTCACAGAGCTGTAGCTCAATTTTTGTGACTCATTCAGCAGTAGCTGTATTTCTAGTGCTTGCTCATGACACTAAACATTAAGATAACTACAGTGCAGCAAAAAAGCTCTGGATAGTTAGTGTGGTAGTGTTGCTGTGGCTATGAAGATCTAAGAATGTAAGCAAGACAAGGTTTGACAGAGAGGCAGCATTCTTCACAGTGCTAATTAACATAGTTGGAAAAAGCAGACAAGCTTGTGGGCACCCAAGCTTACTTTCAAGAGAAGCAAATAGAAGCATGAAACTTGTAAGTATGTCAAATAAAAGTTGAGAATTGTGACATTCAGATTACTATCTGAAACAAAAGAATAATTGAAGACCAAAGGAATTGTGGCTGTGATACCACAAATAACTTTCTCTAACATATCCCTTAGACCTTACCAAAGTGTTCACCCAACCTGGATGCACCTCCTTAAGGAATTGCTTTCGCTGCAGACTCCACTCAGTGGGCATTGCTAGTTCCTACCTTTCCAGAATGCAGTGTCTGCAGGGCTATGATCTTATTGGCATCACAGAGTTGTGGTGGGATGGCTCCTATGACAGCAGTGTTGGAATGGAAAGATACAGGCTCTTTAGGAAGGACAGGCAAGGGAGTCAAGGAGGGGGTGTCACCTTCTATGTCAATTACCAGCTAGAGTGCATGGATCTCTGCCTGGGGATGGATGAGGAATCAACCAAGAGCCTAAGTGTCAGGATTAAAGGGAGGGAAGGGACAGGTTACATTACAGTGGGGGTCTGCTATAGACCACCTGACCAGGAAGACAGAGCAGGTGAGGCCCTCTATAGACAGGTAATAAGCAGCCTCATGTTCACAAGCCCAGGTCATCATGGGGAACTTCAATCACCCCGATATCTGTTGGAGGGAAAACACAGCAGGGCATAAGCAATCCAGGAGGTTCCTGGAATGTGTTGATGATAACTTCCTTCTCCAAGTGATAGAGGAGTGTCCTTGTTTCAGCTGGGATAGAGCTAATTTTCTTTCTAGTAGCTGGTATAATGTTATGGTTTGGGTTCAGTATGAGAAGAACGTTGATAACACACTGATGTTTTCAGTTGCTGCTAAGCAGTGTTTAGACTAGGTTAAGTCAAGGATTTTTCAGCTTCTCTGGCCCAGCCAGCAAGAAGGCTGGAGGGACACAGGAAGTTGGGAGGGGACACAGCCAGGACAGCTGACCCAAACTGGCCAAAGCGGTATTCCAGACCATGTGATGTCATGCATAGTATATAAACTGGGGGGAGTTGGCCTGGGAGGGATCGCTGCTTGGGAACTAACAGGGCATCAGTCGGTAGGTGGTGAGCAATTGCATTGTGCATCACTTGTTTTGTATATTTCATATATAAAAGTTTCACCTTTTTCCTTCTGATTGTCTTCCCCCATCCCACTGGGTGGGGGAGAAGTGAGTGAGCACCTCGTGGTGCTTAGCTGCTCGGTGGGGTTAGACCACAAGAAGCCAACAAGGACAGGTGCTATGCTGGACCTTGTTCTCATTAAAAAGGAGGGCTGGTGGGGAATGTGAAGCTCAAGGACAGCCTTGGCTGCAGCAGCCATGAAATGGTGGAGTTCAAGATGTTTAGGGCAGCAAGGAGAGTGCACAGCAAGCTCACTACCCTGGACTTCAGGAGAACAGACTTTGGCCTCTTCAGGGATCTGCTTGGGAGAGTACCATGGGATAAAGCCCTGGAGGGAAGAGGGGCCCAGGAAAGCTGGCTAATATTCAAGGGTCACCTCCTCCAAGCCCAGGAGCGATGCATCCAACAAAGAGGAAGTCTGGCAAAAACACCAGGAGGCCTGCATGGATGAACAAGGAGCTCCTGGACAAACTCAAACACCAGAAGGAAGCCTACAGAGGACGGAGGCAAGGACAGGCAACCTGAATGGAATACAGAGAAATTGTCCGAGCAGCCAGGGATCAGGTTAGGAAGGCTAAAGCCCTGATAGAATTCAATCTGGCCAGGGACATCAAGGGCAACAAGAAAAGCTTCTATAGGTACGTCAGACATAAAAGAAAGACTAGGGAAAATGTGGGCACTCTCCAGAAGGAAACGGAAGACCTGGTCACCCAGGATATGGAGAAAGCTGAGGTACTCAATGACTTTTTTGCCTCAGTCTTCACCGACAAGTGCTCCGTCCACACCACCCAAGTTGCAGAACGCAAAGGCAGGGGCTAGGAGAATGAAGAACCACCCACCGTAGGAGAAGATCAAGTTCGAGACCATCTAAGGAACCTGAAGGTGCACAAGTCCATAGGACCTGATGAGATGCATCTGTCCACCATATTTGAGGAGTTGTGCCAGTCCAGTGAAGTTCCCACTGACTGGAAAAGGGGAAATATAACCCCCATTTTTAAAAAGGGAAAAAAGGAAGACCTGGGGAACTACAGGCCAGTCAGTCTCACCTCTGTGCCCAGCAAGATCATGGAGCAGATCCTCCTGGAAACTATGCTAAGGCACAGGGAAAATAAGGAGGTGATTGCTGACAGCCAACATGGCTTCACTAAGGGCAAATCATGCCTGAGAAATTTGGTAGCCTTCTACAACAGGGTTATGGTGTTGGTGGATAAGAGAAGAGCAACTGATGTCATCTACCTGGATTTGTGCAAAGCATTTGATCCTGTCCCACATGATATCCTTGTCTCTAAATTGGAGACACATGGTTTTGATGGATGGACCACATAGTGGGTAAGGAATTGGCTGGATGGTCACACTCAAAGAGTTACAGTCAACAGCTCCATGTCCAAGTGGAGACCAGTGACAAGTGGCATTCCTCAGGGGTCAGTGTTGGGACCGGCGCTGTTTAACATCTTTGTCAGCAACATGGAAAGTGGAATTGAGTGCACCCTTGGCAAGTTTACTGATTACACCAAGCTGTGTGGTGCAGTCGACACGCTGGAGGGAAGGGATGCCATCCAGAGGGACCTTGACAGGCATGAGAGGTGGGCCTGTGCAAACCTCATGAAGTTCAACAAGGCCAAGTGCAAGGTCCTGCACATGGGTTGGGTCAATTCCAAGCACAAATACAGGCGGTGTGGAGAATGGATTGAGAGCAGCCATGAGGAGAAAGACTTGGGGGTGTTGGCAGACAAGAAGCTCAACATGACCTGGCAACGTGCGTTTGCACCCCAGAAAGCCAACCATATCCTGGGCTGCATCAAAAGAAGCGTGACCAGCAGGTCAAGGGAGGTGATTCTGCCCCTCTGCTCTGCTCTCATGAGACCCCACCTGGAGTACTGTGGTCAGCATTGGGGCCCCCAACATAAGAAGGACATGGACCTGTTGGAGCGAGTCCAGAGGAGGGCCACAAAGATGATCAGACGGCTGGAGCACCTCTCCTATGAAGACAGGTTGAGAGAGCTGGGGTTGTTCAGCCTGGAGAAGAGAAGGCTCTGGGAAGACCTTATAGCAGCCTTCCAGTACCTTTAGGTAGGCAGCCTACAAGAAAGCTGGAGAGGGACTTTGTACAAGGGCATGTAGTGACAGGACAAGGGGTAATGGCCTTAAACTGAAATAGGGTAGATTTAGATTAGATGTAAGGAAGAAGTTCTTTACTGTGAGGGTGGTGAGGCACTGGAATAGGTTTCCCAGAGAAGTTGTGGATGCCTCATCCCTGGAAGTGTTCAAGGCCAAGTTAGATGGGGTTTTGAGCAACCTTGTCTAATGGAAGGTGTCCCTGCTCATGGCAGGGCGATTGGAACTAGATGATCTTTGAAGGTCCCTTCCAACCCAAACCATTCTATGATTCTATGATGATTCTATGAACATGGTATTCCATCACCAAATGGCAGAGTTGCCCCAGTATAGAGAAGTTATCTTGGACTGGGGAAGCAGATCCAGTACAGCCAATAGACACAATTCCTCACCTAGCAGAAACTCCTAGCATAATGTTGAAATTCACAGAATTAGGACATTTTGCACAAACTGAAAATCTGGCCTGAATTTTTGTCATTTCTGAGAAGAAACAGAAGATTAATCTACAGCTGAACATTACCAAAATTAGAAAATTCTTCTCCTTCAGAATGCCAGAGCACAAGGGAAGCTTTTCATTGGATTATGTTTGGGAGGTGAATTATTCAGAATTTACAAGGACTTCACTAGAGTAGATGAATACATGTCTATCTGTCTGAAATAGCTAAAAGTTCATGGCATAATGTTTAGTTGGCACAGGCAAGAGGTAGAGTCAGAGACAGTGTGACTAGTAAGAGCTGGCTTAATAACCAGCATCACTTCTCAGTCTTGTTCACTGCAGGACACTCCCTGCCTTCCACTGTCATCCTAGAGTAGGTTCAAGTGAGAAATGTGTGCCTAGCTCCAGTAGGTACTTCGCAAAATGCCACACTGAAAATCCCATCCATCACTTTTAAAGTCCTTATCAATCACCTCCTTTCTCCTTGGTGAAACTGTCATGGACCTCAGCAGAAGCAGAGGTTTGCCTAAGGTAGGAATATACTGAATATGCCAATGATATAGGCAGGATTAGTCAAGCTTGTGTTTTTCAAGAAAAAAGCTAAAAAAAAAAACAAAAAAAGCAATCAAGATAGGCAGCTATTACAAGATTTCTTCTGTTACCTTGGTAGTTGCACAATGACTTTGTGCTAATGCCAAAGTATTTGGGGCTGATATCTGGGTACCCAACTTGTATTGCTACTACACAGAAGTAGAATGTGACTAATGATTCCAGATGGCATTTAAAAGGAAGCTAAAAGGCTGGTTTTCAAAGCTCCCAGAAAAGAAAAGTCTTCCTTCCAAATCTTATCTGTCTTTAATCTGAAGAAGATTTTCTTGAGAGACAAAAGCCGAGCAAAGTACATTTCAGTAGATAATTTAGCATCTCATTCACACATTTTTCATATCTCACTCATTAAAGTGGTAGAGACTTCGCACATCTATGATCTCACATTTCAAAACATGGAAACCATTCAGTGGTTTGATTAGTAGAAGATACTACAGGAACACTGTAAAACACATCAATTAAACTAAATTACTTTTCACAAAATCTGTTTCAGTACATCCACTTTGATTCTGAGTTTAAAAAAGAGCTATTTCTCCATTAGAAACAGCTGAAAAAAATTAGCACATAGATTACTCACAAGGTACATTTTGAAGAAAGTTTAATTAAAGATGACAGCAACCAAATAATAATAGCTCATATTTCATCATATTAATGAACAAGATCAAGCAATTTGTGCTCTGCTTTCATTGTTTGTCTTCCAGAACAAAGCTGCTCTCCTCCTCCTCCATGCAAGAATGCTGTGGCTGTGAGCTGATAAACCATGCTCTCCCACCTTCTTTTGGAAAAAAGACAGGAGGAGGAGCTCACAGCAGGGCAAAGGAGGCCGATGGTTCCGAAACTCATTCTATTCTCTGTATCCAAATCTTGGCATATGAAGTTGGAAGGAAAGAATGAGAGAGACTGACTATACTGAGTGAGAGCAAACACCTTCCCAGCTCACTATCCAGCCTCTGACAGTGGCCAAGAGAGTCACTGTTTACCCCTGCCCTTCTCCAAGGGAGCATACAGGCACTACTAGGCTGAGTAGATATTGACAGAAAGGTGTATGGAAAGTTATACAAGAAGTATAATCAGAAAATATCTGTAAAAATGCTAGGTGATGTCCTGAAAGGGAGCAGATTTGTGTGTTGGTCTTTTGTTATGGTTTAAGCAAAGCTGGCAACAAAGCACCACGAAGCCGCTCACTCACTCCTCCTTCCGTGTGGGATGGGGAGGAGGAAATATAAAGGCAGGTTCATGGGTCGACACAAGGACAGGGATAGATCACTCACCAGTTATGGTCAGGGGCAAAAGACAGACTCAACCTAGGGAAAAAACAAAATCAATTTAATTTACTACCAATCAAGTCAAAATAAGGATACTGAGAAATAAAACCAAATCTTAAAAACACCTTCCCCTACCCTTCCTTTCTTCCCGGGCTCAACTCCTCTCCCAATTTTCTCTACCTCCCCCCCTCCAGTGGCACAGGGGAACACAAGACGGGGGTTGAGGTCAGTTCATCACACCTTGTCTCTGCTGCTCCTTCCTTCTCAGGGGGAGGACTCCTCACTCTTCTCCTGCTCCAGCATGGGGTCCCTCCCATGAGAGACAGTTCTCCATGAACTTCTCTGATGTGAGTCCTTCCCACAGGCTGCAGTTCTTCACAAACTGCTCCAGCATGGGTCTTTTCTGCAGGCTGCAGTCCCTCAGGCACAGGCTGCTCCAGCACAGGCTTTCCCATGGAGTCACAGCCTTCTTTGGTGATATCAGCCTGCTCCAGCATGGGGCCCTCCACGGGCTGCAGGTGGACATCTGCTCCACTGTTCACCTCCATGGGCTGCAGGGGGACAACCTGCCGTCTCACCACGGGCTGCAGGGGCATCCCCTCCTCCAGCACACCTCCTTCTCCACTGACCTTTGCGTCTGCATAGGTGTTTCTCCCACATTCCACTGCCCTCTCTGCCACAGGTTTCCCCTTCTTAAATATGTTCTCCCAGAGGGGCTACCACCATCACTGATGAGCTCAGCCTTGGCCAGAGGTGGGTCCGACTTGGAGCTGGGGAAGCTTCTAGGCGCTTCTCACAGGAGCCATCCCTGTAGCCCCTCTCCTGCTACCAAAACCCCGCCACACAAACCCAAAACATCTTTGTAGACCAGCTGTTACAAATGGAGGTGAACATGTTTAGAGATTCTGAATTCCTTCATCAGGGCCTGACAAGAAGAAGCATAAGCCAGGCTAAAAAGCAGATCAGATCTTGGTATTATATAACTATATGAATATATGAGACTGCTGGAGGCAACAGGATAGTTGTGCCTACTAAGCTGGAAAAAATCTTAAAAAGGCAAGAGGTGGCGGCACAATGTAAAAGAGTGTAGCACAAAAAACCATAATGAGGCACAAACCCCATGCTTCTGCTCACTGTTTGATTTTTAGCATGAAGTAGTTATGGATTTTAGTTTCCAGCTGGAGAATGAAATAATCTTGTATGTCTCCCTTGAGGCTGAGAACTGGGAGGTTAGAGACAAAGTTCCTTTATAGATCATTTGGGGAAACTCATTGCTAAATAGTGATTGGCTAGCTTTGTTCACATAGTTTCCAGAAGGGCATTTAGTCACTGAAAGAATGCTTTAGGATAAGCATGTCTGATTCCAGGGATTTTGATGGCTCCACTGGGATAAGGTATTGATTTTAGTGGCAATGGAGCTGCTCTGCTGTTGTTTGCTTTTGATGTGTTCTGGTTTAGCCATTCTTGTTCTGTGAGAATATTTCCTCTGGTGGTGAATTTGGTGAGGTTAGGGATAGTTGAAAGTCAGCAGGAAGAGTTCTAAAGACATTTCTTTCAAATTATGATCTTTTGACACATGTTGTGACTTGTAGACAAGTTAAGGCCTGTGTCATGCAATGTTAGCCAATTCCTTTTTGCCTTGTAATATCTGGTATCCATGGTAATCTTTCAAAGATTCATTCTTTTTTCTCGGAAGCAGTATTCTTTATGAGTTTGTGGTCAACTTCAGCTTAGTGAGATGGATGTCAGGAGGGATTTCCTCAGTGCAGTTACAACCATATTGAAGGGTTTGGCTATACATTACAGCCTTTGAGGATGCAAAGTTGTTTGCTGGTGTTGTGGAAGCAACCGTGTTAGTTTGCAGATTTTCTGTGTTCAATAATTTATAGATTTGCTGTTGTATTAAGTCAGCCATAAAGACTTGAATGTAGATATCAGTTTTATAGCATTCCAGAGACAGTCTGAGGAAGTGTTCATTAAGTAGGAATATGTTCCCGCTTAAGTATTATTTGGTGGTGGTACACCTAGTGATAATGCTTCTTGACTCCTTCCCTGTAGCAATTCTCATCATGGTGTGCTAAGACTGTGAACACTGTATGTGTTTCAGTGTTTCGGAAGTTACCACACATGAGAAGATAAGTAGAAGTGACTTCATCTTGCTAAAATTATTTGAGGCAGTCAGTGAAATTCTACAGTCATTAGATTGTTGTAAAGCTTCTTCTGAGAACAAAATTTAGGATTTTGGAGAGGACAGACTAGTTCCAAACCAGAGACCTAGCTGTTTACATAAACTCAAATATTGATTTGTTAAGTGGTATCCTTGTGGAGAGCACTACTATCAAGGCTGTTCATGAGTTCAGTATTTTCATGTTTGAAGAGAGATTATCTCTATGTTAGTCAATTCCTCTTCCTCTTGAGTGTCTCATATTTAGTTTTAGTAGGATTTATTGCACAGTGCTTGAATGTATTCCCCTATTATTTTTCTGTAGTTGTTGGAATATGAGAACAGTTCTGTGTTGAATTGGTCTCTTTTGCAGTAGAGTAAGTGAACTAAATAAATCCATGGGTTTTTTGACAGCCTCCTACATTGCATGATCAAATGTATATGATAGTCATAGAACAAGGTGAAAGACTACCAGCATTTTTCATGCAGAAGCATAGGACACAGATGTCTTGTACCTCTTGCCCTGATTTTACCTTCTGTAAGTCCATGTGTAAGTTCCTGGATGGAGATTAAAGAACATCATTTTGGAATTCCACTTAAACCCCCTCAAATGTCAGTGTGTGAAGGCACAAATCACCTCTGCAGAGGAGAGGATATTGCCAGTGGTCTAGAGCATAGTACTGCAGAGACTGTACACACTTGTATGTGAGCGCTACCCTCTGCCCCTTACCCAAGAGAATGCGATCATGCTTGCCCCCTTTTTGGCATAAAATTCTCCAAAAGAAGACAGATCTCTCTGTGTCTCCTTTTCTCACTCTTTCTTGTACCCAGGCCAGTCCTCACAGATCATGAGTTAGATATGCCCTAATTTTGCATAGCTCTAGTTTAACTTTTCTGCATGAAATGACTCACTGCCAAATATTGCATCACAGCCCTGCTGAACAGTCCAAGGAGGATGCAGTATGCTAGCATGGGCAGGCATGCAGAGGTCAAGCAGGACTGACCTGATTCCGACCTTTCTGGTTCCATGCTGGCTACTTGACACTCAGGGAGCTGGATGAAAGTCTAGAGTTTCTTGAGAGATATTTTTCCGAGAAAATCAACATCAGTGAAAGTGTCCTGTGTACAGAAGGGAATTATGCTGTTTGTTCTTTATTCCTCTGTGTTGCCATGTTGGTCTTAAACAGAAAGGGACTATCTAAAACCAGTAGTCTAGCTCAAATGTAAAATGACTATAACCTGTCCTCCAGGTCTGTTTATTTTAATCAACATGAGCAGTAACCCTCTCTTGCTGTCTGCTTAGAAAAGCATCTTGCAGTTATTACTGTCACCTCAGAGACCTGACTCTGTGGATTGCCTAAATGGGACAGATGGAGCTTGTCTAAGGCTGTGTTTCATCAGACCTGTCCTTGGCAGGCCTCCCATAGACATCAGAGCAGACAGTCTGATGCTCTGTGTTTTTGTAAAAACTGAAGGAATATTGAATTTCATGAAAATGGTATTGACATGTTTATATATGGAAAATAGACTGTCAGATTTAGTAATAAGGAGGTTGCTCTGACCTCATAAACCTTTTGCCTGCCAGGCTGTGAGAGATACCAGCAGCTTACATGATGGAAATACAACTTAAACTGTCAAGGCTGCCATAAAAAGAAGGGAAAATGTGAAATAATCACTAGCACTGATTGAGAGTCAGTCATGGGTCTTCATTTTCAGACTTCTTACCTGCGTGTTACAAAGTTGTAATTCCAACATAGGTATTAGCCTGGAGGTCTAGAACTGCATGATAGCTCTCTGCTTTCCAGGTGCAAGCAGTTTCCGCAACTGTAAAGCTGCTAGATAGACACATAGTGAGACAACAATGCAAGAAACCTGTAAAGGCACAAACAGCAGGGAGAAGAACTTGCTTAATCACTTTAAGTCAGTCAGATGAGCAATATACTTCTTTTATAGCTGCATCGCTTTTCTTTCTCAACCCAAAGCCCACTGATGCCAATGGAAAACTTCCCACTGGTTTGAGAGCTTCAGACAGGGGCCATAGAGACAATTCTCAAAGCAAGAAGCCACCTTGGCCTCCTTTCCACTGTCAAGTATTTATGTTCAAACAATAAATAGTGTCCTGGCATCTGGGCCAGGTGCTCAGCCAGGCTGATGTGGTGCCTCTTGTTTGACAAGTACATGAACTTTACAAGTTAAGCACCTAACCCTCAATACTTTTGATTGAGATTATGTCATCTATTGCAGAAAATTTTGGGAAAAATAATTTTTTTTTCTTTAGAGTAATTTTTAAAATCAGACATAGATATGAAATGTGTAAGCTCTCATATTACACTAGGTAAACATAGATCCATGTTTCTAAAACTACTGAGATCTCCTGTCACATATCTCATTCACCTTTTTACAAGGACACTGCACATCTTGAGCCTGATTCCTATTTATAGTGAAGTTTCTTTCTACTCTGGTGGCTAATTACAGAGTACACTTAGAAAAGGACCTTCATTGTTGCCAGAATTATCTGAAAAGGCCTAAGCAAAAATGAGAATAGGTTGTTTCCAATTCATCCTTGAGCAAATTGTTATAGACTTCAGAAATGTAGGGCCTTCATCAAAAGTGATGGAAAAGAATTATGCACTCTTACAAAACTTTATTTCTGCTTTCTGCTTTCTTTACTCTGCAAGTCATCTGACTGATTTCAGAGATTAAACATGAATGAATGAAGCAGAATTTGGTGTGAAGACTTGCTGGTTTTTCAAAATCATGATCATATTCCAAAGTCGTAAAATTTCTTCTGTATCATACTTTTCTGAGACCAGAGGCACACAGGAGGTGGTACTGGAATGCCACTCAGGTCCCCTTCGTTTCCCATCTTCCAGCAGACAGAGAGACATGTAATATAAAACCCACTGGATCCCTCCATTATCCAGTCTGTCACCTTGGTCTTACTCTTCAGAAGAAATGAGATCTTTGTGTTAAGAGAGAAAATAGCAAGAGGAGATGTTGTGCAAGCTGGATTGCTATGTATGGCAAAACAGTGAGAATGGTGCAGTAGTCGTTCTGAAAGAAGATAACCTTGTTGTGGTAGGTGCTTTTACCAGCATCTGGTAAACAGTCCTCTGCATTCAAGTTCTGGCTGTTCATATTAAGAAGAAGAAGGCTGGGAAGAGAAAATAAAAATTAAAGGATACCAAATGTCTTGCATTGTGCCCCAGATTATATACTGATCCATGCTAGAACTAGGTTTCAAACAAAAGCCTCAATGAAAATGAGGGAAAAAGAAATAGTGTGATGGTTTCAGTATATAGAACTGGTATGAGTGAAGAAAACAGTCACAATTAAGTGTGGTCAACCTTCTTGAAACAGTGATTTAACACCTATATAGGCAGATTTTCCAAAACACATATGCAAATCTTTTAATCCTAAAGGTCTTTTTGATGGCAGGTGCCAATGGTCATTTGGAAAATGGAGCTATGTCCTTAGCCAGTTTTTTTCTTTATTTTTATTATTTTGAAGGGAGAGTGGGTTTTAAAGCAAGAGATCAAGATCTTGTATGTTTAAATGTAAAAGGCAGGGATCTGACCAGAAATGAAAACTAGTGCAGTATTTAATGAAAAGAGGTCAGTTCCCTTCCTCCATAAAATGGATTGTTACAATTTGAGAATCTCTCTGCATTTGTACTAAGGCATGTGATGTTGCTACTGTGAGGGGAATGACGAAGGGCAGACTTAAGGTATTAAGTGCCATGATATGACAGGTAATCAGGATCTCTGAAACTATTCCAGTGTCATTAACCATGGGGACAGTTTTGTAGAGGATTGTAGCAAGTCAGGACAACCACGTGATCAGGCCTAGTCAGTATGGGTTTATGAAAGGCAGGTCCTACTTGGCTAACCTGATGTCCTTCTGTGACAAGGTGACCTGCTTAGTGGATGAGGGAGAGGCTATGGAATTTGTTTCCCTGGACTTTAGTAAAGCCTTCGACACTGTTTCCCACAGCATTCTCCTGAAGAAACTGGCTGCTCATGGCTTGGACAGGGCTACTCTTCGCTGGGTAAAAAACTGGCTGGATCACTGGGCCCAAAGAGTTGTGGTGAATGGAGTTAAATCCAGTTGGTGGCCAGTCACAAGTGGTGCTCTCCAGGGCTCAGTACTGGGGCCAGTTCTGTTTAACATCTTTATCAATGATCTGCATGAGGGGATCAAGTGCACCCTCAGTAAGTTTGCAGATGACACCAAGTTGTGTGGGAGTGTTGATCTGCTTGAGGGTAGAGAGGCTCTTCAGAAGGATCTGGACAGCCTGGATGGATGGGCCGAGGCCAACACCTAGGAGATGCAACAAGGCCAAGTGCCGGGTCCTGCACTTCGGTCACAACCACCCCATGCAGTACTACAGGCTTGGGGAAGAGTGGCTGGAAAGCTGCCCGGCAGAAAAGGACCTGAGGGTGCTGGTCAACAGCTGGCTGAATATGAGCCAGCAGTGTGCCGAGGTGGCCAAGAAGGCCAATAGCATCCTGGCTTGTATCAGAAATTGTGTGGCCAGCAGGACTAGGGAAGTGATTGTCACTATCAGACAGACATTGAGGTGCTGGAGCGTGTGCAAAGAGCAACACAGCTGGTGAAGGGTCTAGAGCACAAGTCTTATGAGGAGCAGCTGAGGGAACTGGGTTTGTTTAGTCTGGCGAAAAGGAGGCTGAGGGGAGACCTTCTCGCTCTCTACAACTACCTGAAAGGAGGTTGTAGTGAGGTAGGTGTCAGCTTCTTTTCTCAAGTAACAAGTGATAGGGTGAGAGGAAATGGCCTCAAGCTGAGCCAGGGGAGGTTTAGATTGGATATTAGGAAAAGTTCTTCACTGTAAAGGTTATCAACCATTGGAACAGGCTGCCCAGGGAAGTGGTTGAGTCACCATCCCTGGAGGTATTTAAAAGATGTGTAGATGTGTCACTTAGGGACATGGTTTAGAGGTGGACTTAGTAGAATTATGTTAACAGTTGACTCAATGATCTTAAGCATCTTTTCCAACCTAAATGATTCCAAGATTCTGTGATTCTAAGTCTTCCGTCACCAGAAGTGTTTGCATTTATTAGTTCAGATGATTCTTTGCCTTAAAAAATATCTCTTAGTCAAAGCACAATGGTTATAGGGCAAACTTTTGGCTTTGATAGTATAGGAGGTTGGACTACAGAGTGGAACATTCCGGTCAATTTCTGAATTTGTGAATAATGGAACACATCCTTGTTGGTGTGCTGGGGGAAGGCTGTTAAAGGCTAGCTAATCTGTCTGAAAACTTATTTCCCTTGTGAGAAGAGTGCTTTACTTTCAGTAGTCTTGGTAAAAGTTACCCTATTTCACCCTTCCTCTCAAGGTAATAAATACGACTATCACCTTGAACAATTACATAAAAGAGAAAGGATGAATTCTGCCAGTAAAAGCACCTTCCAGTGAGTCTTCCCTATTTTTTGTACCTAGCACAATACCAAAAGAAAACTTGGCGGAAGTAAAGATCATGACATTTAGAAGCAATTTTTAGCCAACCACTGATTTTTGTGTTACACAGATATATGATGGAGTGTGTATAAATATGCTCCAGAAGCAAAAACCTCTTGAGAAATGACTGCACTGGACACTTGCACAACTATTAAAAGCCCTCACCATTTGGATAGTAAAAGACTTAGCTCTTAAACCCACTTGCCCTTAGCATCAGGAAGTCATATCCACCATCCAAAAAATTATGAACAAGTTTTATAGTTTATGTCTATGGCTTAAAAGGTTTTGTCTTCCACGTTGGCTCCTTCTACAACAATCTGACTGACTACAACTTCTTGCTGTGCCTCATGAATTTCAAGAAGCAAAATTCCAAGGACTTGGTTTCTCAGACTCTTTTTATTCTCCTTTTCTTTCCTACGAAACAACTTTGAGGACCTCATGTGTCAGGCTTCTTTTCATCCTTTAATTCTTCCAGATATTTTTTTACTTTTCTTTAAGATGCTTTCATTTTTTTTTTTTCTCAGCTCCTATTTTATGCCATGTCGCCCAACTAAAACAGTTCAGGCTTCCAACTTCACACAGATACCTATAACCAGCTTTTTCTTTACAAATAAACAATCATGCACCCTATAGCATTAACATGTAGGAGTGGCTGTAAAATAAACATAACCATGCATTTAATGGGGAGGGGAACCTTTCATAAGCTTCTCTTCATTAGAGAAGAAATCTTTACCTTAAGTATTTAAGTGACTGTCTTGGGATTGATAAGGTTTTCCACTTGGGTATACATCTCAGTCTGTATCTCACTTCTAAACAGGTATTGTAATTTTTTCCACGTCATGCCATTCATTTTTTGCTCATATCTGGTGGATGTCTTGTAACTACTTAGAAATCTCAAGTTCAGCAGTATCTTTTCATTATAATAGTATTTCCCACAGACAAAAAAATATGCATGATTTTGCTGTCTAATTCAGAGATGCTGATACTGTTTCCATCCTGGATGCATACTTCATACTGCATAGATTATTTTTTTTTAACCTAACACAGCAGGTGATAACATATAAACAGTCTCCAGCTCTCAGTAGATTTTACTATTAAAAAAAAAAAAAGCCTGCTGCTTCCCCCCCGCCCAACACTAACATAAACCTTGCAAAGCACAGGAAACAGTTTCATTTTAAGGCCATGAAACAAAATGCAATAAAGTAGAAGACATAATGTGTTCCAGGGTTTGTAATCAATGCATCAAGCTTTGTTTACTGCCATAGCCCTTTTCAGTCAAATTTTTGTTAGTTTTCTCCTAATGGCCTCCAATCTGTGAAAATGCTTAAAAGCAAAGAGTTGCAATCTGATATAAAAAAATCTGCACTTCAGATCTTCCTGTTGGCTATGTATTTTCGTTGGAATGGAATTTCTCTGAATGGCAATGTCACTTTTGGCAATGTTTTGGATAATTTTGATGAGTAAAAATAAACAAACCCATTTTACTTCCAAAAGGGCATATCTGCTCACTGATTTTGCACTTTGGTGACGAGGTGGCAGACACTTGGGGGAACACCTTCTCCATAAAATTGACACACTTCTTTTCATCTTAGGGAAACAAAAGCCACTGTTAAAGTGGTTGCACTTCATGTAAGATATACAATGTAATTTTCATGCTTGTTCCCATTCCATAAGATACATGAATGCTCACTTTCTATGGCAAATTTTAAATGTGTCAACTGCGGCCTTGAAAACTTTGGTGAATTACAGTAACATTAAATATCTGCTTAAAGATATTTCTGTATATTCATCCATCTCTTGGGTTTTGTAGCTCTACCACTATAAATTGTCTGTCTGTCTGTGCTGCATATGAAGTACAGATTTCTGGAAGTGAGAGCTCTTCCTTAAGTAACTGCAGAGAGGAATATGAACACAAAATATTGAGCTGATATAAAGGAATACATTCCCTTGAAAGACAAAATTGTGCTCAATGTTGTTTCTCCATGTATTCTGGTCTAATCTCCAAAAGCAGATTTGTTCCAAAGTAATGGTGTAACAAGCAGATTCACTTGCTTATTGACATCAGGCATCACAGAGGGGAATCATTTTACTTGGAGGCAACCCAATCTGAATTTCTTGCTCCGTCTTTTCTGAGGCCTTCTGTTGACTAGAAAATTGTGGAGTATTCTTCCTGGACTTCAAAAGTGCATTTGAAGCCAGGAGAGAATATGATGCAGTGAACCTCTTAGGAACAGACAGTAATACTAGTTTTATTTCACCCTAATTTTTTGAAGTGTCTTTCAAATTACTGGCCACATTCTTCCACAATGAAGAGCTCTGTTGTACATCAGTCTTAGCAAGAAACTGGGAACCTTAAGAATCCCATTAAGTACCTAAATACCCCTTAAAGCATGTCCCTGTTGGTCTTTTCACATGTTTTTCTGAATTTCTGCAACACATATGACATGTGAGAATAGTTAGAATGATGCTAGTGATAAAATCCAAGTGTCTTTAATTTTGAATGTCTCTGTGGGACAATGTTTGTTGGCATCATTAAAAAAATGCTGGGGAATAATCAGAAAAGATTAAATTATTAATAGCATTTTTATTAGGAAATGCCAACTTGAATTTAGTAGTTGTGAATTGTACTCTGTACATTTTTCTTTAAAAAAAAAATACAACAGTTTAGCTACTTCCTTTAATATTCATGGTTAGAGTATAGTTCTCCCATATCACTAGAGTGGGTTGATACATGGATTCCAACTTTCTTGGGCCAGCAGTTCCTAGGTGACAGAGATGGTACAATTTGCCCTCTTTTATACACACTTCTCTAGTTCAAGTACATTGGCTGGCACAAATCACTGTAGGTGTCTTTCTGACAGCATATCTATGTATTGTAAAACATAGACAGCAAATAAGATCAACAGTTTGTCAGAGAAACACAGAGCACTCCCACAAATCAACTGAGACAAAAGAGCCGCTTTGTCAACTTCAACCATAGGTTCATTTATCCAGCAACCTGCCTGTGAAAGTCGTCAGTAGCAAATGTTTAGGAAATATCTATGAGAAATGCAGCATGTGTAGAGCATTTTTTTCTCCAGGTCCTACCTTTCTAGGGTGCACCAGTCTGCCGTTCAGATGCCTCCTTGACCAAAAGGTGCATTTTGATCAGTGGGTATAACGACAGTGGGAGGACCAGTTCTCCATCAATTTGTCTTATCCTGCTTTCTGACCCATTTCTATTTCTCGCTTCTCGTACATCATGTGACAATGAATTCAACAGCTTGATGGTGTATGGTTTGGGAAATCTATTTCCTCAGTCTTTATTTTTTACACTTTTTTCTTGTTTTGTGCTCTCTAGATTTTAAGCTTTGTTTCTAAACAAAGCATGATGATACTTGCACATGCCACCTCAAAGTGTTAGGAAACTCTCCTTTCCTTCCTAATGCTCCTAGGTCCACAGAGATATATTGCCTGATTTCTAAACAACCCTAACCTGGTTTATGAAGACAAGTTGACTGTTCCCCCATCTTTTTCTTTTTACCCCTTCCATCTCCAAAAGTGTCAATAAAATTTCTTTACATTCCTGAAGAAACTGCTAGAGATTTGTTCACATTCTCTTTTTTGTATAAGGAAGTGAAAAATTATGTACTTCCTTGAACAATGCAGTAAAGAGCACACTTATTGTTAGTAAATTACTTCTGCCTGCTAGCTAGTATAGTTCCACCAGACTTCATCCTTTTCTTTCCTAAAAACTGTCTTCACAACATACCTCCTAGTTACAAGTAATCTTAGAAGGAAAAGGATTCCAAATTCTGTATTATTACCTATAGATGCACTTCATGGTTTTCTCTAACCAATTTTCAGCTTGTGAAAGTTACAGAAGCTGCACATAGAAAACTTCTGTATGTTTTTAAAGCACATAAGCAAACCATGAACCTGAAGGTCAAAGTGATTTTATTACTATATAAAAGAAAACTGAAATAAAGAGGCAAGGCTGCTACTTTATTTTAAAAAATAAAATTAAATGGCACACAAGTATTCCCACAATACATCACTGCCTTGAAAGCACAAAGCCTTTTGTAGCTGTATGATAACAACTTCTGGTAATAAAAGCAAAAACTGTACTGTTTTTCCAGATGATTTTAAGCCATGGCCACCAGATATTAAAAATATAAAAAAATCTGAAAATCCCCTATTGTGCTAACAAGTGGTGATTCATATGAAAACCACATTGTTCATTGTTATCCAAGACCAATTAATTTTCTGAAGCTAGCACACAATGTCTCTATGTAGGAGATTCAGTCAATGCCATTATAAAGTTATCCAAGACCATGACTCATTTCCTAATACTTCTTCTCTCAGTACACAAAGGATATTCCACTACATCTTAAAAAAAGAAATAGCAGAGAAGCAAACGTAGGAAAATGTATTGTATTTCCCTATGACCTGTTATTGTATGACCAGTCCTCAAGAGTCCAGAGCAAAATCTATCTATTTTACAAGGCCTGTTCAACATTGGTCTGGAATACAGCTGTGCAAAACTTCTGTTGCAAAACCTCCAAACCTAAAAAGAGGCTGAGGTTTCCATGAAACAACAAGAGCTTTGGTTTGAGTGTCTGATGTAGGAAGTTAGCACTCTGGGAAAGTGGATGCCATGAGAAGACAGGCAGTCACAGAACTTCTGGACATGTTCAGCAGCTAAAACCAACCACTGCTCTCCTGGAGGCTGGAGATTTCTATCAACTTGTCAAAGTGGAAGTTAAGCCCTTTTGTAAATGTGGTTGAAACAGAGGACTAGAAGCAAACTTCTGGGGGAAGGCATTCATCTTCTTAGGAGCCAAACCACCACTACTGTACTTTTCATTGCAAATAATTAATTTGAAACTATATCAGGTCCCTCAGTTTACAGCCATCTCAGAGTTGGACAGAATGAGGGTTCAAATTGAAAACAAGCTGTGTATTAAGGTGCTTGCATAGGAGCTCTGACTTTTCTCAGAACCAAAGACTGTATTTGAAGGAAGAGATCCACACTTCCAAAGGAAACTAATGAAATTTAGCATATTTATTAGGAAGCTCAGATTGTATTACAAAATACACCAATGATCAGTCTCAGAAATCCTCTGATTTCATTGGAGCCTCTTTAACAGGGTTATGGTCCTCTAGCACCCCTCAAGTTGTTAGTCATCTGTCTGTCTTCCTCCTCTAATAGAAATACTCAGGAAATAGTTTATTGTGATAAAAATTCCAAGGAAATGATCTTTTAAAGAATTATTTCAACATAAAATAACAAAGTAAGCATGGTTTGGGTTGGAAGGGACCTTTAAATGTCATCTAGTCAAACCCCACTGTCATGGATGGGGACATCTCTCACTAGATCACGTTGCTCAAAGTCCCATCCAACCTGACCTTGAAGACTTCCAATGATGGGTCATCCACAACTGCTCTGAGTAACCTGTTCCATTGTCTCACTACCCTCAATCATAAAGAATTTTTGCCCTATATCCAATCTAAATCTTCCCTTTTTGAGTTTAAAACCATGGCCCCTTGTCCTGTCACTACAGGCCCTGGCAAAAAGTCTCTCTCCACCTTTCTTGTCAGCCCCCTTTAAGTATTGAAAGGTCACAATAAGGTCTCCCCAAAGCCTTCTTTTCTCCGGCCTGAACAATCCCAATTCTCTGAGCCCTTCTTCATAAGAGAGATGTTCCAGCCCTCTGATCATTTCTGTGGCCTCCTCTAGACCCTCTCTAACAGGTCCATGTCTTTCTTGTGCTCAGGGCCCCAGGGCTGGACACAGTACTCTAGGAGGGGTCTCACCAGATCAGAATAGAGGGGGAAAATCCCCTCCCTCAACCTGATGGCCACGTTTCTTTTGATTCAGCCCAGCATATGATTGGCTTTCTGGGCTGTAAGTGCACATTGCTGGCTCATGTCTAATTTTTCATCCACCAGGTATCCCCAAGTCATTCCGCACTGGCTGCTCTCAATCCATTCATCCCCCAGTCTGTACTGATACTCGTGATTGCCCAGACCCAGATGCAGGACCTTGCACTTGGCCTGGTTGAACTTCATAAGCTTCACATGGGCCCACTCCTCCAGCCTGTCAAGGTGCCCCTGGATGTCATCCTTTCCCTCTAGCATACCAAGTACACCACTCAGCTTGGTGTCACCTGCAAACTTGCTGATGGTGCACTCAATCCCACTGTCTATGTCATTAATAAAGATATTGAACAGTACCAGTCCCAATATGGACCCCTGAGAGACAGCACTTGTTACCGATCTCCATTTGGACATAGACTGTTTGACTGCAGCTTTTTCGATATGGCCATCCAGCCAATTCCTTATCCATCAAATAATCCATCCATCAAATCCATATCTCTCCAATTTAGCAACAAGGATGTTGTGTGGGACCGTGCCAAAGGCCTTACAGAAGTCAAGGTAGATGACATTAGTTGATCTTCCCTTATCCACCAATGCAGTCACTCCATCATAGAAGGCCACTGGGTTGGCCAGGCACGATTTGCCCTTTGTGAAGCCATGTTGGCTGTCTCTAATCACCTCCGTGTCATCCATATGCCTTGACATAGCTTCCAGAAAGATCTGTTCCATGATCTTATGGGGCACAGAGGTGAGGCTGACTGGTCAGTAGTCCCCAGGGTTCTCCTTTCTACCCTTTTAAAAATGGGTGTGATGTTTCCCTTTTTCCAGTCACTGAGGACTTCACCACTATTCAAATGTGATAGAAAGTGGCTTAGTGACTACATCAGCTAATTTCCTCAGGACCCTGGGATGCATCTCACTGGGTCGCATGAACTTGTGTATGTTCAGGTTCCTCAGGTGGTCTCAAACCTGATCTTTTCCTATGAAGGCAGGACTTCATTCGCCTAGTCCCTGACTTGAGATTCAGGGATGTGAGGGATGTGGGAAGAGCAACTGACAATGAAAACTGAGGCAAAAATCTGTTGAGTACCTCAGCCTGTTAATTGTCACCAGATCCCTAGTCTCATTTATCAGGGAGTTACAATTTCCTTTGTCTTCCTTTTCTGATTAATGTAGCTGTAGAAGCCCTTCCTTCTATTCTTCATATCCCTTGCCAAATTTAACTTCATCTGTGCCTTAGCCTTCCTGATCCCTTCCCTACAGTCCTGAGCAGTATCCCTATATTCTGCTCAGGATGTATGTCCTGCTTCCACTGCCTATGCTCTTCCTTCTTGTGTTTCAGTTTGACCAGGAAGTCCTTACTCAGTGTGGTGGGTTGACCCTGGTTGGATGCCAGGTGCCCACCAAAGCCGCTCTATCACTCCCCCTCCTCAGCTGGACGGGGGGGAGAAAATATAACAAAAGGCTCGTGGGTCAAGATAAGGACAGTTTAATAAAGCGATAGCAAAGGTTGCGCCCACGAAAGCAAAGGAAAACAAAGGATGTTATTCTCTACTTCCCATCAGCAGGCGATGTCTAGCCGCTTCCCGGGAAGCAGGGCTTCGGTACGCGTAGTGGTTGCTCCGGAAGAAAAAAATGCCCCCCTTCCGTCTCCCTTTACTTAGCTTTTCTATCTGAGCTGACGTCATATGCTATGGAATATCTGTTTGGTTAGTTTAGGTCAGCTGTCCTGGTTATGTCCCCTCCCAAGATCTTGCCCTGCCCCAGCCTGCCATTGGGGGGGGGCAAAAATGTTGGAGAGACAGCCTTGATGCTGTGCCAGCATTGCTCAGCTGTAGCCAAAACACTGGTGTGCTATCAACACCTTTCTAGCTACTGATGCAGAGCACAGTGCTATGAGGGCTGCCATGGGGAGTATTAACTCCATCTCAGCCAGACCCAATACACTCAGCAATGCTGGTCTCCCACCTTGTTTTCCTGGTTTCTTACACATGGGAATCAAGAGTGTTTTTGCTCTAATAAAAATGTCTTCAAATAGCTGCCAGCTTTCTCCGGCACCTTTATCCTTGAGGGCAGTTTCTGAGGGGATCCCATCTGCCAGTTCCTTAAACAACTGAAAGTTCCCTTTCCTAAGATTTAAGGGCCTTGACTATACTTTTCACCTAGCCTATATGCCTTAAGACCATGAAATTCACCAGGGCATGATCACTGCAGCCCAGGCTACCACCAATCTTGACCTTTCCGATAAGTTCCTCTGCGTTGGTGAGCAACAGGTCTAATAACACGTCTCCTTTGGTTGGGCTTTCTGTCACCTAGATTAGAAAGTTATCCTCAGTGCACTCCAAGAGTCTCCTATACGGCTTGCAGCTTGCTGGGTTGCTTTTCCAGCAAATGTCAGGGTGGTTGAATTCATCTAGCAGGATCAGAGCCTGTGAGCATGATGTTTCTTGTAGCTGAAGTAAGAACAATTCACCAACATCTTCCCCTTGATCAGGTAGCCTGTAGTAAACACCAATCATTAGGTTTTCTTTTTTGGCTTGGTCTAATAATTTTCACCTATAAGCTTTCAACCTGTGCACTGCTGTTTTTCAAAGAAAGCTCTGTGCAATCAATCCATTTTTTAACATAGAGGGCAACACCCCCACCTTTCCTTCCTTGCCTGTCCCGCCCAAACAGTTTATAGCCATCAACTGTAGTGCCTCAATCATGTGATTCAACCCACCAAGTTTCAGTGACAGTGAAACTTGTGATCATAGCTTTCCAGTTACACAATGTCTTCCAGCTCCTTCTGTTAACCATGCTGCATGCATTGGTATAGAGACGCTTCAGTTTCACCATTGACTCTCTCACCTTTTGGTGGAACTTTTTTGGAGGGTTGGGGGGTATTCCGCACTACTCTGGTAGGTGCGCTCATCCACCCTGTTGTTTGTGAGTACGCAAGTGCCATGGCTTTGCACCCCAACCCCCAAGTTCATTAGCTTAAGAACTTCTAATGGAGTTGGTTTATAAGTGGCGAAAGCCCATTTATGATTTTTTAGTTCCTCAGATTGGCAGCACTAGCTCATTTCACCAAAGGTTTTTATCTCAAAAGATTCTCTTTTAGGTATATAATGCATTTCTTTAGGAAAATTACCCATTTTCAGTACAGTTGAAGTCATGTAGTCCTGACACAGTGTATCTGTGTAACATAAATTTTGTGATGCTTGGGGTTTTTTTCTGAAATACTTGGATTCTGGGATTTAATGATAAAATGAGAGTCTTTAGTTTCTCATTAGGGGAAAGATAAAATTTCTAGCTCTTATAGACAGAAAGGGATGTTGCAAAAAATGACCTCCCATTCCTGAAGGAACTTGAAGGAATATAAAAAGAAGAATGATAGAGTTAAATATACAGCTTCTATATCATCTGATTAGGGCAATACCATCTAATATCTCAGACAGTGTCTAGCAGAGATCCACATCTGGGGATAGACAAAAGCAGGTTGGCTGAGACTCATGACTTTGTCATGACAAATACCAAGGAAGGAAGAAGGTACAGAAGGTGGAAGAAGGATTATTGATGCTTTTGGCTAGGTTTATGTCTGCCAAAAGTTACTACAGTCCTCATTCTGGCTGCTCGAGATCAAGTCATCCTCAAACCAGTTCACTGGCATGATCTCCCTGCTGTCACACAAAACACAGTTTGTGTTAAGCCCAGCTTTGAAGATGACTGTGAAGACCCCTAAACAGACCTGTCAAGGACTGTTTATGCTGGCATTAAATTTCCTATGGAGATTTTTGCTGTAAGAAGCACCACACCTTTTTTCTTCTTCTTCTTTCAAATATTAATGATAAATTTAATGCTTGTCAGAGGGGTCTGTGACAGCCAAAGGAAAAGAGCAAGAAGCTAGAAAGGATACAAACAAATGTCAGAAATGCTTCCTTATGTAACATCAATGTTATTGCTGTCATGCTTTTAGAGGCCATGCTGACATGTCACACTGAGAGGTGAAGAGTATGGCGGGAGAGGCAGTAAGAATTGCCACTGATAAAATGCAGTTGTCCTGAGGAACAACGGCAGGGTACCCAGAAGGTGACAAACACAAAGTTAATCTTATATTTCTATACCTTTTTGTTAAAAAAACCCACATGCTCAAAACCCTCAGTATAGCATGTGTGGATAAAAACCAAGTTGTTTATTTATTCCTTGCAAAGGAATGTGATTAGCCCTTCAGGCGGCAACTATGCCAACTGAAATTGCACACTGTGGTTAGTGTTACTGGGAAATTAAGGCCAGAGGTCAAAGAGTATGTATATGTATGTGCGGATAACTTGGAGCGGAGCAGGTTGTGGTACACAGGCAAGACTCTGTTGGCACAGCTTTGAGATACAAATTCTAGTAAGCTGTAGGTGATAGCCTCTTTCTGAAATTGAATTAACCTTGGAATACTTGATTTTTGTATTGCATCTGCATGATGACTCTCAGCAGCACTGTGTAGGAAGGTGTTTCAAGTGCCAGCTCTAGACCTTGGTCTAGATCCTCTGCCAGGACTCATTTCTCTTATTATGGAACAGCCTACCCTGGTGGAACAAGGCAGAACAAATCAGATCCCCAAATATTGGACTTCCTGATGAATCTTCATTTAGCATCTATGTAATAATTCAGTACCTCCTGCTGCATCTGTGAGAAGAGAGACACTACCTCTTAATTACAAATAACTGCTTATCTTGGCCTGTGGTTTAGGTTGTGGTTTTGGACATTAGTTTCAGGACTGGCAGTGTTGTTGCATATGCAGATAAGCAAGGCATATTTGACTTTGATTACATAAAAAACTGATCAATATTTCTCCAAAATTCATTATTTTATGTGGTGATGTTGCTTTGGAACTAAGATCTGAAGTGAAGACATGGGTCGTATGACGAAAATACAGTCTCATCAGCAGACTAGAAATTGTGGAGGTTTTGTGTGGCTTTCAAATGTGCAAAGTGATAGGGACAACATTTTTCACACAGAATGGTTATCTTTGACCCAGTGTGCACTCCTTACTCAGAGAATGAGAGTTCTGTTCCTGGTCATGTTGAAATTGGACTTTTTGATTCAATTAGGTTTGATAGGAGATCTCTCTGAGAAGCAGTAAAAAATATGCCTTTGTGTTACGGCTGTTAAAGTCACAGACATGGAGGGAGAGAGGTGAAAGGAATTTGAAAGTATTTTTGTCCCCTGAGAATTTCAATATCTGATCTAAATCTTTTCCTATTCTAAATATATTAGATTATCTTGTCTCCACGGAAAAAGGAAGGATCTGTTACATGCCCCTGCTATATTGCCTAAGTAAATGAGCTTTCTAAATCATCCAGTAAAATCTGCTTTGTGCTGTGTCAACGTGCAGTTGGACTGAGATATTAGGTCTATATTGCCCTGGCTTTTATATGTGAGTAGAGGATTGATGTAAGGGAGAGCTTCAGAAAAGTTACAGGTCTCTCAGCACAAGATCCCAAATACATCCTAGGATCTGGACAAAATACCACTCCAGCACAGAGTCCACATTGATATGCAGGGAAATACAGCTTCCTTTCTGTTTGGTACCTGAGTTCTCTGGCTGACGCCCATAGAGACACAAGAGAGAAAATCAGATTAAGCCTTTTCTTGTTCCTGGGTTGCATTGTAAAACTCTACCATCAAGACTAATTTTCAATTTTAAAATTGTTCAAATTTATTTCACAAAATATTCTAGCTTTCTGTAGAAAATGCAGAAGATTCTGTATCTGATCAAGAAATCAAATCACCATAAATATTATCTGCATTTTTATAGTAAAAAAAGTGGAGGACATCAACTCTGAAGTGGCACTAGGAGTTAGTATACATGTGACTTATGCAGTTATTCTTGTGGGCTAGACTCTCACATGATGTATCTCATCATGAGATACAGAGTTGAGAGTGTATTGGGTTTGTGTGGTGGGGTTTGGTAGCATGAGAGGGGCTACAGGGATGGCTCCTGTGAGAAGCTGCTAGAAGCTTCCCCAGCTCCAAGTTGGACCCACCTCTAGCCTAGGCCGAGCTCATCAGCGACGGTGGTAGTGCCTCTGGGATAACATTTAAGAACGGAAACCTGCAGTGGAAGAAGGGAGTGGAATGTGAGAGAAACCCCTCTGCAGATACCATGGTCAGTGAAGAAGGAGGGGGAGGAGGTGCACCGGAGGGGGGGATGCCCCTGCAGCCCGTGGTGAGACGGCAGGCTGTCCCCCCCCAGCCCATGGAGGGGAGTGGGGGAGCAGATGCCCACCTGCAGCCCGGGGAGGGCCCCATGCTGGAGCAGGGGGATGCCCCCAAAGAAGGCCGTGACTCCATGGGAAAGTCTGTGCTGGAGCAGTCTGTGCCTGAGGGACTACAGCCTGTAGAAAGGACCCACACTGGAGCAGTTTGTGAAGAACTGCAGCCTGTGGGAAGGACTCATGGAGAACTATCTCTCGTGGGAGGGACCCCATGCTGGAGCAGGAGAAGAGTGAGGAGTCCTCCCCCTGAGGAGGAAGGAGCGGGAGAGACAAGGTGTGATGAACTGACCCCAACCCCCATCCTGCATCCCCCTGCACCACTGGAGGTGGGGGGAGGTAGAGAAAATCGGGAGTGGAGTTGAGCCTGGGAAGAAGGGAGGGGTAGGAGAAGGTGTTTTTAAGATTTGGTTTTACTTCTCATTATCCTGTTTTGATTTGACTGATAGCAAATTAAATTGATTTTTTTTCCCCAAGTTGACTCTGGTTTTTGCCCATGACCATAGTTGTTGAGTGATGCTTCCCCATCCTTGTCTTGACCCACAAGCCTTTTGTTTTATTTTCTCCTCCCCATCCCACCTGGGGGAGGAGTGAGTGAGCGGCCGCATGGTGCTTCATTGCCAGCTGGGCTTAAACCATGACAGAGGGGAAGAGTCATTAGGTTATGAGATGTCATGGGAGACAAAACCTAACCTTTGGGACCAAAGGTCCTGTGAAGCTCCTTGTAGTACTTCAGAAAAGATCTATATGGAAATTAGCTGAAACAGTCAATATTTTCTTTTCTCATCCTCATGATTGTTGGGAGGAGGTGCTTAGCAATGAGACAGGCTAGGAACAAGGTCTGCTGTGTTTTTCAACCATCCTCCTATCACTGAGAGGACCCTCTGAAATATCCAAGTCATGGACAACAGCCAGAACTGATACAGCCAGTGAAGGGATCACATCACTTCCTAAAAATGAAAGCCTTCTGTCACTGTCATAATTGCCAATGCCATTGAAATTGCCCTGGCTCTATTTAATCCTTATAGGTTTCCCCACTCCTCATTTCTAAATTGCCATTTTTGCCTTTTATGCTAAAACTAAAGGCACTTTGAACCTTGCACTTTGCACAGTGAGTTATGAGACATTTTAAATTGAGGTGTACTGAGGGATAGTTTACCTCTGGCTCTCACAGATTTGATCTGAGATTTGTTCCATAAGCTGCAGCAGAGTGAGAAATTTGCAACTTAAAAGGATTGAGTTATATTTATGTTCTGACAAATCCTCAACTGTAATAGACTGAGAAATGTTTTATCTCTAGCACTTGCACTTTGCTCTGAGATTTGCATCATTTAGAGGGGACTGAAATTGCTCTGCACTTGTAGCTTTTCTCTCTCTGACAAATGGCTTGAGCTTCTGAGATCTTAGATGAGTGCCACAGTGAGGAAACACTAAAAATTAATAATAAGTGACTCTCTGAGGAACAAATAAGATGCTGATCTCTTTTCATTCAATATGCACCAATAGAGTCATCTGGAAAGGGAAATGCAGAACAACCTTAATTTGAGGGATGGTGTGCTAGCAAGATCCTTCCGTCTGCTATCTCAAAGGAGGTAGGGGATGGAGATCCATGTGGTAGCAAAGATGCAAGGGCTATTGATGTGTTAGAAACCATGGAATCGCTTGAGAATGGTCACATAGGAATTTGGGTTTCTCCCCCCAGAAAGGTGGTGCAATCAATATCCCAAGTGAAGTTCATCTACACCAATGCACACAGCATCGGCAACAAACAGGATGAGCTGGAAGTCATTGTGCAGCTGGAAAAATATGATATAGTTGCCGTCACAGAAACATGGTGGGATGACTCACACAACTGGAGTGCTGCGGTGGATAGCTATAAGATCTTCAGAAGGAATAGGCAAGGAAGGAGAGGCAGTGGGGTAGCTCCGTATGTCAGGGAGTGTTTTGACTATCTAGAGGTAGATGGTGGTGACAATAGGGTTGAGGGTTTATGGGTGAGAATCAGGGGGAAGGCCAACAAAGCAGATATCATGATGGGAGACTGTTACAGACCACCCAAACAGGATGAAGAGGCAGATGAAATATTCTATAAGCATCTGGGAGAAGTCTCACAATTGCTAGCCCTTGTTCTCGTGGAGGACTTCAACTTACTGGATGTCTGCTAGAAATACAATACAGCAGAGAGGAAACAGTCTAGGAGGTTCCTGGAGTGTGTGGCAGATAAATTCCTGACACAGCTGGTAAGTGAGACAACTAAGGAAGGCACCCCACTGGATTTGTTGTTTGTGAACAGAGAAGGACTTGTGGGTGATGTGATGGGTGGTGGCCATCTTGGACACAGTGATCCTGAAACAATAGTTTTTGATTCTTGGAGAAGTAAGGAACAGGGTTAGCAAGACTGCTACCTTAGACTTCTGGAAGGCAGACTTTGGTCTGTTTAGGGGTCTGGTTGACAGAATCCCTTGGGAGGCAGTCCTGAAGGGCAAAGGAGTCCAATAAGGCTGGACATTCTTCAAGAAGGAAGTCTTAAAGGTGCCATCCCTATGTGCCAAAATACAAGCCGGTGGGAAAGAAGACCAGCCTGGCTGAACAGAGAGCTTTGGCTGGAACTCTGGGAAAAAAAGAGGGTTCATGACCTTTGGAAGAAGAGGCAGGCAACTCAGAAGGACTACAAAGATGTTGTGAGGTTATACAGGAAGAAAATTAGAAAGGCCAAAGCCCAACTAGAATTTAATTTGGATACTGCAGACTCATGACCCAATTTCTCGGGACGATGACTCAAGTTTGCTGATTCCCAGATCAGGATTAAGGTGAAATGACACCAGGCATCCTTTAACTCACAATAAGAATTGGCATGCTCACCACAAGAATTGGTATGCTGACAACAAGAATTGTCATGAAACCATGTCAGTAAACTGTGTAACATGTGCTAACCACACATCACCAAACATATACAACAGGCCTTGCTTATTTGGGAATCAGTTCAGGGAAGCTGATAAGGAGAGCCCTCCCATTGAGTCACGAGGTTCAGAGTGGACCCCCTTGCTTTCTAGAGTCCCTTTGAGTGAGGAGCCTAGGGGCAGCTGGATCCACTCCTAGTCCCAGACTTGGTCAACAGTTTATGTCTAAAGGGATGAGGTGGAGGGATTACAGAAGAGGGGGGGGGGGGGGGGGGGGGGGGGGG
>NW_010972684.1:204413-205707 GCF_000737465.1 Haliaeetus leucocephalus
GGGGGGGAGAAAGATTTCACCAGTCCTGGGTCCAGCATTGGTTCAGTCAGCTGAGGAGTCCAGTTCCGGTGGGCCCGCGCATGTGGGGCTTCAGTTTGTGCCCTTTTATCATCCTTGCCCCCTCCTTTGGGTGGGCACTTGAACTCATTAGGCTAATTAGGTAGCCTTTGGGCCATGGGTTTGGGGGTTGTTTGGGGAGTAACTTCCCCTTCCCTGCAGGCACGATCTTTGGCCATGCATGGTGAGCTGTCCTGCTCAGCACATCTGAACAGTGCATCAGAACAGGGAGTTGTGCACCCTCCAGCAGGGCCCTCCCTGTCCTGTTGCTAATCTGTGCTGATCAGCTTCTTTTCACCTGTAGTTCCTTGCTAGGCAGGGTTCATTGTTGTGCAGAGTTTGACGTTAGGGAGAACTTGCCCCACCACAATGTTTGAGACATTAACTCTCTCAGTCTCTCACATGCAGTAAAAGACAATAAAAAATGTTTCTATAAATACATAAGCAACAAAAGGAAGGCTACGGAGAATCTGCATCCTTTATTGGATGCAGGGGGAAACATAGTGACAAAGGATGAGGAAAAGTATGAGGTACTTAGTGCCTTCTTTGCCTCAGTCTTTAATAGTAAGACTAGTTGTTCTTGGGGTACCCAGCCCACTGAGCTGGAAGACAGGGGCAGGGAGCAGAACAAATTCCTCATAGTCCAAGGGAAAAAGGTTAGTGACCTGCTACACCACTTAGACATACACAAGTCTATGGGGCCAAAGGGGATCCACCCAAGGGTACTGAGGGAGCTGGCAGAAGTGCTCACCAAGCCACTTTCAATCATTTATCAGCAATCCAGGCTAACCGGGGAGGTCCCACATGACTGGAGATTAGCAAATGTGATGCCCATCTACAAGAAGGGCCAGAAGGAGGCTCCAGGGAACTACAGGCCTGTCAGTCTGACCTTGGTGCCAGGGAAGGTTATGGAGCAGATCATCTTGAGTGCCATCATACAGCACATACAGGACAACCAGGTAACCAAGACCAGTCAGTACGGGTTTATGAAAGCCTGCTCCTGCTTGACTAACTTGATCTTCTTCTGTGACAAGGTGACCTGCTTAGTAGATGAGGGAGAGGCTATGGAATTTGTTTCCCTGGACTTTAGTAAAGCCTTCGACACTGTTTCCCACAGCATTCTCCTGAAGAAACTGGCTGCTCATGGCTTGGACAGGGCTACTCTTTGCTGGGTAAAAAACTGGCTGGATCACTGGGCCCAAAGAGTTGTGGTGAATGGAGTTAAATCCAGTTGGTG
>NW_010972684.1:206560-237645 GCF_000737465.1 Haliaeetus leucocephalus
GGTGCTGGGGAAGAAGGGAGGGGTGGAGGGAAGGTGTTCTGAGATTTCGTTTTATTTCTCATTTACCTTACTCTGGCTGATTTGTAATAAAAAGTGAGCTAATTTTCCCTAAGCTGAGTCTGTTTTGCCTGTGATGGTAATTAGTGAATGATCTCTCCTGTCCTTATCTCGACCCGCAAGCTTTTTGTTATATTTTTCTCTCCCCTGTCCAGCTGAGGATGCGGGAGTGATAGAACGGCTTTGGTGGGCACCTGGCGTCCAGCCAGGGTCAACCCATCACAAACATCTTTATCAATGATCTGCATGAGGGGATCAAGTGCACCCTCAGTAAGTTTGCAGATGACACCAAGTTGGGTGGGAGTGTTGATCTGCTTGAGGGTAGAGAGGCTCTTCAGAAGGATCTGGACAGCCTGGATGGATGGGCCGAGGCCAACACCTAGGAGATGCAACAAGGCCAAGTGCCGGGTCCTGCACCTTGGGTCACAGCAACCCCATGCAGCACTACAGGCTTGGGGAAGAGTGGCTGGAAAGCTGCCCGGCAGAAAAGGACCTGAGGGTGCTGGTCAACAGCTGGCTGAATATGAGCCAGCGGTGTGCCGAGGTGGCCAAGAAGGCCAATAGCATCCTGGCTTGTATCAGAAATTGTGTGGCCAGCAGGACTAGGGAAGTGATTGTCACTATCAGACAGACATTGAGGTGCTGGAGCATGTGCAAAGAAGAGCAACACAGCTGGTGAAGGGTCTAGAGCACAAGTCTTATGAGGAGCAGCTGAGGGAACTGGGTTTGTTTAGTCTGGCGAAAAGGAGGCTGAGGGGAGACCTTATCGCTCTCTACAACTACCTGAAAGGAGGTTGTAGTGAGGTAGGTGTCAGCTTCTTTTCTCAAGTAACAAGTGATAGGGTGAGAGGAAATGGCCTCAAGCTGAGCCAGGGGAGGTTTAGATTGGATATTAGGAAAAGTTCTTCACTGTAAAGGTTATCAACCATTGGAACAGGCTGCCCAGGGAAGTGGTTGAGTCACCATCCCTGGAGGTATTTAAAAGATGTGTAGATGTGTCACTTAGGGACATGGTTTAGTGGTAGACTTGGCAGGGTTAGGTTAACAGTTGGACAATGATCTTAAAAGTCTTTTCCAACCTAAATGATTCTATGATGCTAATTGTCAGCAGCCTCCATCTTTGCAAAATCTAGAGCTTGTTCATTCTGCCATAATTGTTTTTGATAAGAGAATGACTGGTATTAAATCAAAACCAACTGAATCCTGTGATAATTTTACTATATAAATCAAGATGTGCTGGCCAATATTTCAGGAGCTGTATGTCTCAGATTAACTTGTAAATATGCACAGAGGAAATGAAGTCACGCACTACAGAAGGTGATGAATGACCCCCAGAAAATGTTGATGTAATTCTGCCACAACATTGAAAGACTAGAAAATGCTGAGGATTTTCTTCTTGCTGAGTCTGCATGTAGTAATGAATGTGTTGTCTTCTTTTACACATGCAACATTTAGAGAGGGCAATGTAGTGTTTAATGGAGGATGTAATTAAGGATAAATCAAGTAATTCAGCAATGTTAGTTGCTTGTGTGCACCTTGAAGCTCTGAGAAAAATGCACCGATAATGCAACTTGCTTTTCCTTGTGGTGCTTTCAGGAGCTTAAAATAGCTCTGACTTCCATTTTAAGACTTGAAAGATGCTGCAGGGATACTTGTAATTGTCTTATAATCCACACTTTTGATCAACCTGCAATTACAGCAGCAAAATAATTGGTACCTGTTAACAGGAAACAGTGGAGCTTTTGTCTGAATTAAAGCCATTGGCATAATACAGAGCCCCTTCTTTGGCAAGTATATGGGGGAATGACCATAAATTCCACTTCAGTTTTGGCCACTTGCCCCTGTTAGCTTTCTATGTTCAAATAAATACCAAAAGGTGTCATAATTATGTGGCTTGATCCCACTAATGCTGCAATTCTGGGTTAACTGTCTAGGTGAGGTAATAGACCACATGACTAGAAATAGTGACAAGGCCTTCATTGTCACTTTGCTAATGAATGCCATAATTGTGTCCAGAAGATAAGAAACCTCATGAAAGAGGAAGCAGAAGTGAAAAGGCCAAAGCAGAAGCCCCATGAGAATCTTCAGTAAAGCTTGGCTGCATTAAACACCCACCACAGGAACCATACTGCAAAGATGAGCTGTGCAAATGAAGGCATTTTCAGGCTTCCATGGTTGTGAAGGGTTATCTGTGAAGGATTATCATCTGATCAGGCACTCCCATGCTGTTCCACAGAATCATCTTATCTTAGGCAAATCCACTTGCTTCTTTCATGCTTCAGGTTTCCCACATGCAAAACCATGGAGTTCTTCATGTGTTGTGCTATGATGTGAAGGTGCATTAAAGCTTTATGCAGACAGCCCCAGACTTTTAAAGGAACTTCAGTTCTCTGGGAAGTGATCAGGACACCAAAATATGCTGTGTTTTAGTCTGAAGGCAGAAAATACCTACAAAATGTTTGTTTGCAGAGATGTCAGTGGTCTGGGTCAACTAGGAGCAAGCTGCTCAATGGAACAGGTGGTCAGTATAATGAGCAGTTTTTGTGCAGAAAGCAATAAAGTCAATGACCATCCTATCTGACCTGCTCTTTTGTTCAGAGCAAATGCTACTGAGCCTTGCCTTGTGTTTCCAGATTGCTGAAGGCTTTTGAGAACCCAGCTCCAATTGTGAATTAATGGGATGTGGTGAGTCCATCTGAGTATGTGGGTCTATGGGGTTATGGGGAACTTGGTTGATTTCAGGAAAGCAGAACAAACAACAGATGAAAGCAGCAGTCACCAAAAATAGCTTGAGACCAAGAAAAAGAGATCAGGGAAGACAGAGGGGCAACTGCAGGAAATTGGAGACATTCATACACAGATGCCAGCAAAAAAAGGAGAGGGACAGCTTTACTGCAGGGGGGGGCTTTTGTGGAGATGAAAATGCTAAGAAACAACACGAAGACAAGAGAGGGTCTTCTGTGCTTGGGAGGAAAATTAGGTCTCAGTATTTTAAACCAAAGATTTCTTTGGGATTTGTAGACTTGCTACAGAAATTGTGCCATCACAGACAGTTGTGAGTCCTTGGACGGTGCTGGAGGGAACTTTTGGTTTTGGAAGGTAGAAATCCCCAAATGAAATGGCTGCTTTAGATTTGATACTAATTAACAGGGGGGAATTTACTGTCAATCCAAAAAGGACAAGTAAGTAGGACAAAAGCAATCATGGGGATTTACTTCATTGCTTTAAAAGAGAAGAAAGTGCAAGATAATTAAAGTTAAGCTTAAGGAATTGGTAAGGACTTAGGAAAAGCCTTCTGAAGAAGTAATAGCAAACTGTTCAGGGTGGAGAAGTATGTTTAGAGTTGATTGTGACTGCAACAAGAGGTCATCTCTGACCTAAAAATGAGCAAGGAATTGGACAGAGTGCAAAAATAAGGATGGACACTTGATGACTGTAAGAAGAATGCAAGTATGAAGAGATAGTGGCAGAACACTGTTGCACAGAATAGAGTTTGTATTCACAAGGGACACTAAAGGAAAGCAGAAAAGGTTATACAGACATGCTGGGAATGAGAGAAAAGAAAGCTCAAACACGAGACAGGAAAACTTCTAAGATTTTGAAGAAATGGTTTTTGATCATCAGGGATGGACAGAGAATCCTTTGTCTTGCCTCAAAAGAGGATTGGACTTGGAAGGTTCTTGCAACTTCCCTTACAGCTCGCCTTTCTCTGATCTATGTGACAAGGTAAACCAGCATTTTTGCTATTGAATCACAAAGCAGCAGTAATTATGCCACCATCCTTTTTACAAATGAAGTCTTTAATGACTTTTAAAAAGATTTATTTGATTCTGAAGATAGCACTCCTTGACTGAATAGCAAATTTCTGAAAGCATAAATCAGTATGCTCAGTAGAAGACCCATATTTTTGAGGGAAGGCAGGACTCACAGTTTTGAACAGAAAACACTGATCAAGTCAGGTGTGAATGTGAATTAATGCCTGTTGCTGCTTGTCAGCAGTTGTGTGACAACTAGCTGCCAATCACCCATTTCCAAATGTGCTTTAGAAACACAGTCCTGATGGCACCCAGCTTGAATTCACAGTGGGAGAAATTGTGTGCCCCAAACCTTGAGTTCCTCCTGCTGAGATCACTGTGTTATTTAATTCTGCTTCTGCACACATTGCTGCAGCATTTGATCTTTTCCGTGGCATCCTTTAACAAATAGCTTTTCTCAGTTACTTTGAGGAAAACAAGTAGCCACTGGCTTGCCTTTCATGTGTTTTGCCAGTTTTCAGTCATCTGTATCATACTAAATTATGTCTGTATTAACCCTCTTCTCTGTGCCTATTTTCTTTCTTTGAAGAAGCATCTTTCCTGTCTTCTTGGATGCCTTTGAGTCTGAATGCCTAAATATGTCTAATATCATAATCAAGTGAGCAAGATTTTAATTCATAACTAGTCATAAAATTAGAGTTTCTTAACAGAATGAGAGCTTGATTTTGGATCTTTCCCCCCACGTAGCCTCCAGCTTAGGATTTCATTTTGCAGACTCATGTTTAATCAATCTCTTTTTTTGTGCTAATTCTGGTCTACATAATATCCCTTTTACAAACACAAGGCAATCAGTAACATTCCACAACTGGTGCTTCTGCAAGGCAGCCTTGATTCTGCTGCAGTTCTCCCTTATAAACCTCTTGGTTGATGCTCATCCTTCCCTTCTTCCTACAATAAGACTTGCAGCAGCGAGCTCTTGCTCTCAAAGCTTTGTTATCAAGTAGGGGTGGTTTTCTTTATGAGTTCAGGGTTTGGGGGAGGGGTGCGTTTGGGTTTTGGGTTTTTTCTTTTAAAGCTCCTTGCCAGTTTTTGGTCTTGATATTTCACAAGAAAATCAGCATTTAAATATTTTTTGCTTAAAATCTCCAAGCCCAAGAGGCTTAAATTCAAGCAACAAGATCAAATTAAATTGTTTATTGGGGGATGGGCTAATGGAATATAGAATTTGGAATATGGCCTGTCAGTGCAGAATCTTCCAAGTATTTCAGTTCCAGGGCTGAAGTGCTTTGGATGTGTAAAGTCATTCTGCAGCAGTAAAAAACTGTGAAAGCATCCCAGCCAGGTATACTGGGGCTGTGGGCTGATTTGTATAAATGGAGAAGCCTAAAGTAACTGCAATCATCATATCAGCTTAATTATCTGAGATATGTAGTTATTTAAATGCTCATGTACATGTTCACACATGCAGATGTATCATACACACTGTTGGGTTAAAGCATAACGAAGTTTGGCAGAAAATAAACCCCTTTGCATTCCAGCTTGTCCTCAGATATCAGAGGGGCTGGGGTGGCTAGATGCTGGGTGATGCCCAATTCAATGCTATAAGTCCGGTCACATTCAATATATTGAACTACCATGATTACGGATGCACTAATAGCGCACTGTACTTTCAATTTAGTTGCATTCAACAAACTAGAATGGCCAGACTTAAGGAGTTTGGTCATGTTCAATGAACTATTACAGCTAGATTTTAATGAATAGTACAGTTTATTAAAGCAACAGGAGTGCAGGTTCTTTCTGATTGCCAGTGATAAATACACTGTCTGCAAAGCACGTGCAAATAATAATACAGTCGACTACAAGCACATTAAATTATGGAAAAACTCTATAGATATTTCTAAGTTTCCCAGGGAAGCACTTGGTATAACCAAGGGTTCAAACCTTACTTAATAGGCATCCCTATGGGGTAGAAGATAGGTTCAGCCCATTGACTGATCCCAGAAGTCAGCGATGTCTTCCTAACTTGTCTATGATGGTATCTTCCCCAACAGTCCTCCTCTCTTAAGCCCTTTTATACTATTTTATTTTTAGGTGGAGCTTGAGTGACTCTAGTCATACATATCTTTATTATGATTGGTGTAAAATCTCCATGCTTTACTTTTAAAGGTATATGTTAGAGAAAAATTCAGAGCGCATTCTCAGTGAGGGGTGGCTGCACCTTGGAGGTCAGTAGCTTTTGGGATGGAGGTGTGTTTTGGTATTACAATGAGATTATAATAAGCAAAATTCACCCAGAGAACATGATTTAGTTTGTCACTACTCCAGAACTGGGCATTTATGATATAAAAATGAGTAAGACAATAGCATTGACAGGACCCCATTGTTTCACCTCCTTGCTTCAGTGGACTCAATGCAGAGATGTTCCATTCCTGTTCCATTACTTCCAGTTCCCTATCCCTACGATGATATCACTCCACTCCACCCTCCATGTTGCTTCTCAGAGTCAGCATACCAAGCTCCCCTGGTGTTGCTAACATCAAAGGTTGCAGGTTATGTTGCTTAGGGAATTATTACCAACAGATTTCATGTATATCCACCATATTCCACCCTGGAGGTTTATTTTCCCTTAAGGGATGGGGGGGAACATATCAATAAGTCACTTCCAGCAATCAGTCCACAGACACACACTCATATTTTACTCAACCCTTTAGAAGATATTTACAGATGTTGGTAATTAAATGGGCTAGCATATAGAAGTGCCATACAGCAAGGATGGTAATTAGTCAGATAAACTTTGATACCAAACTGGGGCAATCCGAGAATGGCCTGAGTTCTTGAGATAATTCCTCTCTTCACTGCATCAAAATTGTTCTTTTCACTATAACCTATTTTTCTCCCAAGCATAGTTTATGTATTGTGTTTCATTGAGTTTTTTAAGTGTGAGAAGATTGAAGTGTTTTATACCATCAAGGTAATTTGAATCAAAGGAAAGGCAAAGAATACCTTAAAAGAGGTTTCATGTATTTTAGCTCAGAGTCTAATTAGCAGGTTTACTTGGAAATTCTTATAAAAATAATTCTCTCCTCAGGGAGTAAGTTATGTAAAGCTGAAGGAGATGCACTTTGTCAGCTATCAGTAACACAGTGGTTTACTCCCTGTGGCAAGAACAAAACTGAGTTTGGACCCAGCTAGGGAGTTGGCAAGAGTACCTTCATAGTGAAACCTGCAAGGGAGTAGGCTGATCTGGGTGTCCAAGGAGACTTTTTTTCCTTACTAGATACAGTTAATTCCTATCCTCACAATCAGTGTCAGTGTGGTTTGTGCTTTGAACTACATGAGTTTGTAGTCTCTATCTTGTATTCCATTGCTTCAGATTCTCTGGACATTCTTAGTCCAGACACTCTGAGATTACTTTATAATTGAAATTCCCAAATACTGCTTCTGCAAAGCCTGCACCAGTGTTACAAGTTTCTCGTTGCAGCTCTTCTTCTACAGCTTCTTCTCCTGTAGACATCTCATGCTGTGACTCCCATGACTGTCTAATTTATTTCTTACTTTTTAATAACCCCCTCCCAAATGCCTTTAACTCCAATCGCTGTTTGATCTAGAATTATTGCTACTATAACTTCACCACAATAGTATCCTGGAGCTCTGAGGCTAAGATCTGTCAAAAACAAGCATTGAATACCACCCTTTTTGCTGCTGGTTGTTGTACAACAAAAGGCATAATCTGCATTTGTTTTTTGAAGTGAACTGTATGTCAGAATTATTGCATCCATTCTACTTTTCTCTTTCAAAGCTTTGTAAATAGACATACTATAACTAACTACCAAATGCTTTTAACCAGGCAACTTTAAGAGACAAGACTTTTTGCATGCTGGCTTTTCAGTGTTGCTCACTGCTGGGAGATGCAGCTGAAATCTCTGTTCAGAAGTTCCCCAATTATCCATCATATTTTTTACCATTTTCATGGAAGCTGGAGGCTTCATTTTACCCATGGCAACACAGCTGTTTTATCTCAGCCTCTGCTGAGCCTTTTTAACTGTATTTCTTGGTTTCTGGAGGGCTAATGGTATCTCTAGTTGTGTTCTGAAAAATAGTATTCACTCAAAATAGGTTTGTCGAAAGGAACATGGTGCTTGTTCTTCATTGCTAACTGGACAGAGTTCATGTTGCTGTAATTGGGATTTCAGTCAAAGGCTACTAATGCTAAAAGGGACTATTGATTATAGATTTTGACCAGGTGTTCTATCTTTTTCTCACATATTTGCAACCTGTATTGTTATCAAACACTTAAATTAGAACATCTTCTCAACAGCTTTTAGAAGAACAAAGGCAGTAAAAGAGGGTCAGAGGAAATAAGGCAGAAAAAGACATTGTGACTTTCATGCGTACAGGGGTTGCAAACAGCAGCTGCCATTCATAATGACAGGCAGCTGCAATCATACCACATTTTATGCTAGTTACATATGTCAATCTCTTCCAGCTCATTATGGATTTTAATGTTTAATTACATCGACAATTAATTAGTCATTAGAGATGAGTGAAATTCCGAATTTCTATCCTGTGAGAAATTCCCATGTTCCAATGTGGATTTTTGTGCCAAATTGATGGGAAAGGATCATATTACTCAGAGGTGGGGTACCAGGCTTGTGATATAAGTCCTTGGGAGCCATACCAACCATAGTGGTATGTCCAAACCTACATCTAATGCTTGAACACGGAGTGGAGTCTGGATATTGTACTAATATCAGTCTTAAAAACTTACTAGCTTTGGAAGCTAAGAAGGATTGGTTTGCTCCCTATGAACAGCAGTTTAACTTCTAAGTTCATTTATTCTTTTACTTCCATCTGAAACCCTGTAGTCTGACTGTGGCTGTGACAGAAAGCAGAGTAAGATGGTGTTCATAGGGAACACCGGTTGTCCAGTGGCTGTTTGTTTGCAGTCCTACTTACTTAAAACAATTACTATATTTGGGGTCAGAAAAGGTCCTTTTGCCCTCTTGCGTAGTATGAAGGACAGGCCACTTCCTGAGACTCTGGGACTTTTAGTAACACCATGTCTTTTGAGCAGGGCCCAAAGCTGCTGACAGTATCTCAGTTCTTTGTGACCCTTTCCACTGGGGTACTATTGCTGTGGCTTTTGAAGATGATGTTTGATGGACTTCCAAGTTGTTTTGTGTCCTGTGTCTGGAGGGACTGGGTGAACCAATGGTACTGAGAAATGTGCTCTGGTGAAAAAACTGAAGCTTAAAAATCACCTGTAATAAACATGGGCTGAGAGCCCAAGAAACAGAGGGCATGAAGTAATTTCTTCCTGGCTGCTTAGTGTCTTGGCACAAATGCCTGAAAAGCCTCACCAAGGCAGGAATGTAATCACTTGCCCAAGTGTAACTACATAGGTGAAACTACCAGTATATTTAACTGAGAAAAAGCAGAGAATATTTCCAGGAGTTCTGGGCCCAGTGAAGCCCTGCCTTGCTGCAGATTTCTGTCCTTGCTCTAGCCTATGTGAGTTTTCTGCTACTGATAAGTGATTGAGTTCACACTGCCTTTCTTCCAGGTGAACATGTTTTCCTCTGTTTGGCTGCCTGTTTTCTATAGAATTTATAGAAACTTTATATTCTGCTTCTCCATCAAATCTGGTTGAGTTTGAGCAACTGATTCCAAAGTTACAAGGAGGGAAAACTGACAGAGTGGAGTCACAGAAGCCTTGTTTCCTGGAGAAAAGGGTAAATGGAAAACAGGGTAAAAGAATCCTTCATCCTGGTAGCTATTGACTCTTGCTGTGAATGTCTGTAATGAATAACATGATGCAGTAGGGAAATGGCTAGACAAGTGCAAGAGAAGCTACCTCCACTGCCAGGCTGTCATACAACAGTCAGACCCATATGCGGTGCCAGATGAGACTGATAAAAACAGTTATTAGAAATTGCTGTATTGAGATATAGCTACCTGGAAATACTTAGGTGTCATTTGGCTACACAGGCCCAGGTTCTTCCCTACGTACATAGAGTGGTAACTTATAGTGAATTGTCCAATTCATTTCTGTGGGAGAACATTTTCTGTTTGCATTGGGATGGTGGGGAGGAAACCACCTTGGTGACCCATGGTGTTTCATATTGGCTGAATAGAAATAGGGATATTTGCATATGAATAGGTATATATTTGGGATACCAATTATGTGATTTACCATGTCATGGTAGGATGTTGCCTATGGTTGGGTTACTTGGTGTTACTTGCAAATGCTAATATCTTGTTCCTTGCTCTCTGGGATTTTGTGTGATGTTGGCCTCCATACTGTGCCCATTAATCTCTTCAGAGGCAGTGATCCAGTGGTTGAGACATGCAGTGCCTGCAACTCTGAATGGATTCATGTGATGATAGCTGGCAGTGCTCCAGAAAATCAGGTATTTGGAGAAAAAGGACAGTATTACATATCCTTTCCTGCTCCATTTCTAGTGCTAGCCATTGGCAGCCCTTCTCCCGTTCTTTAGAAGTTCATTTGAATGAATAAACCTTGAAACTGTGAAAAATCCAGAAAAATTCCAGCTACCTTTGACAGTCTGCCAAGGCCTACAGTGTTAAAAACCCCTGAAGGTAATACTGTACAAAAGTATGCAAGTTTTAAGATACTGAAGCAGGATCAAAGCCCAAGTTTGGCCTGAATTATCGCAGTATTTTAAACTACTGCTTCACAGCTGCTAGCAGCCCCCTACTAAGGACAGTAGGCCACCTGCATCTGGTTGAGGTATTCAGCTGCAGGTACAGCGGACTGCTCCCAGAAAACAACCAGCACTGTATTTAAATTTCTACTGAAAATTAGTTTCTTCCTCTTCACGTGCTTCCTCTTGCCAATGAGAAGATTTAGTATTCCTTGAGAGAAGGAGAAATTAAATTACTTCAAGAAACAAGATCTATGGGCCTAAGGAAAAAAAGAAGATTGAAATTCTCAGCTGTTCTCCAAGGCGATTAAATTCCAGTTGTAGGAGATGCCTTGTGTTGAACCTGCAGGCTGCACTAGGAGAAAGAAAATTTGTTTCATGCACACTTTTGCTTGGAGTCTCCTGTGGTGCATTATCTCACTACATGACATTGACTTGAGTAGCAAATACAAAAAATAATTCCCATCACTCAAGATCAGCCTGGAGAAGATCATCCCATACACCAGCCTTGCCAGATTTCTCTGTTCACCTATAAGTTCCAAAAGGGACACACATAGATGTAGCACATATATTACTGATTTAGGCAACCCTGTATAGGGTGGGCACAACTGAATAACAGGAAGGGCTTACATTGTAATGATTCCTGCTCTCTCTCATTATTCCAAAACAATAGGAGACACCCCTGAGGTGTCTCCTGACTTATTGTTTCATTACAGCTCCCAAGTAGGGGGCTGGCTACCTTTCATCTGGCGCTACTCATTTCAGTTACAGAAATGGCATCCTTAGTTATTCCCATTTCCTAGGACATCTGCCTATGGAGCAGTCTGGGGGCTTTCTTCTCTCAGGGTTACAGCTTCCTGGAGCCAGACCTCAGTATGAGCTAGCCTGGAGTGAAATCTGCACTGCCTTACCCAGCAAAGCCAACCTGCTAGACTTTCAAACCAAGCCTACAACTTGCAGGAATAACTAGGGTTTCTGAGTGCCTAAAGCCCAGGATTATCCCCTACTTAAGCCTGGTTTTCTTCAGAGAAAGACAGGTTGAGGTTTAACGGTTTCATGAGGAGCAGTGTCAGAACAATGCTATCAACTGAATATGCCAGCCTGCTTTAATGCTCTCATTTCTGCTCTAATGAGCATAGGATGATCAGAACAGCTGTCCAATGTGGTCTCTATTTGCACCAGAATGGTAAGGAAAGACACAGAAACAAACAAGGAGACAAACTTTTCTGAACCTGATTTATCCTAGAGATACATCCTTTTGTAGCATGTATATGCTTAATTTTGCAAAAGGACTGAACTATTGCTAATTCTGCTTTCAGCAAAAACAAACCTAAGGTTGCTGCCATTCTAGTTTGCCTACAAACACTTAGGAGAAGCTAAGAAGTCTACTGGGTCATTCTGAATAATACCCATTAATTTATCTGGCTTTTCAAGGTCTGTTTATTTATTTCCTCTGGTTGTTGCATGTACACAAACTGGAATGATAAATGCTTCCTGCAGTTCCTAAAGAGATCAAGCAACTGAACCCAGTTTTAAATTTTATGAACTAGATTATTCTCTTGGAAAAACCTGCCACAAACGATTTGCTTTGGTGGGTCATATGATATCAAGGGGAAATACGTGTTTGATCATTTTTTCCAAATGGATAATTAATTTTAATTGCAAATAACTTTTAACTACATAACAATACTTGGGCTTTCTTCCTTTGTAACATGCATGGAATTAAATGGTCTGTATAAGAAAAGGATGGGAGGTGCTAACTTCTTTTGAATAGTGTAATTCACAAAATTACTTAAATGAAAAAAGTGGGAGATTGAGTTTCTTATTTCTGAATGAGTAAGATGCATGCAGTGAACTCGTTGACTGGATAATATTAGAGCAAAAGCTTAAAGAATTTACCTTGTCAAGTCAGTTTGCATAAATAATTGTGAAATAAAACTGGAGAGCAACATGGTGGTTTATTTGAAAACCGCAGTTACTCTTTGTAGTTCTCATAAGTGTTTAAAATGATTATTCATAATAATGGGTTAATTTGTGGACATTGTGGGAATTTGAATAGTGCTTAACAGTGTATGATCACTGAAGAGTTTTCACGTTGTAAGGGACAGAGGCACAGACATTCGTCTTAAACATTTCTTGGCACAGAAGAAACCACAAACACCAGTTTACAGAGCAGAGCCGTGCGGTCAGCTTGCACCACAACAACGATGCCCACAGCCTGGTGCAATCTCATGATTTCTACGGCACAGGTGCAACAAAAGTTTGACTGGTAGTCACGGCACTTAATGGGGGCACCTAACAACCAACGACCCCCTAAGCACGCGCAGTACACCACACAATCATCACATGGGTCTGTGTGGCAACTGTTGCTTTGACTGCTTAAGTTGGAACTGGGTGGAGACTCTGGGACTTCGACTGTATAAGAGGGTACCATCAGGAGCTAGGGTGGGGAACCCACCACCACCAGACACCAACAATCAAGAGGACCAATGGGACATCGCTAGATCCTAGGGTGATGATATCTTCTCTCTCTCTCTGCTCCCCCTCCTCCCCCCCTTTTTATCTGTCTTGCTCTTCCTTCTCTTTGCAGCACTTTATCTTGCTCTTCCTTTTCTTTGCCACATCTACCTCACTTCATATACATAGTTTGATGTTGTAGTCATTTGAATAGTTCATCCATAGAGTTAAAGTTTGATATTGAATCATTTTGTAAATTCAGGTAAACTTCTCCCCTTTCCCTTTGGTTTTGTGACTCAGCTGGCAGACAGCAATATCTACAGTTTTTTCATGATCGTATAGGGTTTGTTAACGCTTGCACTCAATAAACAATTTCATTGGTTGCTTCACCTTAATTTACTCGGAGGGGATTTTGAGCTTTACACGACCTCCCACACTACCGAGGGTAGCTTGCTGATCGGGTCGTGACACAGGTGCCTCTTAATACAGGAATTGAGAGAAACAGGAGAACACAGAGAAGGAAGTGTGAGAGACTGAGAGAGTTAATGTCTCAAACATTGTGGTGGAGCAAGTTCTGCTTAAAGACAAACCCTGCACAGCAAGGAACCAAGGTGAAAAGCCCATCAGCTCAGACATCAGCAACAGGAGGGGGAGGGCGTGCTGGAGGGTGCGCAGCTCCCTGTTCTGATAAGCTGTTCTGATACAAAGACCAAACAATGGCCGTGTCTACAGGGAAGGAGAAGTTACTCCACAAACAACCCCCAAGCCCAAAGGCTCACAAACTGCTCATTAACCTGACGAGTTCGGGTGCCCGCCCAAAGGAGGGGCAAGGATGATAAAAGGACACAAACTGAAGCCCCAGGTGCACAAGCCCACCGGAACTGGACCCCTTGGCTGACTGAACCAACGCTGGACCCAGGACCCATGAAATCTTTCTCTTCCTTTTTCTCTCTCTGTCTTCTTCTCTCTTTCCTTTTCCACAATCCCTACACCTCATCCATTTCAAGACATAAACTGTTGACCAAGTCTGAGACTAAGAGTAGATCCAGCCACCCCTGGGCCCTTCTCTGAGGAGGATTCTAGAAAGCAAGGGGGTCTGCTCTGAACCTCGTGACTCAATGGGAGGGATCTCCTTATCCCTGAATTGATGTGTATGGTTACATGGTTTACAGAAGTAGTCTTATGCCAATTCCTGTTGTGAGAAACCCTGCCACCTACTACCACACCTCCCCAGTTCCGTTTGCTTCTGTCATGAATAAAATCTTTAACTGATCATTTGGTGTCATTTCACCTTAATTTAGCCTGAGGGAATTTTGAATTAAACACAGACTCCCTGGTCTGTCCAGTCTGGGTGGTGACAGGAAGGTAAAAGTAACTGCTGATCGGGTCTCATTTTTTCTGAAGTAGGAGGAACTTTTTTAGTTTAACATAATTCTTGTAGGGATTGCAGTGCTGTAAAAGCAGCTACATTTGTGAGAAATCACAGCCCTGACAAAAAGTATAGTAATAATACATAGGTATCAGCTGGCTTATAGAAAAGGCCCCTTACACATCCAGGGCTTCCATTTGGAGTCAGGTCATGACCATTGGTTTAAATCTTTTTGTAAGTAGTTGAACCTTTAATCTTCACATTTTTAAAAATTGCATTCCCCTTTAAAAAAACCCTACATCTTGAGTTATAAATTTCCATAAACCCAGGGCTAAAAGGACACAGACAAAGCACTTTCCATAATTTCTGAGGGTTTTGTTGTTTTTTTTTCTTTTCTTTTTGCCACTTGTGATTCCTTGGAGCTTGTAAGAGATATCGAGGGTTTTATAGGATATTTTGCCTTCCCCACAGGCAAATGCATATCTTTGGTGTTACTGGTGTACTTGTGAATACCAATGAACTGCAATCATTTCTCTTTCTACAGACCGCATCTTGAGCAAAATAAATAATAAATTATGGAGGGATGCTATTTAAAAAAATTCGTCCTAAATATTGGGAATATAAATGTTCTTAGTAGGACTATTCAAAAGTATTCTGTTAAAACAATTCTTTTGAAGGACAAAAAATGAATTTTCAGTGAGTTGACGTTATACCCAAAAAGGATTTTCTGAAGAAAATTTTTGTTGTTATTTTATTTGTGGGATCATAACACCAAACACTGAAAATTTAAATATCTTGGTTCAGCAACCTTCTGTGGGGCCATACAAGCAGACACAGTCCTTTTGGTTGCATGGAGTCCAGTCCATGGAGGAAAAAGAACATGTGGGATTATTTCAGTTCAGGCTACAATCTGTACAAAGCTTGGCAGCATTTCCAAACAGTATATCTGAGGTTACACTACTTTGGAGGCCAGTTCTGCATATCTTTGTAGGTGCATATATGCCAAAGTGTTAGAAATTCCATGAACAAAGAGAACTTTTCCTTGTTTTCATGATCAAAAAAAAAAAAAAAACATTTTCTGTCTAGATAAGGCTGGCCTTTTATTTCTATCACATTGGTTTACAATACTGAGAAGGGCCATGCTGTGCTAGGTGCTATACATTTTTCTGTCCCAAAGAGCCTAGACCCCACTTTTAAGAGTGGGACAGGAGTAGGGACAGATTAGCAGGTCCACCAAGCAGTTTGGCAACAGAACTAGAAACATACTGCAGATCTCTGACTTCCCAGCTCAGTTCCTTCCCACTTGTACCATGCCACCAGCCCATTCACTGGGCCACCAAGTTAGGAGAAAGCAAAGACCTGAAGTTTGTGAAAATTTCCCTTTCTTAACAAGGTAGTCCCTCAGGGATAACTGAGAGGAAAACTATCACCATGCAAAACTGCTTCCTACAAAACCTTCCACCACAAATATTGCTGAAGATGGTCAGGATGGGGAATGATGTTGGCTTCCCCTGCCCATGATGGCTGTGACTACAACACACTAGTCATGTAGAATCAAATCATCAGACCCACTTGCAGTCCCTGTTAAACAAGAGCAATTGAATATTCACACATGTGACCAATTAGGCTCCAGTACTGTTAATGTTTTGAAAGGCCAAAGACTGCTGCTCCCCCTCTCCTGCTAGAGGATGGGCATATACATAACTGCTCAGTTGACAAGATGTTTCAGTAAACAAACTTGATGGATTGGGGTGGCAGGATTTAATTTAAGGGCAGACATGGATAGGTGTGCAATAATTAGTCAGTTAGTTATCCATTAATAAGCTACTGCCCTGAACTATTAATCATACATGAACTTAGTTCTCTTGTTCTTTAAAGGGCAGCTAACCCTTTTAAAGAGGGAGAAATGCAGTGCTTCAGGACAATGGCAGTCCTGTAATCTTATGCAAATGGTTGATGCTGACAATTGCTAGCAGAAATTAGGGCCAGATCTTTGAAACACGTCAGTGGAAAATCAGTGACCCTAATCCACATTGAGTCTGGTATCTAAACCAGTTCCAATTAAAGAGTTTAAAAAGTCACAGACTGGACATTAAAAAATCCTTTTATTAACTTTTGCAGTCTCTAGGTTACTACTGTTTTTCTAAGAAAACTTCTTTTCTGGCCTTTAGGGTTCACTCACTGCACCTTTTCAGGCTTTGCTCTGCACCTGCAAGGAATAACTATGGCATTTTGTTAACAGCCTGAGAGCTGGAACTCTCATGTAATTAGCTATGTGCTTGCAAGCATGAGGCTTTTCAAGGAAAATATCCCATGTGTTGGAGGAGACTTGACAATGTTACCACTGCCCAGGGTATGTTCACAGCTGAGCACTGTCCAGCTAAAACTGTTCCCTTGGCCTGATTGTAGGAAAAGGGGCACTCAGCACCTTTGCAAAATCTTGTCACCATCTGTTAGGCACCTCCACTGAACACATGAGCCTTCACTTCTCAATACCTCAGGTCACCTGTCAGTGATGTGACAATAATTATCACCTTGTGAGGGAAGGTGAGTGGGCATGAGATGCAATTAATTAGGATGTATTCAGTACTTGGAGAGTCTTTGATGAGTGCAATCTCTAAAGAAGGGCATGACATTATCATTAATTATAATTGCTACACCCTTTGGCTCACTAATTATTTTCAGAACTTCCTATTCTTGTCAAATTGTCAGCCAGGACTTCCAGAAATGTCAGGTTTAGAGTGGTAAATCGCAGGAGAGCTGACGGGTGGTACTTCCTGTACACGTGGCCTTCCAAACAAAAGATCAAGCCACAGGCCATCACCCAGGAAAAGCAGCAGCACTTTCTTCAGTGGGATGAAATACTGTTGTCAGTAACCTGTTAGACAACTGTGACGGTCTGACAAATTCAAATGTCTCAAACATCCGCTAAAAGAGCTTTGGTGGACAAAACGGCCTCTGTAAAAATGCTGGAGTTTTGTGAACAGGACAATGTGGACAGAGGAGAGGGCCCCACGGAGGGTGGGAACGCACTTCTCCAAGGCCCCAATTCCTTATCTTGAGTGACCAGGAGAAGGAACACAATTTATGCCTTCCTGGAGGAAGAAGGCCCCATGGAAGTTGGGACTGTGCTTCTATCTTAAGTGGTCATACCAGCAGGAAAAGAGAGGCAACTCCACAATGAACCCCCCCAAAGCTCACTGACCGATTCCAGTGAACCCCAGGTGTGGGAACTGGGCATGTTGAGTTCATCAACTAATACACTATAAAAGAGGAGAGAACGAATCCTCAGTGTGCGCCCTCCGGAACTGGATCTCTACGCTGGCTGGACCAACGCTGGACCCAGGACTGGTGAAACCCTTCTCTTCTCTCTTTCTTTCTCTCATTCTCTCTCTCCCTCTTTTCCTTCCCTCTTTTCCACAGTCCCTACCCCTCATCCTTTGAAACATAAACCGTTGACCAAGTCTGAGACTACGAGTGGATCTAGCCGCCCCTGAGCTCCTCTTTGAGAAGGAGTCCAGAAAGCAAGGGGGTCTGCTCTGAACCTCGTGACTCAACGGGAGGGCTCTCCTTCTGATACATTTCATGTTCCTTTTTCCATTTCATTCTTTCTGTACTTTCCTCCTCTTCTCAAACAGCGGCTTAATGACATGTTGCAAGGTTCATATTAACAAGTTCATGTGTACTTGGACAGAGTTAGCTAGGTTGAATAAATGTTGATTGTTGTTTGAACTCCCCTGGTGTCGTTTCACCTTAATTCTGACAAAGGAAATCCACGAACCTGAGTCGCTCCAACTTTGGGACGCGACAACAACATATAAGGGAGGTAAGTTGGACTGGGGAACTCCTGACACCAGCTTTAGATATCATTCTGTCCCCATGCCTGGTATAATTGAGGGAAGAATACAGCTATAATAAAACATGCCAGAAAAGAGGTTTATATCAAAACGAACAGAAGAGCAAATGACAGAAGATTTGAAGATGTTTAGGAAAGGAAGGATTCTGCATCTTGAGGCTAGCCTGGCTGCCACTGCACTGCCATTGCGAGAGGAGATGAAAAAGACAAGGCCGATCCAGTCTCCTCCCTTTCCATTCTTCTCCCTCTTTGTATTGGGTGCTAGTCTGCCTTCACATGTCACAGGTACCTCTGAGGGGGTAGGTTAAGGGAGGTTAACTGGCACATGTTAAAATTCCTTAACTCAAACTTACCAAAACCTGGGAAACATTTGGATTTGGTGGGTTTAGATTTTCAATGCAATCTAAGATTTACACAGAAAGGACACCCTTTCTCCTACATTGCTATCATAAACCTTTCCAAAAAAAGTCTGTTTGTACATGTGTCTGTGCTCACTGTTAACCAAACACCAGACTCAAATTCTGGCATTAATTTTGCCCCATGTCAGACTGGCAAGTGCTACTGTATGTGCTATGCATTAAGAGGTGTACAATGCCTTCCTTTATATCCATCTTGCCATAGAGATGTGATACTAAACTCTGCACCCAGTGCTCTTGGTATCTCTCTGGCTCCCTCCCAGTAACTCCTAGTAGTTTCTATGGCTTTGGATATAAGTGGGTGATGGAGAATGGTTTAGAGCTATAGAAGAAAGGGGAAGCATTGTAGTGGATGATCAAACCCATTCATGCCCAATGTTCAATTGCAGTTATCCCTCTTCGGTGTTACTGAAGGGTTTTTGCAGAAAACAGCAAAAACTAGTTCTGGTAAGTGCCAAGTCTATTTGCAAAGAGGAAAAAACAACGTCAAGAGCAATTTGACATTTCTTCCCTGTTACCAGCTCTTTGCACTGGGCCTGAACTCTGCATGATGATGTGGGACTGTGGTAAATCTTCCTGTCAGCATCACACCTCCATCCCAGTAATACTTAGGTGGTAACACAACTTGAAATGGCACTTGGTTCCTGTGTAGAATTCATTATCCTGTCATCCTGTTATCTCTGATAACCTCGAACTGTTTCATACTGCACTTGGGAAAGATAAGAGCCAAGAGTCAGGATGCTCATTAGGACTTAACAGATGGCTGCACCCTCCATCTTTTCCAGATGAACACAGGTCTTTTCCTTTGCACTGCTGAAGCCTCACATGCTCTGTGCAAAGAAGTTGAGAGAACAGTCTGTCCGTCCATCCCTCCTTCCTTCCCATTTCACTCTGTCTGTGAATCCACAAGCTTTGCCCCTCTCATTTGACATTAGACTTCATCATGTCTCATCCTTCTGCTGCTGAAATACTGGACTGCGTAAAGCACGCTGTTGGCTCCATAGCTCAACTACACACCGCATGGCTCAGCATCCCTGCATGGACACCTGGAATTGCATTCTTTGAGACTAGTGATGTCTACAGTTTTGGAAAGCAAGGCTTCAGAAATTTCCCAGGCTGATCTGGAAAGGTGACTGTGCTGGGAGGAAAGTGAAGAGATCAGGTCCTGCCTTGATTTGAACAAGACCTAAGCTCTGGAACAAGATACCACTGATCTGCAGCCGTCACAAGGGTCATGTTGCCAGAGAGCATGGAGAAATTATTTTGCTACAATGAGAAATGCTCATCACTTGCTGTCTCAAGAAAATGCAAAAAGCTTTTTCATGCTGCTCCCTTGCTATTTGCATAGGCAGTGCAAGCAGGTGCTGATAGGGTTGAAGGCATGGGTATGATTATTAAGTCCCTTTAACCAATTCTGTGTATTGTTGGAGGACTTTAGTGTTCACATTTTATTACAGACAGGCTGGCCAACAACCTGTTTCTTGTTTATATTGAGACTTCTCTATGCATCTTGATCAGATAAACATCTGTTTCCACAGACTGTCCTTTCCTTTCTGGAAAAAGCAGCTGGTAAGCTTAAATCAACCTTTCTGCTACCACACAATGTGTCAGAACAGAGATGGCTTCTGTTCTAGCCTTTGAGATATGCTGATGGGCAATAATTTTCCAGGTGTGAATATTAGAAAGATTCAAGCAGCTGAAACTGAATTTCCTACCCAATAGGGAAAAAAAAAAGAAACCCCCAAAAGCCCACTTACTTTGCCAGAGATAGTGTTAGTTTGAATTGTCATTTCACATTAGCTACATAACAACACATGCCCTGGACTGGGAACAGTGTTTTGATGCCAAGTTTATCCAAGCAAGAAATCCCTTGTAATCTGACCCACTGGGTGTTGAAATCAGTTTTTATCAGCCACCTAAGTTGCCTTACAGGTAATTTGAAATTGGAAATGGCCTTATACCAAATAAAATCTCCTCTCCCTGCCCTGCCCCCTATTTTTTTCCCCGTTATTCATTTCTTTAAGCAATTTCATGGTTTACTGGGAAAAGAAAACTGGAGACTGGAACAGATTTCTGTTTTGACAAGGGAGAGGATACTTTAAAATATGTCAGGGAAGAAAGCTGGCTTTCAGCTTACTGCACAACTAAATGCAAAGTGCAAAAGCTTCTACATTTTATGTTGTCATCACAACAATCTTTTTGACAAAACAAGACAAGCAACTTGGACTCCAGAAAGTACCATTGTTTATAAAGCAGATGCAAAACGCTCTCCTAAGCTTCTGACGTTTTCAGGCTGGCTGCCCTTGGCTTCCTGCAGAAGCGTACAGCCATCCTTGCTGCACCTTTCCAGTCCCTCCCTAAAGCACTTCTTCAGTCCCAAGGGTGTGTTTCATAAAGTACATACAGGATTTTAGAGCACAACTCCCAGTGAAAGCTGATGGGGCTCATTGCTTCTCCAGATATGCAGTCGTGTCTACCTGCTTCTCTACTTCCATCTTGCTTCTGTACACTGTAAGCCTTATTCTGAGGAGGCAGCTGGCCTAGCTGCTGTTACAAGCTGCCTTTCAGGAACTGCAAGCAGTCTGAAAAGTGTGGTGATTCCATATATGTCTTGGTCACAAGCAGCAGTGTTTTACAGGGGGTAATAGAAAAGAAAAAGACTGACAGAACAGAAAACCATCAAGCATGTCGCCCTGTTTACAGCTACTTTTCTTGTGATAAAATAGTGCAACATGGCTTGGTATCTCTGTTGATGCAGGACCTGACTTGCTTTCTCATCTCTGCAGCTTCTTGCTTTGTTTCTCAGTTTCAGGACCAAGATTTCTAGCTGATTCTGAGGTCTGTGTTTAACATTTCCTACAGGAAGAATGATAGTGTCTTCCTAGACATGAGGCAGCAGATGGTCAGGATACCTGTGGTACCAGTGAAACATTAGTGGTATGACTATCTGAAACCATTGGCTTTAGTTTTCTGAAGACTTGCAAAAGCACACTGGGCTGGGAAAACTTTTTACCACCATCAGCTTGACAACAGTCAGATAAAGAACTCAAAAGTCTTCCTGAGAATTAGCATAACGTCCAATTCCCTCAGGCTAAACCCTGAATTATCCAGGTAATCAAAAATCTATTTTGGTCACTGTTCCTTAGGACCTAACAACCAAATAACCAAATAGCTTTTTCTCACCCTCCTCTGGGTTCCCTAGATACCAACAACCTTTATCCAGGGATGATTAAATAATTAAATGAAATGCAGAGCAATTGGTGTCAACCTGTGTTTCACTTGGAAATTTTCTGCTTCTCTTGGAGCTTATAAAAAGGCCATATATGTCTGATAGCTCATCTGTTTTTTTCCATCTGTCTCAGGCAATCAAATAAAAGATATTACCTCTCCCTATAAAACTTGCCTCATAAAATTTGATGGTTATCTTCCACTTCTCTCCTATCACTTAAGGGTTTTTTGGTGGATGGATCAGTGAAGGTCCAGTGCCACAGAGTAAACCATTATTTCTGCTCCTGTGAGCTCTTGTCTGCATATTTGTACTCTACAATCACTCTCTTAATTCTACCTTTGTTCTTCTGTGTCCTTACCACACCTGGTGGATCTGCAGCACTCCATGTGATCTGCTTTAAGTGAACTGAGGATCAGTCAAAACTTTTAAAATTAAAATAATACTTATTGACAGACAAAAATGTTCACAGAAAGTGTCTACTTGGCTTGAAGTTTACTTTTTATCAGAAATGAAGAAAAAACACCCCACAAACAACCAAAACATTTTGTTAAAGAAGTAACCTTTTTTTCAACTGCAACTCAGAAGAGCCAGTTCGGGGAAGAAGAACAATATGATTTTCATAAAATAAATTTTCCCATGAGCTCTCTGTCTGTTTTCCCAAACCACCAAGACACTCTTCCATTCCTGCTTTTTAATCCTCATTGCCTTCACCTTCAAATACCAACATACTATTGCAGTAGTTGTGTTCCTCACTCAGAAATGATGAATTCATCCTCTTATCTTCTGTCTCTTCCTGAAACACTCTCCACTCATCCCTGAGATGATGATGTTATGACACTGGAAGCTTGATGGTGAATGACAAGTACTAGAGATCCTGAGAGAATGTCACTTCTGGGAATCCTTTTTAAAGCTGAGCTTCATCCTTGCTTGTATTCAGTGTGTTCAAATGCTGATCACCCCATTAATAGCAAGAGATACTTACGTTTCCTACAATGCAAAGATTTCTGGAATGATTACTTTCTTCAGACAGAAACCATCTACAAAGACAAGTCTTCTGTTTCATTCTGTCACAGGATTCATAATCAGTGTTGAAACCCACTTAACTGCTGCAGAATAAATTCATACAGAGCAGAACAATATGATCATATTGAGATGGTATTTGAGGTTTTTGTGTTCCATCAGTGCTTGCTTCCCTTGATTATGACCTGTCAATTTTCCTCAAGTGTTTAAATTACTAGCTCTTTTATTTCTAGATTTTTTTTATACTTCTGGAATTAAAAGAGAGTTTTCTGAACAGTAAAACTAATATCTGATCTGTGTGAGCCCTGGCAAGGAAGAGTTTTGCTGCAGAAGAGTTTTGCACTCTCTGCTTGGTTAGAACTTTGCATCTCTCCTTCTTTCACAAGGTGGGAGGTGAGCATTTTGTTTAAAAAAAAAAATATGAAAAAGATTCATTTGCTCCAGACACAGAGAAATTCTTCCTTCTCTTCCAGCAGAAGGCCCTCCCTAGGAATTGAAAAATGATGTGCCTGCTTCATATGACAGCAGTAGCCCTGTATTTGGCAGCAAAAAGAGGAGCATATGGCAGCAGAAGTGAAGGTAGTAGTAGCTGAGTATCCCATTCTCAGGTCACTGTTTGTGGGTGTTTTGAGGAGGGAAGCAATGCTTAGAGACGGAATTCAGCAATGGATATCTATTCAGTAGTGCTTTTAAAAGTTAGTGGTAATACCCATTGTTTGTAATAGAGAAAAGAGGCAGAACTGCTCCACAATCCAGCCAGAAGCCAGTATCTCATGCTAATAGAGAAAGCAGGAAGGAAGGAGGGAGGAAAGAAGGGCGGGAAAGGAATTAAGTGGAAGAAAGAGAAAGATGGGTGGTTTTAATCTCTCTGACTCAGAGAGAGGGGAGCTTTCTAGGGGAGCCGTCCAGATGCTCAGCAGGGAATTAGAACCCTGCTCACTCCCTTCCCAGAGCAGATCCGCTGTCATGATATAATTCAAACTCAGCACCCAAACTGGTTCCTTGCACTGAAGCTTTGATGTCTAAGCAGGAGCAAGCTGTGCGTTTTATGTTGGCTAAATCTGGGGACTTTCTGCTCAGCACGTGAGGTCTTAGAATTACTCTTCTGGGATTCCAGAACTGCTTACCTCAAAATCAGATTCAGAGCCTTTTAAAACACACAACCATTGCTTCTTAACAGGAGCAGGTATTTTTCTTTAAGTGTTTAACTCATAATTGTATGAAAGTAATATTCTAAATCTGTTATTAATTAACCAAAAATACAAAATCTGAGAGGTGTCTTTGAAGAGTGAATTTGTCAATATTAACTCTATGAGGTGGTGCCAAAGCTCAGCTGCAAGTCACATGCCAAGTTGAAAGCTAGTAAACAGTCTTGCTGAAATGTGAATCCATGGGAGGGAACAGAAGAGGTGTTTGGTGAGCTGTTGAACAGCTGTTATTTGAATTATTTTTATTTATTTTACTTGTTTACTTATGTCATTGATAGTTATTTTTATTCCTGAACTTGAAATCATTGTCAGTCTGGGAAAATACCCTAGGGCCCAATTTCTAACAACCGTAATGCCGTTTATGGGATGGGATGCCGCCGCCCCCCCCCCCCTTTTTTTTTTTTTTACAGCTTCTCACCATTCTTGACTCTAGAGATAAGTCATGCTGAGTTTGGGCTGACTCAGGGAATTTCCTGAATTGTTTCTTTTCAACAAACTGTTGCCACATGTTTCAGCACTTAGGGAATTCTCCATCCCTTACTGTTGCTACTGCTCCAGAAAGAACACCTTCATTGGTTCAGCTGTCTGCTTATCCCCCACCTCCCTAAGAGCTTTCTCTTTCACATCTAGGTTTCTCCCAGACCTTAGATCATCAGACTTCAGAAGATTAAACAGTGCCAGTCATGATGGACCAGATGAGGGCTAATCCTCTAGTTATGTTAATTTAAACTCTTTGGGGGTACACTATTTTTGCTATTTCATTACGCCTTATTCAGCTTCAGCCCACACTTACCTCCCTGCAGTTTGTCAGGTTATTTTGAAATGGTTGACCTTAGAAATAAAAGAACTATGATGTAAAGACAGAATGCGTATTGACACAGTGACCAAAGGACCATTTTTGATTAATTAGTATTGGTAACATACTATTGATCACAATAATTACTCAGTCCAACAGCATTTTTTATGTTCTTAAAGCATATCTTTCTACAGGTCATAATTAACAATTGTTTGTTTTTTTCATTAACTGTATTCTTTCCATATGGTTGTTGAGCAACTTCACTAGCTAAATATACAAGCCTATGAAAAACGTACTTATACAATTAAAATGTATTTCAAAATACACAGCGTAACCTCTACTTGAGTATCAATATTTGCCCCCTAGTTCTTCACTTCTTTTCCTTCTCTCTCTCCCTTTTTTTTCCACTTGATCATGGACTGGAAAGCAAAGAATCCATAGCTGTTCTAATATAAATACTTGCAGGGAACAGGTCGAAAGAGAAATCAAACTTTTTTTGCATGGAATTTTTTATTAGTAGACCAAAAGCTTTTAAGGATTAATGACCATATTTAGTATTTTAAGTCTGTTGCTCACTTTTATAAGTTGTTCTGCTGATTTAGCAGAGATTTAGCCTTCCTCATGTGTCACAATATGTAGTAAAGGTTTGTGGGGTTTACCAATTCATCCCAATTCACTGAAATCTGGGTATTTAACCCTTCTAGGTTTCTTCAGAAGCACCTTTAGAGCTTGTAGGGGTGGATAGACATCTTGAAGTGCAGCTGCTATAACACGGAAGCCTGACTAAGATTTGTAAAATCAGCATTAATGCTTTCGTTTTGGAAAATCTGTGCCAGTGGAGACATACCTGTGTGCATATATATATATATATATATCAGGAGTTTCATTAATAATTTACAAGCTCTTTTGTAGACTCAGCTCTGTGTTTACTCTCCAGACTAAACAACCCCAGTTTCCTCAGCTGCTCCTCATAAGACTTGTTTTGCCTTGGGAAATGCAAACTGAAGAAAGCTTTATCCTTTATTAAAAGGAAGTCCAAAAAAGAGAAAAATCTCATAAAATTGCTGTCTTAATTACTGGAACAATGTGCATTTGAACAGTCATCTTAGCTTTAAGAATTTATTTTTTTTTCTCACAGGTAATGTTTCACCTCTGTATAGTAATGCACAACAGGCTATTTTGCATCACTTTAGATTTCAGTGTAGCATTTGGGGAGGAAAACTCCAAGTTGTCAACTCTTTTTTATTTTCCTCCTTTTTCTTTGAAAATAGCTGAATGGTATACTATTTGACTCCCACTTCAGGGAGTGCAGAGAAAGAAGTCCAATGTCTGCATTTAGGAACTGGATCCGGAAGGTGGAATTGCTATGCAAACTCACTTGTGTTTCTGTAACTTGAATCACAGCACAAAAAGCATGTTTACTTTTGGAAAGAGAAAGTGGATCCCCAGTTCTGAGAGCATGCATTATTCATTAGTGTTTCCCAACAGCAGGGGAGAAGTGCAGAGGGAGGAGAAGGTTTTGAAAGTGACCCAAAGCCTTTTGTGGGCACTTCAGGGACCAGAATCACATTGTCCATTCTCTTGATCTTACCACTGTCATGTGCAAGATGATTAAGAGTGTGTTTTACAGAAAAGTCTTCCCCAGCAGCAGCAGCAGCAGCCAGAGGAAAGGAAACTCTGCTGTGGAAATAAGAAGGGAAGCGTGGATGGGCTGGGTGTGCAGGGCAGGGAATGTAGAATGCAGTTTGCCTCATCTGTGGCACTATGGTCATGGACAGGCTGGAGATGTTCCCAAAGGCTGGGCAGTGAGATAGGCATGTGCTTTGAAGTGTGTGGCACTGCTTTATTCAAGATGTTACTAAGAAGCATTATGGAAAAGTGTTGATGGAATTTAGGAGTCTAGGTCCCACTGGGAAGTGAAAACACTCATTCTCCCAAATCTTTTAGAAACTTTCTCTCTGGTTTTATTAAAATAGAATTAAACCCTGCACACGGGATTGCTATAAATTCTGTGGTCTTACATCATGCACCTTTGGGGAGCTAAGGAGGGACTGTTAAATATTCTCTGAAACACTAGATAGTCTACAGTATCCTTCTGCATGTTTTCCTACCTGAAGCTGGGCACTAGATGATGTAATTTCAAGTAGATCACTGCATTACCAGCTCCCAAACTAGTCCATGTAGCTCTGTGAAAACCCTGGCTAATTTGAGTGATAAGCACCATGAGAGACACAGTATCCTTTCTAAAGGATTGACAGTCCCAGGAATTTGACACGTTGGTGTTTTCTTGCTACTTTTCAAGCAAGTCAGATTAAACTTGAAGTTATTTAGAAAATACAGAGTATTCTATAAGCATCTTCATTCCCTTCTCTTCACTTTCTCCTTTTTTTTTTCCACACCAAAAAGGTTATGATGAAACTGGAAAAGGTTTAGAGAAGAGCAACAAATTGGTATGGGGTATGTGTACAAGGAATGACCGTATGAGCACAGGTGTTCAATCTGGAAAAGAGACAACTGAGAAGGAGAAATGAATGAGGTCTATAAAATCATAGGTGGCCTGTAAAGGGACTGGCTGACCACACTGTCTTCCAGGGTGGGAATGAGGAGATGCTGCATGAAGCTAGTAGGAACAAGACTTAAAATTGCCAGAAGTCTGTGGCTCCCAAGCATCAGGTGATTAAGCTGCGGAATTCCTTGTAGGGGATGTCCTAAGTGCTAAAAATTTATGTGGGCTCAAGCTGTTGGAAATTTGGTTAGTTCTTGCAAAAGAAATCCATTACAACTGCCTACTAATACATAAGAATCCAATTCTGGGTTAGGCATCCCTTGAACTGCAAATGACTGGAACATGGGAGAGTATTATGAAGAAGTACCTATATTCGCTGTGTTCTTACATTCTTCCTTAGGTAGTTGCTTACAGCTACTGTACAAAATACAAGTTACTGAACTATATGTCCCATTGGTCTAGCATGCTACAGGCAGTCTTACATTCTTAACAGCTACAAACATGCTAAGGAAAAGTGAATCAAACTAAAAGGTAAATATACTTATATTTACCTATCATTGGGTCAGATCCAAAACAGGCTAGCATCACTGTCTGATACTATGCTGCTAAATAGCCTTAGAAACAATTCTCAAGCAAACAATGTATTTTAAGTTTTTCCTTGCCGAAGAGAAACCAGGAATCCTTTGTGATCTGTACAGTTTCCACTGTTCCTTCACTTCTGTCAGGATATTTGCTTTCTGAAAATAATCAGAGGGTAGGTTTGATACTCCTTTTCTGCTCCTGCTCTTCTATCCCAAACTGTCCACTTGCTTAATTAAACCATTAATGAGTCATTTGCCTACTGTATGGCAGCATGCTGGTTTTTGCCTGCATAAGCAATGTATTTTGTGTTTCTTCTTCGCATGCACAAGAAAGTGTATGTTCAAAAGAAGACATGTACACAGCCATTATGCAGTTATATAGACTTATAAGTTAAATCATACACTTACTTATACAGAGATACATTATTATACAGAGTTATATTATTATATAGTTATGTTGTACAGTAACATATGTTACATAGTTATACAGAGACTTTATGCAGTTTACCCATGAGAATAAGTTGACTGATTTATCACCAACTAGTGTTTGGGACCAGGAATGACATTACTCTCTTGTTTTTATGTGATAATGGAGCTAAGGGGCCTTGATCCCATCTTAGGGGGATACTGTAGGTGGGTCTGTGGAGTGATGACTTCTTGAGCATCCGTTCGGCAAAGACTACAATCTGGACAAAGGCATCTGTTGCCTCAGCAGTTATCTGAGGAGCTGTCTTCATACATCTGCTCTACCTGCCATGCTGTGGTTCAGCCAGAACTTAAATACATTGCATGCTTCTTTTAAACAATCACTTTTTACTATAAGCAGCACAAGAAGTACTCAGATCTAGGCAAAAATATTCCTCACTTGCACTTTAAGCCTTGTTGTGTCCTGTATGGGTACTAGTAGTTTATAATACCTGGTATCCATCTGCATTGGAAGAGAACATTTGTATCCCGAACCTCCTTCTCTCTATCTGTTCCTTGCCAAGGCTGCAAACCTACAAATCTGTGGATAGAAAAAGTCCCCCCTGTTGCTATCTATCAACAGCAGATGTTGCTAAGAAGACATAACTTCTTTTACACTACCATTGACAGGGAACAAGTGCAGTCTATGAAAAAGCTACAGGCTTTTCATTATCAAAAGGTGATATTTTAGTCTTTTTTCACCCTTCTAAACTGGGCAGCAAATTCAATATAAAGCATTGTTTTTCAGAAGAAATATTCCAAGACATCAGAATCACAAATGCCAAAAGAAAATAAAAATTACCATGCTGTAGTGAAAACCATTTATTTTGTTGCAAAATGTCAGTGTCATAAAATTTGAAAAACACATTTCAGATCAGTATTTTTTTTCACAACAAAAAATAAGGTTTTCTCCTAGAAGAAATTTAAATTAAATGATATTTCCAAAGAGGGGGGAAAGCTATCCATTGGAAAAAACTCCACTGATACTGAATCTACATTTGTTTAATAATTCTGCCTTTCTATTGTTCATCCTGTTTGCACATCAAAAGGTTATGATATTTAGCAGGTACCTCTCCAGAGAAAAGAATTTACATTACTATACCATTTCACAGATTTTTGATTGAGACCTCAGAAATATCCCTGGACATTGAAGAGATTTGGAAATGTTTTCAGGTTTCTGTACAAAGTATCAGTGGAAGTACCAGGTAATCAGTTTGGTTGTTACTCTGATAACTGCTGCAGAGTCTTAAGAAATGAAATGGAAAAATGTCAGGAAATCTTCAGACATAATGAGTCTCTGGAGAGTGCTTCTTTATTTACTACCTTTTCTTTTCCGTTGTGTTCCTTTTCTATTGATTTTTAAAGATATTTTTTGGCTGAACTTTCAGGCTGGATTATCTGTTTGAAGTATATTTTCTCCTAGTTCCCATTGTAAGAATTTCCCTAGTTTCTCTAACTGTCACTGAACAGCAGCTGTTCATTCTGCTTCCTTCCCTTTCAAAATTTATTTTCTGAGGACTCTGCTTTTACATTGTCTTGAGGAATGACCACCCAACAGGCTGCTTTCAATTCATATTTAGAGCTGGTTGCTCTCTCGAAAAAGCACAGCTGAAAAGTCTTGTGTAGCCTTTGAACAGATTTATGTTAATTTGGATTGATTCAGAGCTGTTTGTGATACCAACCATGTTTTGACCATAGGCCAATATTTAGCACCTTTCCGTTTCCAGAGTCTGATGCCAATGCTGTGATTGTTCTCTGCCTTGCACATCATTGGAGATTTTATACATTGATGCAGCCCACAGTGTCACTTTGCTGCAGGACTCAGTGCTGGACCCTTCACTTTGCATACATGCTTTGCTCTGGAGCCAGTACCACCAGCTCTGAGAAGCAGGCACATCCCTAGTTCATTGCAGAGTGTCTGTTTGCTAATCTGACAGGGTCCAAAGTCCACCAAGGCAAGGCGCTGACCTCCACTAACCTCATAACACTCATAAAGCCATAACACACCTTCTTTCATCTGCCTCTTCCTTAAACAGGAGGTGCACCTGATAAGCTTCAGGCACACTTGTCCTAATATGCCTGGGGACATTGGCCCTGTGGGGACTCTACAAGTGCTGTCATGTTCCCTCTGAGACTTGAAGTCAGAGAAATGCAGGGCACGAGCCCTTTCCCAGTCCCTGGCCCAGAACATAGACTCATTAAACTGCTGGTGAGAAAGGACTTCTGGATGCCTCTAGTTGCTCATCCTGCCCTGAGAAGAACTACAGACAGAGGCAGATGTGTAGATCAGGGTATTCATGGTTTTGTCTCACCTGGGCTTGAAAACCTCAAAGGGTGGAAGCCATTTCAGATCATCTAAAACCAGGACTGGTCCTGATAGTTGCTGTACTTTAAGTGTAGGTTTCCAAGTTTGGGAAGTGTGAGAGACTGAATTGTTATCTCAAGTTGTTTGTCTCAAAGATTGTTAGGTGTGAGAGACTGGACTGTCATCTCAAGACATTACTGCTTATCTCGAGCCCTTTGTCTCTGAGATGGCCTGTCTAAGCAGGACACTCCTCTGTCCATAAGGACAATTACCAGGCCACTGAGGCATCCAGGGGAGGAAACGGGGCTGGAGCCAACAAGCATGCAGGAATGTGGAGACTACCATTCTCATGGAAACTGTAGTCTTTGAGATAAGATACTGGTTTCTGGTGTTGATCACG
>NW_010972684.1:238565-238769 GCF_000737465.1 Haliaeetus leucocephalus
GCATTTGTTCTTGTTAAATTTCATGCCATTGATGATTACCCAGTGCTCCAGTCTATCTAGATCCCTCTGCAAAGCCTCTTGTCCCTCAAGAAAGTCAACAGCACCTCCCAGTTTGGTATCGTCAGCAAACTTGCTAATGATGCATTCAACTCCTGCATCCAGACCATTGATAAATATATTGAACACAACTGGCCCTAGAATTGA
>NW_010972684.1:239335-287875 GCF_000737465.1 Haliaeetus leucocephalus
GGTTGTGAAAGTGGTGCATTTAAAAGGCTGATGAACTAGGAGAATCTGGACACCATTCAGGTTTTGTGCTGTGATGATACCAAAGACTTTTTGACTTGAGCTAGAACCTACTAAGCCACAGTGGGATCATTGTTATCCTAAATAGGATTTGATGCAATCTGCATGGTATAAGATGTGCCCCCAGTTCTGCTGAGTGTAGGGCAAAATGCCTCAAGGAGACACTCAGCAGGTTCCTGAGGCCACAGTTACCCACTTTCTTTCCTCAGCGGCAACAATTTTCTTGGCATCAACCCCAATTCTTGGTGGCCTTTGCAGATATTTTTAAGATAAGCAGCTTGCGCTGGAGAGGTGAAGAGCACAGACAGATGCTGACCCATCAGTGACTTTACTACAGGTCGTCTTCAATGCTTGAACACAGAGTCATGGCAGGATCATTCCTGGAGAGGTACCTCTGAAGTATCAGCCCATGGTAGTCATGCCCACCATTATGTGAAAAAAAAGTGACTGTTTTACCCACTAACTGTGCCCTAAATCCAGTGGCTGCAACAGAGGTCTTGTTTGTTTTAAGTGGAGCTGTGATGCTATGCTCCTAAATCTTTATAAATGTGTAAGAGTAAGTGGCTAAATTTACAAAAGCACCAAGCTCCTGTAGATTTCAGTGAAAGCTGTCGTGCTCTCTGTTCTCTTGAAATCAGACCAGCTAATAAGATACTTACTTACATAAAACAAATCTTCTCAGGCTCCTATTTTTAAAAAAACTTTAGCCTTTAGTTTGTACACACATATACACACACAGCTGATTTCGCATTTTCTTCTTTAATTGTTGAACCAAATATGAAAAACCTTTTTGCCTTGGCTGCACTAGGACAGCCTGGAAGGCAAGAATTTTGATTTCCAGATGTGGAGATTTTGCAATTATTATACATCAGACAGTGGTTGAGAGAGATTCAGGAATGTGTATGTTCTTCCACCTTGAGTAACCAGCAAAGGAAGGATAGGTTCTCCACTAAATTATCCAGAAGGTAAGAGTCCATCCTAGGTAAAAGTCCATAATCCCTTCATTTGGTGCCAGAGTCAATCCTGGGTCTCCACCATGCTGAGAGCATTCAGCATCTACCTCTATAATGGGGCAAAGTCTTTAGTCTAAAGGTCTAGACTTCCAAGAGGGGGTTTTTTGGCCAAAATGCAAAAAGGTTCTGTTGTAATGATTTATCATCTCTGATGAACCAAAAATCATTATCTGGCTCTGATATACACTGATTCTTCACTTGTTCTCTGTAATGTAACCAGAATGGAATATAGCCTAATTCTCATTTTACCTCTGCAGACTTTTCTTTCTTGCCTTGAATCAAAGAAATTAGCTCTTCTAGAACCTGAGGAAAAGAGTACTTAATATATCTTTGTAACTCTTTGTCATTTCAGTCACTGAAGATCTGCAACATGTATTTTGGCCATATTGCTTTTTGGTATTATCACCTAAAATGGACTCTGCCATATGGGAAATGCAAACAAGGGCTGCACCTTTTTTTGCTTTCTATGATAGTGTATTGTTTCATTGCTTAGCCTGAAAAGGAGAGAAAACCGGGATATTTTTTTTTTCCTGCCATTTCTTTGGGAATGGAAAGTATTGTGCTTATTAAAGAAAGCAGTGGGGAATCTTCCAAGAGCTTTTTTAGCATGGTGACATTAGCCCTTCTCTGCAGAGAAGAGCATCAAAGTGATAGTGAGAGTTAACATTCCCTTTTATTAGTCAGCATACAAAATAGAATATGTCAGTGTGTGGATTGTCCAGCTCATAGTTCACAAACGAGTTTCACCATGTCTAGTGCACACAGGTGAGTCATGGGGGGTTACAAATTGACTCAGCCTTGGATTGCCTTGAGGCCCTGTCTCTCTGCAGAGATGACTCACAGGCAGCTGTGTAGACTGCTTAGCCCTGGGCTGTCTGATAAACCCTAAACTAAACAGGGCAGTGGCTGCACCATTCAAAGAACCAAAACATGAACTGAGCCTTGAAATCCCTTAACAAATCCAAACACTATTCAGTTGCCTGAGGAAGCAAGTTAAAAAAAACCAAAACCTGGAGGGTTTCAGCTTCAGTTTCAAATGACAACCTTGTGTATTCAAACAATCACAGACCAACAAAGGAAAGATAAGGGGAAACTCCACTCAGATATACATAATCCATTTAGGCATATTTCATAATCCACTCAGACATAGTAATACACACCATTCCATAAGTCAGGGGATAAAAACTCTAAGATTCAGGTTGGAAATGGGGGAGTCACTTCTCCAACTATAGCTGGCTTGTGAAGGAAACCCTTCCCCACCTTGATCAGGACACTGGTCAAGGTCACTTCCCTGGAATTGAAAGCCCTTACCTGGAGGTTTAAGTGAATATTGTTTATGCTTTAAGTTTGTAAACACATGTGTGCTTGTGGTTGCCTGTGAATCGCTTGTGGTCATAATAATGTACTACTCTTGCCTCAAAAAATTGCAATAGTGCATTCCTCCATTGTATCTGTAAAACCTGCAATAGTGGCGTGTTAAGCCTGTAAGTGAGGTTCAAATAAATCATTTGCTTGAACCTTGCAGTTAAGTCTGCGAGTAAAGTTCAAGTCGTTTGAACCTTGCAGTTAAGTCTGTGAGTGAAGTTCAAGTTGTTTGCTTGAAACTTGCAGTTAAGTTCTTTTCCGTCACAGTCAGGGATGAACTCTGAAGTGTACAATTAAAAAGCTCCAGCAGATGGCTCTGTGGTTTACCTCATGTTTCATCATACGGAAGGGTTTTCTGTTGGGCAGGGATGCAAGAGACATTGCAATAGCAGTGAGTTTGGCACATGGATAAAAGGCCGTGCCGTCAGCCACTTGGTGTAAAACAGCTTGATATGCTGCATACCACCTGCTCTCCACCACTGACTGGATTCTTGTATGCTCCTGCAAGCAACAGGCCAAATGTGAGGGTGAATATCTTACATGGTCCTTTAGGAGTTCAGATCTGAACCTTTCTCCCTCAAAAGGCTCTCTTCCCTGCAATGAGATATATCCCATGTGTAAAGAGCTTAGTTTCCTGCAGAAGGACATGAAAATAAGCCTTAGTGTACCGCCCAGTAGAGCATCTTTGCCAGTGACCTTAGCAGGTGACATACCATCCAGGTCTCTCTATTCAGGACAAATGGCTTGACAAGCTCTACAGAGAATGCAAGCATGATGTGTACATACAAAGGCAGCTCCAACCAAAGAACTGGATAGTGATCCAGATTGGAGGGTTTGTCACAATGAAAGAAGAATAAGGAAACAAAGGAAATTTTTGAATTGGCCGGGATAACAAGCAAATCATAGAATCATAGAATATCTCAAGTTGGAAGGGACCCATAAGGATCAACAGGTCCAACTCCCTGCTCCTTGCAGTACTACCTAAAATTAAACCATACAACTAAGAGTGTTGTCCAGAGACTCCTTGAACTCTGACAGGCTTGGTGCCATGACCACTTCCCTGGGGACCCTGTTCCAGTGACCGACCACCCTCTCAGTGAAGAACCTTTTCCTAACGTCCAGCCTGAATTTCCCCTGACACAGCTTCATTCCATTTCCTCATGTCCTATCACTGCTCACCTGTCCTGGTTTCAGCTGGGATGGAGTTAATTGTCTTCCTAGTAGCTGGTACAGTGCTATGTTTTGAGTTCAGTATGTGAAGAATGTTGATAACACTGATGGTTTTAGTTGTTGCTAAGTAGTGTTTAGACTATAGTCAAGGATTTTGCAGCTTCTCATGCCCAGCCAGCAAGAAAGCTGAAGGGGAACAAGAAGTTGGCACCGGACAGAGCCGGGGCAGCTGACCCAAAGTGGCCAAGGGTGTATTCCATACCATGTGACATCACATTTAGTGTAGGAACTGGTGGGAGTGGGGGTGGGGAATCTCTGCTCCGGGACTAGGTGGGTGTCAATCAGTGGGTGGTGAGCAATTGCCCTGCACATCATTTGTACATTCCAATCCTTTTATTATTACTGTTGTCATTTTATTAGTGTTATCATTATCACTATTAGTTTCTTCTTTTCTGTTCTATTAAACCGTTCTTATCTCAACCCACGAGTTTTACTTCTTTTCCCGATTTTCTCCCCCATCCCACTGGGTGGGGTGGGGGAGTGAGTGAGTGGCTGCGTGGTGCTTAGTTGCTGGCTGGGGTTAAACCATGACATCACCAAAGAGAGATCAGCAGCTTCCCCACTACCGCCCACATTGAGGTCACCCCTCCGCCTTCTCTTCTCCAAGAGAACAAACTAAGTGACCTCAGACACTCCTCATAAGCCTTGCCCTCGAGGCCTTTCACCATCTTGGTCACCCTCCTCTGGACACACTCTAATAGTTTGACATCCTTCTTAAATTGAGGCACCCAAAACTGCACACAGTACTCGAGGTGGGGCCACAGCAGTGCAGTGTAGAGTGGCACAATCACCTCCCCCGACTGGCTAGCTATGCTGTGCTTGATGCATCCCAGAACACGGTTGGCCATTTTTGCTGCCAGGGCACACTGTTGACTCATATTCAACTTGCCATCAACCCAAACCCCCAGATCTCTTTCTGCAGGCCTGCTCTCCAGCCTCTAATCCCCCAATTTTTACCTATAACCAGGATTACCCTGTCCCAGGTGCAGAATCCAACACTTGCTCTTGTTAAATTGCATACAGTTGGTGATTGCCCAGCTCTTTAGTTTATCCAGATCTCCCTATAAGGCCTCTCTACCCTCGAGGGTGTCCACAGCTCCTCCCAGTTTAGCATTGTCAGCAAACTTAATGTAAATTCGATTCTGGCATCCAGATCCTTTATAAAAACATTAAAGAGCACTGGCCCTAAAATCGAGCCCTAGGGAACCCCACTGGTAACTGGCCACCAGCCTGATGTAACTCCATTTACTATAACCCTTTGAGCCTGACCCGTCAGCCAATTGCTCACCCAACACATTATGGACTTGTCTAGCTGTGTGCTGGACAGTTTATCCAGAAGGGTACTGTGAGAGACAGTATCAACAGCTTTGCTAAAATCCAAAACCACCACATCTACTGGCTTCCCATGGTCAACTAGATGGATTATCTTGTCATAAAAGGAGCTTAACCTGGTTAACCAGGTCTTTCCCCTCATGAACCCATGCTGGCTATGACCAATGCCTGTGTTGTCTCTCAAGTGTTTTTCAGTAACTCCCAGAATAACCTTCTCCATAATTTTACCAGGCACTGACATGAGACTGACAGGCCCATAATTATCATGGTCTTCCTTCTTACCTTTCTTGAAAATTGGGACATTTGCCAGCTTCCAGTCAACAGGGACCTCTCCAGACTCCCAAAATCATTGCAAAATAATGGAGAGAGGTCCTGCAATGACATTGGCCAGCCCTTTCAGTACTCTGGGATGAATCCCATTGGGACTCATAGATTTACATGCACCCAACTGGAGTGTCTCTGCTTTGCCTACATCCCTACTTTTGAGTTGACCGACCCATCAAGCAACGGACCAATGTTATCTCTGATTCTTCTTTTGCTATTAACATATTTTAAAAAGCCCTTTTTGTTGTCCTTCACAATGATGGCCACCTTGATATCAACAGATATCAAGACTACGCTAACTATCTCCAGCAGAGTTTTGCCTAGAGTAGACTGCACTTTATCTGGACTGACCTATGGGTTTCATAGTGAGAAGATACATATATATATGTCAATACACACACACGCATGGCTATATAAATATATTTGTAAGATTAATGGATTTCTAATAGTCTTTTGTCATCACAAAACCAGTTCATGATTGAAACCTATCATAGCTAGACCTTAGGACAAAAAAGCAGTATTATGGGGTAAATGAAAATTTCACCCAGTCAAAATGCAGCTGACAATGAAAAGCTAAAGAGTAATTTGAAAACAGAAATGCAGATGGTTTTCATCCTTGGTAAAGTTTATGCCTGAATTTTCTAGGGAGAGCAAAGATTGACAGATGAAGAGGTGAAATTAAAAGAGTTGCAGTTCTGTTTTAAATGCTGGCCTATCACACATGCAATTTCGTAACACATTCCTGGTTGCTTTGGTACAGAGTCAGCCTAGCAGTGGATCCTAGGGCTGATTTAGATGGAGCAACTGCCTTGGGGGAATCCTTGGGAGAACAGCAATGCCTGGGAAGGGTGATGTAATTGATGTCTCTGTAGAGGAGATAAACATAATATCCAGACATGATTCAGAGAGGTCCTAATTTCTTCATAGATGTCAGCCAGTATAATTGCATGGTTACTGATTAAAGGAAAAGAAGATTGAATGTAGTACAAATCATCACCAAAGGGCTTGTAGCCTACTTGGGCACAAAGGGTTGTGTGGATCCAGAGTTTTGAAAGGCCATGGGTTTAGCAGGTCTTTGCACAGGCAAGTGGCTAGCTGTGCTCATTTACACTATTTGGCACCTGCTGTGATGAGTGTCCTGTGCAGGAAAGGATACACACAGCACATGGATGTATGCACAGAGAGAGGCAAGATCTGTCCAACATTTATGCTATGTTGGAAGTACCCTTGGGAGCATGCTGAAACTTCCTGGGGAGGAGGAGTACTGCAAATTAGAAACTCATTGCTCAGGCCTAGGAATTCTGCAGTCTTACACTGTAACTGTCAGATCCGGTTACTTATATCCAGGAGGACCTCAGCTGCACAGCCTGAGAACCTGTCTCATCAGCAGAAAGGAAGGTTGGATGGGAAAGATATGTGTGCATGTTACTAACACAGCTATAGTGTATATTTATGGTGTATACACATATATGGTACTGTGTTTCCCACAGCATTCTCCTGGAGAAACTGGCTGCTCATGGCTTGGACAGGGCTACTCTTCGCTGGGTAAAAAACTGGCTGGATCACCGGGCCCAAAGAGTTGTGGTGAATGGAGTTAAATCCAATTGGTGGCCAGTCACAAGTGGTGCTCTCCAGGGCTCAGTACTGGGGCCAGTTCTGTTTAACATCTTTATCAATGATCTGCATGAGGGGATCAAGTGCACCCTCAGTAAGTTTGCAGATGACACCAAGTTGGGTGGGAGTGTTGATCTGCTTGAGGGTAGAGAGGCTCTTCAGAAGGATCTGGACAGCCTGGATGGATGGGCCGAGGCCAACACCTAGGAGATGCAACAAGGCCAAGTGCCGGGTCCTGCACTTCGGTCACAACAACCCCATGCAGTGCTACAGGCTTGGGGAAGAGTGGCTGGAAAGCTGCCCGGCAGAAAAGGACCTGAGGGTGCTGGTCAACAGCTGGCTGAATATGAGCCAGCGGTGTGCCGAGGTGGCCAAGAAGGCCAATAGCATCCTGGCTTGTATCAGAAATATTGTGGCCAGCAGGACTAGGGAAGTGATTGTCACTATCAGACAGACATTGAGTTGCTGGAGCATGTCCAGAGAAGGGCAATCAAGCTGGTGAAGGGTCTAGAGCACAAGTCTTATGAGGAGCAGCTGAGGGAACTGGGTTTGTTTAGTCTGGAGAAAAGGAGGCTGAGGGGAGACCTTCTCGCTCTCTACAACTACCTGAATGGAGGTTGTAGTGAGGTGGGTGCTGGTCTTTTCTATCAAGTAACAAGTGATAAGATGAGAGGAAATGGCCTCAAGCTGTGCCAGGGGAGGTTTAGATTGGATATTAGGAAAAATTTCCTCACTGAAAGAGTTGTCAACCATTGGAACAGGCTGCCCAGGGAAGTGATTGAATCACCATCCCTGTATGTATTTAAAAGATGTGTAGACATGGCACTTACTTAGGAATATGGTTTAGTGGCGGACTTGGTAGTTAGGTTAATGGTTGGACTCGATGATCTTAAGGATTTTTTCCAACCTAAATGATTCTATGATTTTATATGGTATCTATATATATGGTAGCGTGGTAGGTTACACATAGTAGTAGTATGGTGTGTTCACACATTTTAGATGTAATTTGCCTCCCCCCAGCTCAGCAAATGAGGGCAATTTTGTAATCCTGACAGTAGGTTATGGCAGAAAATTTCTTAAGAGGTTAGGCAGGTAAGAGTGTGGCAGGTACTTTACCCATGCAAGGCTCACGTTTCTAGAGCAGTATGCAGCAAACAACTGCAGGATAGCAATTGCCCCATCCCCAGTCACCAAGTCATCCATCTTCTAAACTTCCTAAAGGTAGAACACTGCACTTTGTCATCAGACAACAGGACCACATATTTGTGCTTCCACCAATTCATGCCCTATATGTGCAGACCACAGCTCTGCTGAGGAGCAATAAAAAGCTGAGCTCCTTTTAGCAAGAGCAAAAGTTGTCCTGACCTCACCAAAATATCTCTATAAATTTGTTAAAAATGCATCTTTGTGGATACTCAAGAAGCTTCTCTGTTGGCTGTTTTGAATGGCTAACAAATAGTCTTTGTGTCATCCCACTGGAGGGTTTAGTGAGGATACAGCATGCCTTAAAGTCCCTCAACTATGGTGGGCAGAATAGGGAAAATAACGGGGTGATAGGGGAAGAAGCACTCAGTGATACTAAAATTTCTTAATAATCATAGTTGATTATTCCATGGCACACAGAACTGCAGGGCAAATAACTCCTCCTCAGATAAAGGCATGGTGAAAATGGTCTTCCTCCAGTGTGTGGCATTTTGAGCATCTTTTTGTTTATTTGAAGGATGACTTATGTTTCTTGTCCAAGATGATCCTTATCAGTACATTCCTCCAGCATAATTACTCATCTCTGATTCCACTTCAGTCTTCACATTCTGACGTTGTCAGAGAAGCAGAAACTATGCCTCAAAAAGATTTCTTTTTTTCTTACTTCTCCCAGGAATATGCACTTAAAAATATATATTTATTGGTTTATAAGAGGGTTTTTTATCCAAAAAGATCTTAAAAGCACTTTATGAATTATGCATGCTTAACTTTAGAAGAGATTTGAAGTAAGGGGACTATTACCATTCAATTATAACCTGGCCATGGTTCTGGGGTTAATATCTTTGACTTTGGAAGACCTGTAACAGGATCATTAGTGAACAAGAGTGGCCAGGATGCCACTTCTACAATTCATGCAGAAAGCAGCCACTTTAATGGGACAATGTCCTCTAGCCCTAGTCTATAGCACTGGTTCTTTCCTCACTATCACAATCTGTTTGCATCTATCAAATTTACAGGACAACATACTCTGTAAATTAAACTTTATTTTATGAGCTCAGTGAAAAATTTAACAAACAAACATGACAAACAATGGCTCAATCCCCTTTGCACTAGTCTATCATGTGAATTCACTAATTCATCACTTTTAAGTCATCAGGTTTCTCACTCACAAGTTCTCTAATTCATAACTTGCAACTCATAACTTATTGCTCGCAACTTTTAACTCATGCACCTATGAGGAAAATTAGTTACCTAGCCAATGCTGAGAATGCTCATCCTTCCTCCTCCATTACGGTGCAGGCAGCTGCTGGGAAGCACAAAAGTCTCAGCGGTCCAGCAGCTGTTAAATCCGCTTCAAAGGCTTTTTGGATAAGCTGATAACTTCCAGCTTGGAAGTTAGGTCTGTACCATTTCCATGAGGTAGCAGATTCTGAGGAAACTGCCAGACAATCAATATGTAAAGATGATGGCTGCAGGAGACAGTAATCTGCAGGTGATAATGGCTGCATAATAGCCTTTTAGCTCTTTCTGGCCACCTGTCCTGCCTACCTGGCGCTCTAGCTTTGACCTAATGGTGCTGCTCCCAGTATGCATCAGGCCTTGACATGAACTGTGTTAGTCAAAAACTAAGCAGTAGTTGAGTGAACCATCACACTCACTCATAGGAAACTACTGTTAGTAGAGGTTTCTCAGAGCCCCTTATGAATCATTCACTAGCTCTTGAGAATAAAGTCGCTCCAATAATTAAGTCTCTAGCTTAGCACATGGGAGCCACAAGTTCAAGTCCCCTCCATCTTCTAACATGGCTTCTGGCTGCCTATTTTGAGCCAAATACTCAAAAGGACCTATCTCTGTCTGTTACCTGATCAGAAAGTAACTCTCGAAACATACAAAGTATGTTTAGAGAGGAGACATTGCTTTATTCTGTGCAGGGTGTGAGATGGGAGATTTCCGCAAGTCGAGCACACTGACTGAGGTTTTCAGTCCATACTTATACACTACAGTTAAATCACCATGCCTATCTAATACATATGTTCCTCCTAACTATTGCATATTCATTACGTTGAGCAAGCATAACATTGTTCTCTGAGCAGTCATCCTAGAGTCTTCTCCGCCTGCTCAGGGGTCTCTGGTGGTCTTTGGTGGTCTTTGGTGGTTGTTTGGGGAAGAGTAGCCCTACTCCTTTTGTCCTTTTATGGTCATGCATCATCTGAGGACACCAGGGTCTTTGTTCCTCTTGCCAACCCCTCATTTCTCAGTGCCAAAGGAGGATGTATTTCCTTAATTAGCAAGTCTGTGAGACTGAAATGTCCATTATCTGGTGCCTTGACTATTATCCAAACGCTCCTTAAGCTTCCTTTATTGTAAGCAGAATCTTAAACTAGATAAGTTTTACCTTGAGCACACATAATCTAAACAGTCCTTGAATAGCAAACATACAACACTTCTTGTTTTAGTTTTTTTCTTTAAGCTATCACAGACTTCATATTTATTAATCAGTCTTTTCAAGGCTTGATCAGGTAGCTGCCCTTTCCTGGTGCTGGGAGTCCACATTTGACTTTCAATGAAAAACTCAGAGAACAGTAATGTGTTTTCTGAACTTCCCAAAAGGGGAAGAAACCCAGGTTCAAGCCTTACTCCTCCCCAGTCTAGAGAGAAGCTAAGAGAAGATGGCTCTGTGTGTCTGTCATGTTCAGACAAATTTGTAATAATGAGGCAAGTCAGACAAGGTAAGGCCAGCTTCTGCAAGGGACAGGGCTGGACATGGGCATAGCTGCAGTGTAGCTCAGACAGTGACCAAGGGCAAGAGCTGGAGCTTAAATGCAGCTCCTGAGCAAAGGATGGGAAGCCCCGGAGGAGTCGTCTCACATCTTTTTCTCCTGCAGCTATTTCTCACAAGTTCACTGCTATCCCAGCTGTCTGATACAAAGTGACAGTATGTATATATTATCAATAAGTATTGTAGTATTAGTGTGTGGCTAGGGACTCACCTCCACATCCATTTAGCTGGTGTATATTAACACAGTGTGAGCTCACATCAAAGTCTTCCCCAACTCACAACATGGACAGGGCAGTAGCCATTTGCTTTCATAAAACTTAAAAAAAATTAAGTTTATCATCCCTTTCTCAAATCTAGCCAAAATCAGCCAATGAAGTAGGTGTTACTAGGGAAGGAGCACTCACAAGTGCTAGGGTGTACGGTTTGCTTCCATGGGAAGGCAAGCTATAAAAATAGTAGGTCCACTGAATTGGATGGACTGGTGGAGTGCATGTGTAAGTGAGAGGAGAATCAACCTGTTATCTGAGTTCTTTCTCACATCACCTTACCACCTACTGTATTGAAGGGAAAGTCTCTCTTTATAGAAAGGGCCTTCAGTGAAGGGGTTTTGGATTATGAAATGTATAACTGGCAGTTTATTCAGCTGCTGATATTTCCTTTCTTCCCTATTTCCCTTCTTCATTTTCATTTTTTATCCAACCACATTTGGAAAGGCCTTTGATAAAAAGCACTCCAGTCTTTGTATAAAGCACCTCTTTAAATGAACATCTCTCCAAAGCCACTCATGCTCCAGAGTGGGAAAACAGCAAAACTTTTCTTTTTTTCATATCAATCATATTGACCTGAGTACACTAAGACTACCTTCAAACCTGATTGCATCAGCACATGGTGCTTGCAAGATGAACTGAAACGATATGCTCTTTCAACTAAGGACAACTTCCAGAGGCCTCAAGACCTGTTAAAACACAGCATGTCTGCTGACTTTTCAGCAGATGGCTAGAGAGATCCAAAGAGCAATAGTTTGTAGAAGTGATACAGAATGAAGAGTTGTTGCTTGTCACATAGTCCAGCTTCTACAGTGTTTAAAAGGTGTGGGATAGCTACACATCCTTATGTGTGTTCATATATTTTCTGCTCTGCCTTTGAAAAGAATTTTTGATAGAGGAACTTTGAGAGATTGTTCTTCGCATGAATTCCTAAGAAAGGATTTTTGAGAACTGTAATTACATATGAAAATACTGCTTCTGAAAAGGCAATGACAGTGATTTCTTTAGCTTGTCCTTAAGTGCACAAGCAGTAAACCAAGTAACAGGCTGGATCAAGCCTGCTGATTTGTTAAACAGGAATGTTTGAATGTATTTTTCTCAAAAAGATTTGGAGCTTAATAGACAATATACCCTGCATGTCTTTACAGTATCAGAAGGCAAATTTAATTTGAGAAAGCCCCTTTTTTTCAGATCTATCCATTGACCACCAATTAAGATGATCAGGTCAAATCTCTGAATTGGAATTTGAACAATAAAAAAATGTGCTACAAGAAGAGGTGACTATGCTAGCCAGCTTGCTTTTCAATATATCATCTTTAAGAACAATTTTAAATTATGAAAATATTCAAAAAACAATTGCCAAAAACTATTGGCAAAACAGTGTAAAAACAAGGTACATGTAAAAAAAGAACATAAAGTAGGAGCTTTGGAGTTCATGGCTTGGTTTTTTTAGGAAGATTTCAAGTGAGGTTTGAGTGCAGAATGATCTCATTGAGGAAATTGCTATAGAAATATAGGGGAAATTTTTCCTCTGAAACAGATTTCATTAGAAGAAGCTACTTTGACTAAACTGACTATTTTCTTCAAATTTCAGTTTTTAGAAGATTTTCCTGAAAAATTAGAAAAAGTTTGGAGAACTTCAAATGTACTTTAATGAACTTTTTTTTTTTTTTAATGGAAAACCAATTCTTTTCTAAAGGTCTTGACTGATTTTGATTGTAGAAATATAATGCAGCCAAAATTAAAATGAAAGCATTGTGTTCAGTATTAGTTCAGCTGAAAGGTAATGAGTTAACACCTAACAAAAACTGTCACTGCAACAGGCAGTCCTGGGAATAAGTGTATTTTGTTAGCATCTGTGACACCTTGTACATAGTCAGTATAAACCCTGAGCTTTTAGCAGCTCATATTTTTTATTTTGGATGTTCTTAGACAGTCCTTGGTGTATCACAGCTGCCCCAAAATCTGGATTTCTTGAACTGTCCCTTCTCTAGGTAAAGGATTTCTGAATCCTATGCTGCATCTGTGGCACTTTTACTTAGGATCAAATTTCTGCTTCAAAGTGGCTTACAAAGGCTAAATTCACAGCTGTATAAAGTTCTTCTGGGTGGATCCTAGAAATGAAAAGCACCAGAATAAGACACTTTCATTGTTACTCTCAAAGGAATCATTGCTTTAGCAAAGGTTGATTGAATCCACTGAAGAAATAGCTCTAACAAGTATAAAGTAGTAAGTACACAACCATGTACATTTTCAAGGCAAACAAAAAAAAAAAAAAAAAACAAACAACCCACACCAAAATTAGAAGCCAATAGTAGCTCATAGCCTTATCAGTCAGCTCAAGAAATAAAAAAAAAAAAAATCACCTACTTGTCTCTGTTTCTCAAGACAGGCAGCAATTCTGTGCTTATTGATAACACATCTGATGCCTACCCAAGCCAGTGTGGATGCTCCTGGGAGAACAGAACAGCCTTCAGAGATAAGAGGACTGCCTTCTGACCAGGAGCCCCATTTCTGCACTGGCTTGACCTTCATGTGGAAATGTCAAATACTGGGTAGGATGTGGATTGCCAAGGGTTAAGCTCCTGCTAATCCATGCACAGACAAATAAAAGTTACTCAGCTGGATAATTCATTTTGTTAACCATGAAGATATCAGGTTTTAATGAAGTCATCAGAAGGCTTAGCATGGTGTAAATGTCGAACAAGACATTTATGTTAACAAATTCCATTTGTCAGGAAAAATTCTAATAATGGCAAGGGAAAAAAAATTGCAAAAGCCATTTCTTTAAACCAAACTTCTGGGCAGCGCTGAATTTCAAAATCTCATTAGTTTTAAAGATTATAGCTCAATACTAACTGAAAAAAAACAGAATAATATCCTTGACATTATTATTCACTTGAATTATTGTTGTATTTCAAAACCCAAATTGGCTTTAGAATAAAGGCGAAACAAGGAAATATCCCACAAAACTCTCCAGGACCAGAGCTGAAGCTGAAAATAGACATCTCTAGTTACAAGAAGGTTCACAGCAGGTTACCATGTTTGTTAAATGTTTGTTTGGTATGAGACCGAACGTTTTGCTGGGGTTAAATTCCCATTGGCTTTGAGAAGATTCATTCTTTCCACTTTCAAGAGCAAAAGCAGTCAGATGGGGGCAGGGGGACACCGACAGGTGAAACCCTGATTCCAATCTTTAGTGTGTTAAAAGCAATATGAACATATAAGAGTTGAACAGCTTGATTCCAGACGTACAAGGTAAGACTTGTGTACATAGATGGATGGGTTTGAGGTTGCTTTTGGTTCTCAAAATCTGTATATCCCCTAATTTCTTTCCTGCACAGCCCAGCAGCTCTGGAGCCCCCCCAAAACAATGTATACTGGCTTAGGCTTGGGTCCGTGCTCCCAGTAAATTCAGAGGTTTTCTGCAGTTTGTGGGATTATGTTCTTTCTTGTGCCCAGCAGTGAGCAGCCAGCCACAAATTCTGAATAACACCTGCATGTTCTCAGTGTTCTTTCCAAATACAGACTCAGCTGACCTGCTTTACAGGCTCTCAGCAGTCCAACCAGCCCAGTGAGCCGGCTCCATTCATTACTAGAGCAAGGGTCCAGTAATGACCATGTGGGGAATCGTTTGATCATTTTTTTTTCTTCTCATGACAAGTAGAGGTCAATTTAGGCCTGTGCCTTAATAAGACTTCAGTACAGCTGATGTTCTTATGTATCTAGAGAAGAGAAGGCTGGGGGGTGACCTCATCACAGTCTACAACTTCCTCAAGGGGGACTGTGGAGGGGGAGGTGCTGATCTCCTCTCTCTGGTGACCAGTGATAGGACACAAGGAAATGAAATGAAGCTGCATCAGGGAAGTTCAGACTGGACATTAGGAAAAGGTTCTTCACTGAGAGGGTGGTTGGTCACTGGAACAGGCTCCTCAAGGAAGTGGCCACGGTACCAACCCTGTCAGAGTTCAAGGAGCATCTGGATGATGCTCTTAGTCATATGGTTTAGTTTTAGGTAGTCCTGTGAGGAGCAGGGAGTTGGACTTGATGATCCTTATGGGCCCCTTCCAACTTGAGGTATTCTGTGATTCTACGATATAAGATCTGGGTGTTTCTTTCAATCAGCTGGAGTCTTTATCTCCATTTGCTCTCTTGTTTTCTCTAATTACCTTTGGAGGGAGGCAGAGGTGCCAGGGATAGGCAGGTACCCAGCGCAAGATGACTTGACAAGATAGAGAGGTTTAGATACGCTTGTTTAATCCTGCATCTTTAGCATCAAGAAAACCTGATTAATTCTTGCAGAGAATAAGCACACGGAAAGAGCAGGTGGACTAGCTCCTAAACTGTCCTCCACCTAGGAAAAGGTCCCATGTTGTATCAGTATATTATTTGGAGCAAGCAGCTTTCTGGATCTTTCAGAGAGTGAGTAGGTAGACAGTGACAAGGCTAACCAGAGACAGGCAGGAATCAAATGAAGTCCACAAGAGAGATTAAGGGGCCTTGGTAAACAGGAACTCAAAGCAGGATTGCAGCATATTTTTCAGCCCTAAATCTTGTGTCGAACACTGATTCAAGACTCCCTGGAGATGATCCTCTCCTGATAAAACTGGGAAAGGCACTCTGGGTTTTCATAATGTGAGTATACCTTAAATTAGCCTAAGGTCTGCATGCATGAAACAGATTATTGGCACCGGCTGTGATGCTTCCCAGTCTGTCCCCTGCCCCCTGTTGACTTGATCCAAACCATTCTGCAAGGAGCAGTGTTAATGGTGTAACATCTTACAACTGAGGCAACATTTCTGTCCATGTCTCATGCTAATGACTATAGCAAAGGATTGACTTCAAAGCTGGGAAAGGCCTCCTTTGAAAGCTCAGAAAGCAAAGCCATGCAGCCCAGCAGGTTTCTGCCTCTTCAAAGCAGTTACTAGAATGTCTAGCAGAGGGCACCAAGGGCACCAATCTACAACTTCAACTGTGAAATCTGGAATTAAAAGGCAGACAGAAACCTTGCAGTCAAAACTCAATTAAGAAGGAAGAAAACTTTCCATTTAACTTCAACCTCAGAGCCTGAGATGTAGGTAAAAAAAGGGCAATGGTTATAGTGTTGGGTTTGTAATAACGGCTTCTGAGAAAACGTATTTTCTCCCATTGCGAGCGCAGTACAAACCTAGTCTGGGAATACCATCTTTGGTTAGCAGCCATGGGCATGAATCGAAGCCTGAACTTTTTCTCAAATAGATCTTTTGCTGCTTCAGTGGTGGCATCTGATGTGCCTGAGTCACATTGTCAGTGGATCACATTCTCAAGCACTATGCGGCACAGATCTACAGGCAAACACAGATGTGTTGCAGTGCCTCAGGTTTAGGGGACAAGTTGCCTACTGTATTTATTATCTGCTTGAGGTGCTGGGCTTCACTCAACCAGTCATGGGGAGAGCCCCATGGAGGTCACTATAAATAGGCTGACGTGAAAGACATGACACAGAAGATGGCAAAACCTACAATAACTGATTGAAATCACCAAGACCAAAGACTATACCAAACTTCATTCATCCCCAGATGTTGCTTCTTGAAGACTGTTGAGAGACTCTGTCTTTCTATGCAGGATTGGTATCCTAAGTGGAGCTGAGTTCTTTCTCCCTTTCACATTAAAAATGAAGTCAAATCAACTTCTTCATTAAAAAGGCTGCAGAAGGATAAGTCTGACAGAACACATACTTTTACCCAACAAATCAGTGCTGGCAGCATCTCCCAGAAGTGGGATACTACGAGAAGGGCCATCCCCCCATCAAAGATGCTGTGGATGCTACAAGTGAGGGAATGGCTGTGGTCCATCTGGCTTGACTTGTTTATGCTTTGTTTGCAGTATAAACAGTAACCAAGAAATTACAGTTAGAGATGGCCATAAAAACAGGACCATACAAGACAGGACAGTGCCTGAACAAGTTCCTGTTCATAGCAGTAGCATAGGGGTATTCAGAAGTGTCTTTCCAGCAAATTAGGGGCAGCAACATATGCATGAATATGAGAGAAAGCAGCAAACATCTTAACTTTGCACAAAGGCTGGTGGGAAGACATACACTGTCCCTTGAGGGATCTTGAAAATGAGACCAAGTCTGTTTATTGCTATTCAGGCTGACTGTTTCATCTTCCTCTTTCTCTACAAGAACTTCAGTCTTCTACTGTACTCTTGAAAGCCTGCTTACCTAGACCATGCCCATTTTCAGGAGCATCTACCAGCTCTCTCATTCTGTTCTAACAATTAATTCTATAATCTGGCTGCTTCATCTCATGCTGGATTTTAGACCCTTAAAGTGGTGGCTAAGCAGTAGGTGGCAATAGTTCATTCTGAATGCTGAAATGACAAAAAAATTGCCACCAGCTTTTTATTCAAGAAAGAAAATGCATTAGTCTGCAGACTGGGTGGGGTAAAAAGTATATTTCAGCCTTTGCTCTTTATTTGTAATCTACCCATGACTGCAGTGGTCTGAATCAGTGATATACATCTCCCTCTTTCTGACACCCTATGGCAACTATAAATTAAGAAAAGCTAGGGACTTCAGTCTTGGAAGCTCAAATAGGTTTTGAGATTCTGAATGGGACAATGAGTTTTTCTCTCGAACTCAAGGGAGGAGTGTGGAAAGAAATTCCAAACTCCTGTCCCCTTTCTTGTAGTCACAGATTCCATCTTGCTGGAAAACTACACCTGGCAGGACCTACAGAGCTGAACTATCAGGTTAAAGTACCAGAAGTCAAGGCAATACCTGTGTCACTGGCAGCTCAGCAAATGCCTGGATGAACCCCTACTATTTGTGAAAAGAAAGTTCACAGAATATGGGAAAGGCAAATAACATATTGGTGTTGCTAATAGGCTAGCAGATTCCTCTTTGTCAAAGCAAACTTCTTCAGGCTCCTCTTGGAGCTAACTGCAAGAGGGATGACTATATCAAGTAAGCATCAGACAGGACAGCCCAGCACATAGTTTTCCTGGTGTAATTTGTTTTCCTTCCTGTAGGAATATTGTGAATGAAAAGTTGCAAGCTACAACGTAATGAGGAAAAGTTACAGCCATTTGTGCCTCTTGTTTAGGAGGCAGCTCTTCATGGCCTATTGATTTTTATTCCAAAAAGAGTTTGATTGGATGCTACATCCATTTGTCTCCTTTGGATATCACTAGATGTTGAAAAAGTAAATTACTCCAGCCATTCAGATGCATAAAACTATTTAAAGGGCACAGAGGTGGCCTCTACTAAAGAACTCCTAGGCATTGCTAATGCTTTTTGTTCCCACTATGAAGGACCATCTTTTTTCCTACCTTAGAAGACAACATCCTTTGTTAATTAAAGCACCATCAATTCTCTCTTTCAAAGACTGTCTATCTACCTGGTATCAGAATGAAGTGCTTTGTTAAAATTATGAACAACAGCAAATAAAACTACCACACAGTCACTAATTGACTGAAAGACCATCACCTGCTATGATAAATAAAGACATGTCCATGACATGCAGCATAAATGCTGACTGGTACTCTGATTTTCATCTGATTCGTCCTGCTAAAATTATCATTTCGCATCAGCTTTCATTTTTTCATTCTCACCGGGTACAATAAAAGAGAGTCATGGAAAGAACAGCAAGCAACAATCCTTTCTTTCTTGTTAGCACATTTCAAAGATTGAATTACATGAGCTGTACCTAGTAGGAATATTGTAACAAACCACAAGCACAACCATTGCAATTGAGTTCCAGGTAAATACTTTCCTGATTTACAATTCTGCTTCCGTTCTTAGTCACTCATAATTAATCATGAAGAAGGAACAACGAAATGGGTTTGATTGTTCTCAGACAAATTAATGCATGTCCTTCAGTAAACATTTTGATAATCTGCATGCCAGAGTGAGGGACAGTATTTCTCCTTGTGTTTGCTGGACCATGCCTGCTATCCTGCAAAGAACAGTAAGATCTTGAGTCTTATGAAAATTATGACAACAGCAATGGACAGCTAGAATATATTTTTTTCTTTTTTCCTTTTTCTTCTCCCCCCCCTCCCCCAACAAGCAGTCCAATTTTCAGCATATCCCATTTCTCTCATCGTCTTAATAAATCAAAGGACATAAGCAGCAGGTCAGAATGTAGCCTGAACCTCTTCTCTCCTCTGTTTAACCCTCTTCTACCGCCACTCCACTGTATCAGGCCCTGCTTTCCTGCAGCTTCCATGAATGCAAAAAAAGCTTAAGAACGAGAGAACACAGGACAAGACTGTTCCTCAGTCCTCATGGGGGTTTACTCCACTTGTCTTTTCCTCTAGCTCTCAGGTGCTTTGTTCTGTTATTTCTAATGTGGGTAACAGAAATAGGAACCTTAATATGAAAGCAAAAGATAAGGATGTTTGGGTCAGAGCACAAGCTGCAAATCAGAGCTATAGGCAAAGCAGAGAAGCAAGTTGACTGCCTGTAAATTACCTGCAGTGTGCTGTGTTTCATTAATTTCTGCTCTTTACATGCTTCTCTTTATGTTTAGCTTTGAAACAGTGGTAGAAAGCCATGATGTTGTTGAGAATAGGACACCATGTTCCACTTCACACACATGTGTCTATTTTACAGAAGGAGGAGGTTTGCAGCCCCATCGTTGAAGATACATTACTGTGTTAGGATCCCCTGTGAAATGTGTAATAACATTGTTTAACAAAAAAATTAAAAATTCAGCTGACTTTTTTTCAGTACTTGAACTTTTTGACGCGTTCCCTGACTCAGGCTGTTGTCCTAAAAACGGATTTTTTACCTGGTGTGCAATAGACCAATCTCACACACTCGGGAGTCATATTGCTTTATTCTGCGCAGGGTGCTTGCTGGACTTTCCACAAATCAAGCACATCAGATTCATCAGGTGTGTCCCTTTTATACAGTAACAATTGCATCTTATTCACCTACTCCTACCTAATACATATTCAGATTATCTAACGCATGTGCATAGGATTACATAACCATGGCATATCAGATGCCTTCTTTGCATGTGTGGGGGTCTCCGGCGGTCTTCGGCGGTTGTTTGAGGAGGTATCCCGTCCTCACCTTGACCACTAAGTCACTCTGTATCGGGTCAGTGGTTTATTTTCCTGCCAAGAGGGATGCACCATCAATCAGGAAGAATAGAAAGGATCAGAATTAGTGCTCCAGATGAGGCACCATTAAACAGGAAGAATAGAAAAGATCAGAACGGTCTTGGCTAACTAACTTAATTTAAAACAGGACTTTCTAATCTACCACAGGATTTTCTGTATCTGACATCAAGGCTACAATCCCTTGGGTTTTTTCTTTCCAAGCAAAAATTTTTCCATCTTTCTTCCATGTTTAGCCAGAGCTGCTTAGCCATTTATGAGTTACAGGTGAGGATATTTGTGCTTAAAAAAACCCCAAGACACCCCTCCCCACACACACACATTACAGCTTTCCAAGATAGCTTTGTTGACATTTACGATTTGCTCTGTTCATAGACCTTAACAGCAAGCCAAGCTTTTTTTAACAAAATGTGCTTGTAAAAGTACAAGTAGTGCATGTTGGAAAATATATCCCAAATTAGATCAACACAAAGTAGAGCCACCCATCCCTCTATATCGTACTTAAGGTGTCCCACCTTAGGTTTTTTTTGTTTTTCAAAAACCTGTCTCTAACAGGATCTGAAGTGCCTTTAAAACCCTGGAATCTGATGTTAATGGCATAATTGTGCCTGTATCCAGGGGCTAGTCCAAGATGCTAATACTATCCAAAACAAGTAATCTGTCCCAGAGAACTGGCACAGCACTTATGAAGCAAGAAAGCAAAACCTAGCAGCATGTAAGTAACTGTAGGTGCCACTGTGCTGACTTCCATCGAATTCAGCCTTCTCTTTTGAAAGCAGGGCTTCTCACTGAGACTCTATATAGGAATCTGATATCTAAAAACAGCCAGTAAATCATTTAAGGGTTTTAACTGGAAAAGAAAAAAATAGTTTTAAAAGCCTTATGAATTATTCCTTTTTCTCATTATTGCCATAAAAAGTCCACTTCTCAGTATTTGCATGAGTCAAAGAGGTTTATCTTAGGTGAATGCAGCTCCACCAAAGGACACAATATCCAGGCTGTATTTATTTGTGGTACACTCTGTTCCAGCGGGTGCAACTCTGCCAACCCTGCAGAAATTTGAGGATGCTCTTTTCTGAGGTAGAAATGTTTAAAGTTTCACCCTGTGCATCAGATTGTTCAAGGACTAACTTTGTAAGTGTGCCTGAGTTCTGAGGCATTGTATTGCAGTGAAAGTCAGTCTCTCTGAGTGGCTCTGGCAGTTTATTTGTAGTTCAGAAGTCAAACTGTTTCACTTAATTGGAAAACACTGCTCACCAGTCTCTGGGCATATTGATGTACTGTACATTTGATGGGTTTAGTTACTTGTGTGAATTTCTAATATGACCTTTGTTAATAAGATACATTCTCCATAATGGGCTGCTTGCAGTTTCCAAGAGTCATTTACATGATAAATTCAATAACAAGTTAGACATTGCTAATCCTGTACTGAAAGATCTGTCTGAATTGTGTTGGAGTGCCAGGTGGAAAGCTGCGACCTTCCAACTGTTTTGGGATGGGAAGCACTAACTCCCAATTCTGTGATATGTGACCACTCAGCAAAGACTTTTCTTCAAATGTCTCTTAATGTACTGCCAGAAAAGTTGTGGGGGCACAGAGCAAACCGGGAAAACTGCTTCACATCAAGGATTTGATGGCCTTGGCTTTGGTGGTTGAAATAAGGTGTTAAGTCAAGGTGCTCCCAGCATGTCTGAATTAAAGCATGTAATGGCAAACACAGTGATTTGGGGCCAAAGATCTCTCATCTGTGTCGTTGCATCTTAGTTTGCTCATGCCGTTTTGCTCTGGGAGAGAGACTTTCCTTTCCCAATACATCCTGGTGGGATTTTGTCAGTGCAATGGAAAGAGGTTGTTCCACTGCATAGAGCTGGACTCTCTATACCTGACCTCAGTGCCAGAATACAGCCTGGCTCTCCACTTCTGAAAGTTGAATTCCACCATTTACCTACATGTGCTTTTCTGGGGACAGGCAGGCACAGCACTCCTGGCATAATACTAAAGAATACAATACATATCCCTTCCTCTGTGTGATTTGTCTCCTCCCAGCACTGCCCATATAGATAGAGCTCTGTGCTACCTAAGGGCAGACTGGCTTCCACCTACCTGTCTCACCCATCTCCTCTTCACAGACAGTTTTCCTTGGTAGCAGGGTCATGTCCTGGCCCTGGAGAAGGGTTGCCAGTTTCCACCCTTGACTCAGGCACAGTACCAAGGTTTTGCCATAGGTGCCCTGAACAATCTGTTGGGCAGGGCAGATGGAGAAATGGGCCCACACTTGTGTGGCAGTGGCATAGGGCTGTTGCCACCCCTCCTGCTCATTCAACAGGGAAGGCAGCCAAAACAAAAAGGTTGATGGAGGCGTGAGACATAATGCAAATGCTTATGTCTTAATGTACATATCCCTCTTATAAATAGTTAAGAAAAAACAGACCCTTCTCAAAGCAAGGGGAACTATTTTAAAAAGCCTAAAAATCTCCCTTGGTCGTACCTCTCCGGCTCCCACGCTCTCCCTTTCCTACTGGTGTTGCTGGAAAAGGCCACGTCCAATATTACATGCAGTGTGGCCCAGTTTAGATACATGATCCTAACCTCTTTGCTCCCATTTTCCCTGCCTATAAATGCCTGTGAGTTGTTGTTTACTTCCCAGCAAACTTTCTTACATCATCACTAAAGCAAAGCTATGTAATTTATGCAGAAACTGCCTTTGGATTTTTCCTGGAGTTAATCCAAATTACAACAAAAAATATTGACAGACCAGAAAATGCAAATCTTAAATTGCATTTTTATCACTTATTAAATATTTTAAATAAACAGTGTTTTAAACTGAATTGCATTTTCAGAAATATGGAAATGTAATTATTATTAACCAAAATATATTGGGACTATGCTTGCAAGCATGTCATGGTAAACAACGGCATATCTTAAAGTACATAAAGCATCTGCAAAGCAAATTTGGCTTTTAAAATGTTGGTGAGCTTTGCTAGACTTTTATACAAAGTAAAAGTAGTAAAACTACCTGGCCAATTGTCATGGTTTAACCCCTATGTCCGACGGAGCCAATGCCAGCCAGTTCCAACACGGACCCACCACTGGCCAAGGCCAAGCCCATCAGCAATGATGGTAGCGCCTGTGGGATAATGTATTTAAGAAGGGGGAAAGGTTGCTGCGCAACAAAAACTGCAGCCGGAGAGAGCAGAGAGAACACGTAAGAGAAACAACCCTGCAGACACCAAGGTCAGTGAAGAAGGAAGGGGAGGAGATGCTCCAGGCGCTGGAGCAGAGATCCCCCTGCAGCCTGTGGGGAAGACCGAGGTGAGGCAGGCTGTACCCCTGCAGCCCAGGGAGGTCCACAGTGGAGCAGATATCCACCTGCAGCCCCTGGAGGACCCCACACCAGAGCTGGTGGGTGCCCGAAGGAGGCTGTGACCCCGTGGGACGCCTGTGCTGGAGCAGGCTCCTGGCCGGACCTGTGGCCCGGAGGCCCACGGAGGAGCCCACGCTGGAGCAGGTTTTCTGGCAGGACTTGTGACCCCGTGGGGGACCCACACTGGAGCAGTCTGTTCCTGAAGGACTGCAGCCCGTGGAAGGGACCCATGCTGGAGCAGTTCATGAAGAACTGCAGCCTGTGGGAAGGACCCACATTGGAGAAGTTCGTGAAGGACTGTCTCCTGTGGGAGGGACCCCACATTGGAACAGGGGAAGCATGTGAGGAGTCCTGCCACTGAGGAGGAAGGAGTGGCAGAGACAATGTGTAATGAACTAACCACAACCCCCATTCCCCATCCCCCTGCCCTGCTGGAGAGAGATGAGGTAGAGAAAATTGGGAGTAAAGTTAAGGCCAGGAAGAAGGAAGGGGTCAGGGGAAGGTGCTTTAAAATTTGGTTTTATTTCTCATTATCCTACTTTGATTTGATTCGTAATAAAATGAAACTAATTTCCCCAAGTCAAGTCTGTTTTGCCCGTGATGGTAATTCGTGAATGCTCTCTCCCTGTCTTTGTCTCGACCCACAAGCTTTTCATTGTATTTTCTCTCCCCTGTCCAGCTGAGGAGAGGAGTGATAGAACCACTTTGGTGGGCACCTGGCATCCTGCCAGGGTTAACCCACCACACTGTTCTTAGTGACACTTTGTCTGTGCTTAGAATAAATGAAGGTCATATGCAAAAAGTATTATATATTCTTTGGGGACTTTTTGTCCTGGAGACTTTTAAAAAAAACTACTTATGAATTACTTTCACATTAAAATGGAAGTTCAGGATATCTGGACAGACTGACAGGAAGGACTAGAGGAAAAGCATGATGATGATGAGAAGATACTTCAGTCTCTCAGTCACTTCTAGCTGAAAATGAGCCCAGTTCAGTTCCTAAACAGTTGCACCTTTTTGGTCATCCATTCCCATCGGTTGTTTGCAGGAAAAAAACTTGAGAATTATCGTGAAAGATTTTACCTTGACAAAAAAATATGAGCATAAAAAAGAATCTGAGATTATTTATGACCTGTCCTATTATGGCTAAGAGAGTTAAATTTCTCTTGGACTTGGGACTATCAGTTATTTTCAGTTCTCTTTGCTGAGTTGAACTTTATGAATTGCTGTTTCTTCTTCACTTTCTTCCATAAGCTATTTTTAGATCTGTAATGCTAACATTAATTTGTTTCCTAGTCATACCCAAAAAGCTGCTTTTACCTGGTGGGCTTCCAAGTGATAAGTTTGTCTCATGACTAAAGCTGAAAAGGTAATTCTGAACTGAAAATGACATTGCTCTTCTAGATGAACTGTAACAAACAGGAAACAGGGAGACCCCAAGTATCATTTCATAAATGCATGTGGGTGGTAAGTGAATTCAGCTGAGATGAATTCTTTTAAGGGGTCTCAGTTCAATTGCTCCACTATTGGTGTCTGATCCGTTCCAAGTGCCTCTGACTGCTCCAGGAGTCTCCATATACCCCAGCCACCACCCCAGTGTATATGAGGCTGTGTCTCGGTCAGCAGTGCGTGGCAGCTTCAGATTCCTGAGGGCATCTCAAATGACACGAAATGCCTGTGTCTAGGCAGCTGATTTGAGCCCACTAGGTCCCTTTCTGTAAATTAGGCCATATTTGTCAGAAAGAGAAGCTGCTGGTAGCTGAGCCCTTTACAACATCTGTCTTTATTTAGGTTCCTCATTTGCAACTCAGCTGGACTGAGAAGATCTGACTTTAAAGCTGCTGCTGAGACTGGGAAGATTTGATTTTAATCTAAGTCGAATAGCCTTTTTTTTCCTCTCTGGTGAAGTTCTAATACTTTGGCATTCATTTTCTCACCATGAATTGTGGCCAGAAGTGCAGGGAATATCATAGATGGGATTCTTCCCTGTGTTTTCTCTTTTAAATATCAAAACATTTCACCTCAGCTCAGTTCCACATCAAGCTTTTTCTTCTCAGTTGCTGCTGTGACATCTATGAGTTGTGGTTTCTTTGCTTTATGACCCAGTTCTGCACATGCTTTTCTTCCCCTCTTCCCACTGTGACACTGCATATCCCACATGGATGCCACATGGTCACAAAACTCCACAACAAACTTGGTGAGCCAGCTAATGGCAGTGGTACATCACAGGATCTATTTTTCAGCACAGGAGCTCTTCCAAGAGGAAAAGCAGGATACAAGCCAACGACACTGACACAAATGAAGCCAGAACTATTAATCACAAGTTTACAGAAATCAAGATTTAACATTCTCCCTTGCTAAAAATCCAAGCAGCTTACCTTCTTTGTCTTAATGCAGCCTGGCAGAATCTTCAGCTAGGAAGAAACTTCCCTGTAAAAACATACCTTTTATATTATCTGCTAATTCTTAACATCTCTTTATTGTTTCTCTTTATTGTATGATAAATACATTAAAGGGTGATTCTTAATGGAGCTTAATGAGTCTATGTCAATGCTAATTCTCATTTTACATTACTATGATACCTTAATCCTCCACTCATTTTCATCCTCCCCCACCCCCAAAAGCAGCAAACAACTCATCAGCATTCTAGAAAGCAAAAGATAAGTATCTTTACTTTCTTTTTTAAATATTAAGAAGGATACTAGAGTACTAGAGCTTTTCCTGTAACAGGTTATCTTCTGCATCAGCCTATGTACAAGGTAATCTACTTATCTCCAGCAAGCCTCTCAGGCCCTTATTGCATTTCTGCACTGCTAAAACATTTCCATAGGATCAACATATGGTAAGAAATTTAAATGCTAGTAGGCAGTCTGAGAAGAACTCGCACTCATACACATCATCTTAAAACAAAACACATTTCCTAAAACCTGTGAAGGGTGATCTCATAGTTATGGAAGATAGATCTCAAAAATAAAACAAGTAGTTTGGGTCATTTTAAGGAATCTGTGCAGCACTTTGTCAGAGTAAAACTGCTCTTCAAGCTGAGGTGTCAACAGGAAAAAAGTACACTTCTAAAGAAAAAAATGCTATTATGCTACCAACGATATGAAAACAGCTTTTTACAGTGTGGGGTTTTTTTAAACAAAAGTTGGACCCTATCTAGCAGCTTCAAGCTCAGAGCAAATCCTTCATTTCAGAACACTCTCGGCAGAGAGCAGACTCTTGCCAATTCTGCAAACAGGGAGTTGCTTCCATCTGCTGGAGACCAAAAATACCTCAAGAGCAAACGCCAAAGGTTTCAGCCAGGTGCTGGGATCGTTTGAGAAGACTAGGAGTGCTGTATCCAGAACACTGGAAGTAGTTTTACAACCTCCTCCTGAAGGAGAGGACAGCCAGAATAAGTAATGCCATCCCACCCATTGAATAGGTCCTGCCTATGCCCCCTGTATGAAATCCAACAGGAAGTAAGATGAATTAAAATCAGTAATCCCTCAGGCTGGCATCCTCTTCCAGGGAATAAGCAGTTGTGTCTATTCCAAGGACACAAAGCCTTTCTCTAGTGTACAGGGGAACAGGACTAAACCTTGAGAAGAAATATCAGGCTCAGCAATCAGATTAGGGACTGGAATCGTCATCTAACAACCCCCATCTTCACCAACGTGCTCACAGGTGTTACTCTGATGTACAGATGCTTTGAAGTTGGATTTATTTGCTGTAATAATGATCATTTGAGAAAGCTTCTTGGAGCACTTGGCAAACATTACTGCATTTATTCACTCAGTATCTCCATGCGAGGGATGTGCATTTTATTAGTCTTTTGAGACTGATCATAAACACATCTATGCACACATTATCTTCACCAAAATCCTGTACATGAGCAAACACATTTTGAGCCAGAAGCCTTGTAGAATGAGCACACCGACTTTGTACTCCTTGTTATCTGCTTCCAACAGATTCAAAACCAGTATAAAAGGAGGTATGACTGATCTGCCTTGTGTCTGCTCAGACATAGTAACTTACAGTTTAGGATCTGATCCACTATGCAGGTTCTGAATGAGATTTCCTTGGAGATTTTCCTTCAAGCCTCAGGGCTGACATATATGTGAGTGCTAGATGAAGAGAAGATCTCTTCCAGCCTCATTCCCATGGCTAGTACTGTATCCTCTCCCATGGGAAGGTTTGTCTGTCTACCTCCCTGTGCCCTTAGGTACAATTTAAAAGCCATGTATTTTTAAAGCAAGGAGGAAAAAAAATACTGTAAAAAGGTACTGTGCCATTAAAAAAAATAATCTTTCTTCACATCTAAAAGAACAGGAAAAAAAAAAGGAACGAAGAAAACCTAGGCTAGTGAAATGACATTAAGGCAATTACCAAATTCATCATTTACGTGTACCAGCCACTTGAAAGAATCCAATGACTATGGTGAAGATCATCATAAAGCACACATTTTCCACCTAATAATAAAGCCTATTGTTACCAAGGAGAAAGATGTCCATATTTTAAGCATGTTGTAATTAAATATTCATGTCTTTATATTTGATTAGAACAATGTGCTCATTATTGTAGAATTCCACAAGAGATATAATCATGTCTTTACTTATTCTTTGCTATTAGACCCAGGTTTTGGTAAGACTGTTTAAAGTTTTTCTGTTTCCTCCTAACCTTCTCTGTTTTGATATGTTCACATTTATTTTTCCCAGGGGAAAAAAAAAATTATTTTTGTTTTTATTTAGGTGGTAAAGGATCTGATACACAATTGATCATGTAGTTTTCATTCAATTAACATTGTGAATTATTTTTTTCTTTTCCTATTCCAAACATGAATAGAAAAAATCAGTTGACATTTTTATTTTGTGTAAGTATCCCCTACTCTCCAGACTGCTATTTGAAACCTGGCATCCAACACATGAACTGGACCGCTTCCTATGGCTTGCTCACATGTGAAAGTTTGAGTGTTTCAGTTTCTAGTAATCTTTCTGATAATGTTTCAAGTATCCATGACTGCATAACTGAAATTAGCTTTTTTTTTTTTGGTCAAACAGTCAAGTGGGGAAGCCCAACCACTGCTCTTTCTGAATGTTTGTGAATGAAGCTTATGTTAACAGCAGCAAAGAAGCAAATGCAAAATGTATGAACACTATGGAAAATCTACTAAGCGTTGCTGGAAAATCTTCAGAACGGTCCAACCAGCTTAACAATCACGTACTTCTTAACAGAAGCTTTCATCTGGAAGAATCTTAAAGGCTTCATCTAATTGGATTGTGTCTCTAAGTCAAGACTGTATCTAAGCTAGCTGTCTGGACTCATTCTGTAAGGAGAAATAGATACTGTCTCCCTCTGTACCTGTGAGATGTCAAACATGGATGTGTCATCTTACCTCAGTCAGGAATCAGCCTTCTACATAAACTCCACTTGATCTACATGTATAACTCTTCCATTCAGAGACGCCTATCTAGACAGGACACATCTACATGACCTCCTGTGTAGAACACACAAACAGATTTTACCTCTTACCTATGCTAAAATTGAAAGGCTTCCTTTCTTTAATGAATCATATCAAATAGTGTCAGAAGATCATGGTATGGAACTAATTTCAACCACATCACTTACTTCATGAAGGTCAAAAGGACCAGTCAAACACTGAAAGTCCTTTGCCTTAAGTAGTTCATGCCTTAAGTTCATGCCATAAGTAGTCATTATGTAGTTCATATCCAAGTACCTTGCTGAGTTGGAATAATTAATTCCATATTAAAATTGAAATGACATGGCTTAATTTTTACTTGTTTCGATGTGCTTAATTAATATTCTGAGCAAAATACAAGCTCAGATCTGCATTTAAAATACAGAGAGGATGCTATCACTCTAGCTGAAGTTTGGAACCCTTTCTTATATAGAAGGTATGTATGAAAGCTTTAATCCTCAGTATTCAAGGTACAGGTTCTATAACTCATGCAAAAGCTACTTTCTCCAGCAAGACACAGAAAGGAAGTTCCAGTTAAAATAATACAAGGCAAGTCCAATCAAATTAACTTCTCACTGTAGCAAGGGAAATTATGCTGATAAACTGTCACGTTAAATGAAAGCTTAAAGAAATCTAGTCTTTCTAATCTTGACACTCTGAAGAATAGCACCTGAACTTTAGCAAGTAAGGTGGAGAAAAAGAAGCTCTAGTTGTGAAAAACTATTAAACTAAGGGTGATGTGAAACAAGTCTGAGACATGTTTCAGCCTGTTCTTCTGGAAACTGGAGGGTGGCATAATTCAGCAAATGCCTTTTACTGAATATGAACTTAGAAGAAAACCATTATATATGGATTCTGCATATAGTGAAGGCAGTGTGCACCACACCAGTGTTAGGTTTAGGGGAGAGATGCCTCCACCCCAGCAATTTATTTTTCTTTTGGATCTATTCAGATGCAGCTAGATTTATTGGCATTTACCTGGAGGTTATTTATTTCTCAGGGTCAATATTGCAAATAGCAAAGGACAATTTATTTTCAGCTCTTGTTGATTCACCTGCATCCTAAGCTTAATTTCTCAACTCCACCAATTACATTTGCTTTTGTCAGGGCCAAAACACAGTAAACCCTCTCTCACTTTTATGTAGTTCAAACTTCTCTGCTTATCTTTTTCTGTTCTGGAAGGTCAATAATGACCCAAAAAACAACCTGCTGATAACTTCATTGAGTGAGAAGGGAAAGAAAAGGACATCTCAAAGATAATAAAAGCATCATATGATAGAATAAATATCTCAAATTGTACTGAGGGAGATGATAATTTTGTTTACTTGTTTGCTGCTCATCCAATGCTTATTGTCATCCACTACATTTGTTCCATCACGGCTAAGAACCAAGCCTGGGACAGTATTGCACCAGGTATTGTGAAAACATAGACTAAAAGGCAGTTGCTACCCAGAGATTTGTCAAGCTGCAAAGTTGGAGTGATCTTTTCCCCCAATGAGCTCCATTTCCCAGAAATGCAGAACTAAACCCTCTTCCACAGAGACCTTGGACCAGGCAGTAAGCATGTTTTTTGCCAGACATGCTTGTGTAGCTGTCACTGGAGATGTCAGAAGGGAAGAAATGCTTTCCACAGAGGCATATGACCATAGCATTTGGAAGTGAGATATGTTTTGTTCTACGTGGGAATTCTCTAATCCTGCTAGAGAAAGGATGGTTGGATGGACTCTACGGCAAGGGAGCAGTGTCCTCCCACTCAACATTAAGGGATGTTATAAGATCACAACCTCAGGCAGGCTCCAGACCTTGGGGATTCCTCTTGCCCGGCTGCTGGAGGCCAGCCCAGTGTGCCTGGAGACCCAGGGATCTTTTTATCCCAGGTTGATATGGTTTTTATCCCATATACATATGGCTGCTGTTTTCCTGTTTGCAAATTCAGCCAATAGCAAAGCTGAGTGTGTATCCCAGAGATACAAACACACAGAGGGCACTAATGTGGCCCCCCTCATATATAAAAAGTCCTCAAGTTCATCTTGTTTCCCCTTTCTTATCAGTTACAAAGTCCATGTAGTTTTTTAATGGTCCATCCATTAGTGACCTGAGAGTTTAGGTCTTTGTCATTGTCTTTGTTATCACTTTTCCAACGTGTGTGTGTCTCTGTGTGTTTTGTTTATCACTTTCCCTGTTACTTATGACTCCCTTTGAAGTGAAAAGTTTCTTCATGTGATAACCTCAGTGAAGCAGAACATTTTACAGACCCTTACACTCATGGTCTGAGTGTGGTCCAAATCCAGTGGGAAGATCCAAGACAGGAAAGGCAAAATGCATGCCTGCATCCAGGCATAGATTGTGTGCAACTCCCTGGGTTAAGTATCTCTGAGTTTAGTTGTTGACCAAGCACCACTTCACACTAATAGCTCATCACTGCAGCAGGCCAGACTCTGACCAAGTTTCATTTTTCTGTCTTTCTTGAGTTGGCTTAGGAAGAGTTTCCTGCCAAATTTTCATCTTTGAAGGAACCTGAGGACAAAACATGCAGTACAGGCAACTGACACTAAAACTGTTTCACAAGTGATAGCAAGAAAATGCCCTGAGTCTGATGCTCAAAGCAGAACTTCATCAGTTCTTTGCAGGTGTGTTTTACTGATGCACAGGCTCCTATATCTAGCTGTTGCTCATTTGCCCACTGCTAATTAGCTTGAAACACTTCAAATGCTTACTTCTCCTGCTCTAGTTTGAGTATGATACTGTTAAACTAAGCAGTTCATACTCCACAAAAGAACAGCATTTAAGCTGGTTCCTGTCTCTGTCCTAGCTGGGGCCAGATTCTCATCTTACCTTTACATTGAGATAAAAAACACTATCACTGTTGGCTTCCCTACCAATTTTTCCAGTTCCCCTGTAGTATAAGCTGAAGGAGATTGCTTTTTTGACCAGTCCAGATTTAGGAATGCCAAGTAAATATTTTCCCTGCTTTTATTTATTAATTGCATTTCCTAATAGCAATTCCACACCCTAGACATGTAATACTCATCTCTAAGTATATATTACATTTCCAAGGTTGTTAAAATCCCTCAGTTTTGCTTTTTTTATACCACAACCCAAGGCATGTTATCACAGCAAGGCCTGCTTTCCTACCAAGTCTCATTGCTGAGACATATACTCAAGTAAAATGCTGAAGTGCCCCTTTTAGACATCTTGCAGAATCTCCAATGTCTGGTTGTTGGAACTTTTCTGTGATTTAAGGACAGGTGCAGCCAAAGCACCATTCAGATTGTCAAGTGTGACAGAGAGAAGAGCTTTCACCGTTCATTCACAGTTGTTATTAAAGGTTTTCAGTGGAATGTGAATGCAGGATGTTGGGCTACATCCTGATCAATCCTACCAGGCAAGAGCCAAGAGTCCCTCTGGGTCCTAGGGAGGTTGTCTGGACGTACACCAGCATAGCAAAGAAAGGGGGAACATTTTTTTTCAATAATTCTGCTCATAAATCATTATTCTATGCTATAGTTCATCCTCATTCCCTGTTTTCAAGGGCAGAATCATTGTTTCTTAAGGGCTCATCTGCTCCTGCTGCTTATTTCCCTACTTGAAGTCAATTTGGAAAATTGCAGTTGGTTGCGGTGGAAATAATTATGATGTCAAAAATACAGTATTATGACTTCAGTTATAGGCGTAAGTAGCTAAAGCAGATGAACCCTTACAAATTCAAGATAGCTTTTTAATGCAAGCAGCCTAGAAAGTAAAAAGCAGGGAAAGAAGGAAGGAAGATAGGGAAGCAGAAATGTTTAAAAATAACTGGATTTTCAAAGTTCAGCATGCATCTATCATTTATCCTTTCATGCCAGACATTTTTGCTTCCAAGGAATAAAGACGCTTTTACAATGCAGATGAGCCTTATACAGTTTATTTCCATCCAATATTAAAATGACAGGGAGGAAATGACAGATAAACAATAATAATTACCATAGAATTGTTAGGCAATTGTAGCTGTTATGACATCCTCAGGTCTTTATTATTTCACTCAATTTCCAGAGGAGAATTAATCCAAGGCCAAAATGTCTTACTTTGACCCAGGTGAGTACCATCTCCATGCTGAATGTGGCTACTCACCTGAGAAAGGTAAACAGGATTAGACTGTTTCACACTGGTAGCTCCTTTGGAGTTGCCACTCTGCTAATACTGTATTCCTGCTGATAACTCATAAAAACTAAATCTCTGAGAATTTTACAGTACATGGGGTGTGTAACTAGCCCTTGCATGTTATTAAGCCTGACTTTAATAGTCTAATAAGCATTAGGGATGGCATATTTTAGCAATGAACTATCCCATTACTTATACAAGAAGCTATTGATTCAGTATACAGCATGGTAACGGCATTGAAATGTAAATCTTCATACAGTACTGACTCATATTGTATATTGATTATACTCTAAAAGATACATTTCAGTTTCAAATTTTTCTAGAGTGCCTGTAATAGGTTGCAACAACTTCGTAGCACTTCCTGTTACTTACAACTGACTCTCACTTTTCTAACTAAACATTAAAATAACAATCAATTTTTCAACTCATAACTCACACTAACCATCTCATTGTTCTCCTGTTTTCAGGTAAGCTGTCAATTTAATTCAACACTGCAATTCGCCTGTTGCTTGAAGGATCAATGGCCTTCCCCAGTACACATCCTTCCTGCTCTTGTCTGCTGCTTGAAAACCTACTAAGGTGGGACATAGAGGAGGAGCAAAAGAACTGAGGCTTCTCTCATAGCCAGCTGCTGTATCACCCAGTGGGATCCACTCGCAGCAGATGTCAAGGAATAGCCTTCACACTGCTGTCCAAGGAAAAGATCCTGCTGTCAGCAGTAGTAACTGGTAAACCAGGTGACCCAGAGAAAAACTGTGTAATTAGAGGAATAAAGGTGATATGGTCTCCTCTGACTTTTGGAATGGCCTTAGATGAGTCATTTAAAGTTTCCAGGTGAAACCTTGGTTCTGTTGAGTTAATGTAAGTATCTCTGGCACCCTGAATAGTTCTTCTCTCCTCTGCAATATAGGGAATAATAACATTTCTCTTTTCTGCCTGAGTTATCTGTTTAGTTCACAGGGCTTTTCAAAAAGGAATTATCAACCAAAGCACCTTATCACAGCACTCGCCTGGGGCCATCAGTGCTTTTGCAATCCATATAGCAGTAATAGATGCAATAAATAATAAGGTCCTAGAAGGAAATCATAGTCCAACTAAACAGCCTTAGCACTCAGGACATCTCCAAGGGCTTCTTGAGGCCATTTGACTGCAGATGCAGGGTTAGTTTCTAATTACAGTGTTTTTCCAGAAGGGCACTGGGTGAACTTAGAGCAGCCCCAGCGACACATTCCCTTGTCTTTCCAAAAAATCTGCTTTCTCAACACTTAGCATGAACCTGCTTTTGTCATCTCTTGTGCTGCCTCTTGTCAATGTCATCCAAAAATATTCTGAACATCTCCTCTTGCTCTCCTGAGTGATCTACAGTGCTTGCCTACTCTAAAGATAAATGTAGATCAAAGGAACAACTGGAACTCAATCTTCCCCTTTTTTAATATTTCAGGTAGATTTATTATCTTCCAACCCATTAACTTGTCACTTTAATAAGTACCTGAAAAGTTAATTCATTAATAGGAGCAGCTTATTCATTTACTAGGCAAGCAGCAATTGTAATTCAGGTAGCAATAAGGGATTGATGAAGAAAGACTAAATGCCTGAATGGTACAGTATATGTTATTGAACTCATTTTGTCTATGAGTTTGAAGAAAATTAATCTTGCATTGTTAATAGCTGGAGATTGACTGATCAAGCCTTGTGTTCTTTGGACATTTCAACATGAGGCTATTTATACCTTGTCAATGTGGAAGGGCAATGCAAAGTTAGAATAAGAAAAGTTTGTGAGGAAAATTAAAATTAATTGAGGATATTCAATCTGTTGAAAAAAAAATAATCCTACTTTCCTCCTTTCTGACTCTTTTCCTTTTTAAGCAAAAAAAAGAAGTAGTTTGGGTGAGAGGAAGAATCTCCCTCCACTCTCTGTTCTTTACTGAGAGAAAGTTCATAGAAGAAGCTAAATTTTGAATTGGGTTTTGCACTTGAAACAAGCTACATAAGTCAAATGCATGCTGAATTGCACTGTGCCTGGAGGCGGGGGCAGGTGAGAGAGGAGGAAAAAAAAATAAAGGTGTTTGTAAAAATGCCATGAGTTCATAAAGATCCTTGCAGGGACCCAATCTCCTGTCATCCTGTCCTCTCCTGAAGTCTTGGACTGAGAGCTCCCTTTTCCTAAGTCTGTAGTATCTGCAGTACAGAGCTGACTTTTCAGAGCAGCTCAGCTCCTAGGCAGTGCTCCTCTGAAGAGCCTTTCTCAGGACACCCTGGCTGCATGGACTCTCCTGGCTCAAGCTGGTGCCTGAAGTAGTCTCTGTTTTCCCACCACTGCTCCCATCCTACATCCTGCCCACCTGTGCCTTTAGCATATGGAGACTACAGCATCTGCTGTCCTCCTCACACAGACTGAAAAAAATCAAGCCTTCACAGTCCAGACAAACCTTTGACTTTCACAAAGGCTTTCTTGGTGTCTGTTTTGATGTATGTATTTCCTGCTCTTAACAATTTTATGCCTCTATCTTTGCCACCAGTAAAGTGGCAGCAAATTCTGTGTTTGGAGTAATTAACTTCTGTCTTCTTCAGTTTCCTCACCCACAAAAAAAAGGGACAGTGTACGCTTTCAAGAAAGGTTTCACACTTTGTCCAGGCAGCCATACCACTATTAAATGGTCTTTATATGACACCAAACACACTCTGTGATGGTGTGATATGATGAAATTACAAATGAAGCTCCTTCTCCAGTCCTCTGCATTTTTTTTTTTAGTGCAGGTGGGGACTAAACTTAGCCTTTTGAAATGCTTCCTATTTATTTTATTCCAGGAATATATTATACTGAGCATGTCACTAAAAATCATTCTGAGTCACATTTAATGCTTGGTAATTGCCAGAAGTGTCATCATAAGATAAAGGCAATGGCAAGAAGACATTATGTGCAACAAGAATTAAACTCAAGCTTGACCAACATGAGGACATTCCTCAGCTTTCAGACTGCAGCCTACATACTTGTAAGACAAATACTGCAGTTGTTCAAGCACCTGAACACATTCCCTGATGCAAATCTGTGTGCATCTGCACACAGACACACACACTGACAAACACTGTGCTTCCAAGGAGGGACTGTATTAAAATGAAGGGAGTTGAATTTTCCTGGTAGTGTTGTCAAGCTTTACGGTACCTAGTATTGTCAGCTGTCACTGTCTTTTCCAATGTTTTTTTTTCTGCTGAGGTCAGATGTTTGCATGAGAATCTCAGGTTTGTTTAAAAAAAAAAAAAGAAAAAAGTAGGTTTTGTTTCTTTGTGGATGTAGAAAAAGGCTGAAATTGTGTCTTACAGGTTTAACAAAGAGAAGCTTATCAAAAGATCTCATATTTATTTGTGTGTGTTTTTTCAACTTGTTTGTTTTTAAGCATACGACAAGTCTTGGGATTGCAGTGTCTTGTGTTTGGGAAAACAAAGGTAAGCAATGCTAATGTACTTTGTAATAGCATTTCTCCAGCCTGCCTTGTCATGCTAACGTTTGCACAGAAAACTTGTTCTACAGAACCCACAAGTCACTCAGTGTAGGCCTAGACAAGTTGTTCAATTGTATGACCGTTTTGCAGATATAATTTCTTTTTTGATACCTTTTTCGGCTGAGAAACATGAAAATCTCCCTGTGGCTATAAGTGGATCTCGAACTAATGCTCTCCTATACAAGAAAAGTCGCTCTCCTGCTATACCACACAGAGGAGAGACAGTGCCTTTCATGTCACTAAGAAAACCCTCTTGCATGCACAGTTTCACTATGACCCTCAGCAAACACAAACTTACGGCTCTCCAGATGTTTTTGAAGTTGTCACCAAATTCAGGGAGAAATCGCAAAAGAATTAACTTTGCTGGACCACTGAATTTATGTCACTGCATCCACAAGAAATCCACATGCCTCTTTCTTGCCTGAATCCTGTGTTCCCAACTGTTATTCACCTAGCCTGCCCCTGCTGCTTCAGTAAGTTCACCTGATGGCAAGATGGAGAAAGAGCTTTTACTATCACCTCATAAAAATGAGAACAATCTATTTTATTCATTCATTCAAACAGAGCCCCAAGATTCAGTTACTTCAGGGACAAGTTCATTTCCCTGCCTGAGCTGCCAGTTAAATGAGGTGATGAGGAGAGAAACCATGTTCCGTGCATGAGCCTCTCTGTCCAACCAGCAGGTGGTTTTGCACTTACTGTTTTCCCTGGTGCTCTGTGAAGGGTTATGCTGCAACACAACAAGACTTCATGGCTGTATGCTTGTCTCAGTCCATGGGTTGCTCTACCAAAGCAGGATCCAGAATAAGTTCCTGGTTTCTACTGTCTTTGTCTCCTTCAGCAATAGCCTTAACATCCGTAAGTACGTGTCTCTCCTGGTGTCCTCCCTTTTTGCTCCTTTGGAACAAAGGAGCATTGCTGTGTAGCTGTCCTGTATGTGACACAGTAGAATATAAATAACAATCCAGTACACTGTTCATATGTGGCAAGCTCCTTAAAGTTACCTCTGGCTGTGGGGGTGATAATCCTTCACATGTACAATTATGTTATATTTATATAAAACATTAATATAAAAGTATTATATAGAAGTATGTATAAAGTGTCTATATATGGATTTTAAATATTTCTATTTACTCAGAGAAATCTGGCAGCTTTCAGGCAAATGATGGTTCAAGTGTTTCCTACCAATAGATTGGCAACAGACACTTCTGGGTGTTCAGGGTGCCAAGTTCTCCAGTGGAGATGAGCCAATCCTTGCACTTTGAAGCCCGAGCCACTAAAACAATTCCAGTGGTACACTTCAGGTCCCCACATCCATCATATACCCTGCCATTACTCACATGTCTAGCCTCATCATCCTCATCAGAACTAAACTGATTTATGTGTCTAGATGATTCTCTTCAATGCATATGATTATCACCTCTGCTTTCGCTATTCTCTTATTCAGGTTGCTGAAGAGCATTATTTACTTTATATGTGTTCAGCAGTCTAACTCAGCCTGACTTTTGGCTATTGTCTGCTCTTCCTTATACTTCACCTTTCAGCATTGTTTTCTCATGTGTCCTTTATTCTCTTCTTTTGTAGACTGCCTGCTTATTTCTCATATCCTTTGAGGTTACTCATCAGATGAGACTACAGCCCTTTTCTGCAAGCATATTTTTTCACCTGGGATTTGATTTCCAAATGGTCCTTGTACTTTGCCTTAAAGAAATCAGTCCTGTGCTTCCTTCACATTCAGACCCTTGGGCTTCTCAGACTCGTTAACCTCACCTGGCTTCCTTCAACTATTCCATTTTACACATTTGAAAGCCAGAACTCTGGTTGCAAATCAACTTCTGCTTATCTTTCCATTCAAGTTCAAGTGGATCAATTCTTCGTCGTTGATCCCAAGCTCTCAAAGAGCAGAAAGTTGTGCACAGACTCCTGCAGCAGAATATCCTCTTTCTCCAATGCCTGCCAAATGCATTTAGCTAGCTGGTGTGCAAATTCAAGCATTGTGCTATCCTTTGGTCATTTCTGTAGGAAAACATCACCTGAAAAACAATTAAAACTTATAAAGATAATATATCAATATTAAATTCCAGCTTTTTAGACAAATTTACAAACTGAATCTTGGTAACTCTCCTGGTTTCGGCTGGGATGGAGTTAATTTTCTTTCTAGTAGCTGGTATAGTGTTATATCTTGGATTCAGTATGAGAAGAATGTTGATAACACACTGATGTTTTTAGCTGTTGCTAAGTAGTGTTTAGACTAAGTCAAGGATTTTTCAGCTTCTCATGCCCAGCCAGCAAGAAGGCTGGAGGGGCACAAGAAGTTGGAAGGGGACACAGCCAGGGCAGCTGACCCCAACTGGCCAACGGGGTATTCCATACCATGTGATGTCATGTCTAGTGTATAAACTGGGGCGAATTGGCCTGAGAGGGATCCCTGCTTGGGAACTAACTGGGCATCGGTCAGCAAGTGGTGAGCAATTGCATTGTGAGTCACTTGTTTTGTATATTCCAATCCTTTTATTATTATTATTATTATTGTCATTTTATTATTGTTGTTATTATCATTATTAGTTTCTTCCCTTCTGTTCTATTAAACTGTTCTTATCTCAACCCATGAGTTTGACCTTTTTCCTTCCGGTTGTCTCCCCCATCCCACTGGGTGGGGGGAGAGTGAATGAGCAGCTCAGTGGTGCTTAGTTGCTGCCTGGGTTAAACCACGGCAATACTAATGTGTTCCCAATATTTACTTGTAGTTTATGACATTTCACAAAAGATGAATCTGCTCGAAATTGTGGGAATGCAGTTCATCATCCAGAAGGTTATGTTTCCTCCTTAGCCCCTTCAAGCCAGCATGGAGTTAGTAACTCTAATCATAATTTACTGGCATTTTCCAAATATTGGTCAACCCCTGCACAATATGTATCTGCTTATACACTGACGGGCAATGAGCAAATCCTAGTTTCTGCCATGTTCACTGGAAACACAACTGACCATATTTTTCAACAGGCCAAAGTATTTAAATGAATGGGACAGTCATAAATCCATGTGAACAAAAGGAGAGATCCAGGCATGCTATTTTTACTGCCTGCTAACCCAATTCCATTAGCTATACCTAAGTACATACTATTGTCTATTTTATACATACCACACTGCAAATTATTTGGGTCTTAATGTAATTTTCTTGAAGACAAGTCCAGTTTTTGAGGGCTGCATGAGTCAATGCTGCAAGATCTGGCCCATTTAGTGTGAAAGAACCTTGGTCGTTCTATTAATTTGTTGAGTTTTGCAATATGGGAATATTTATCCTTTCTTCAGTTTCCTTTGTTTTTCTTAAATGTTTTTTTCTGGTCTGTAAGTCTCTCTTATGTGCTTGTGCACTTGTCCGTGAGTTAGAAAGAATGAAATACTGTGCTTTTGCTACCGGAGCAAGAGATTTATTGATTAACCCTGACAAGTGTTTTGCTGGGTTTTCTCTAACCCTGACTTTACAGAGGAATATAGTTGACTAAAAAGAATTAGTCCAAGAGGAGATTACAGGGAAAAGGTTACAAACTGAAAGACAGAGGATAGCTTTAATACTTATCTCACTGAACAGATGGACATGGAGGAGTTAAAACACTTGTCTTTCAGTTTTCTCACAGATGCCATAACAAAATGCACTATAAATTAAAGAGGAAAGGGACAAAATTTAGCTGGAAGATTGTAGTTGATACTTAATCCCTTGTCACCAAATCACCTTTTAAAAGAAAATAAAATATCTTTCCTAGTGGAAATATTCTAAAAAAAAGAAAGGACAGGGGGTACATTATCAGCCATTCTGTCCCTGATCATTAGCTATAATTACACACAAAGGTGGGACATATACATGTAACGAATTACTTTGGGGTAAGTTACTTCCTCAAATTGAATTTTTATAACTGATTTATCCTATAAGATTGGATCTTGTAAGATCTTTACAACTGCCAGATTTTAAACCATGTCTATTACTTTTTCTAAACAAGAGTTGATGCATATGAAATTAAGTTGTTTTGTCTTCCAGAGTCCTTGGCTTTCTCCTATTTGTATGTTAATGCTCTGGACAGTTGGATCCAGTTGTATTATATCCTGAAATACATTTCTGCATACATCTATTGAATTGACAGCAACAATAACTCATTCCCACAGGTTATAGGTTTAATGTGTTATTCATCTTGTCTTACGTCTGGAAAAGAAGAAGTAAGAAAAAGTTCCCTGACCTTGGGACCTGGATTTTAGAAATAAGATGCCTGTGTTACTTGTCTTATCTGTTGAAAAAGACCTTAAAGGTGAATCTGTTTCTCAGATCTGTAATTGTCTCTGCCTGGACCTATACGCTTTCTGCTGTCTTCAAGAGTCTTTTTTTTTTTCCATGCAAGAGAATATACACTTTCAGTAAATTGTTGGTTTTCTTTTGGGGCTCTTGCTAGGTTAATGCCTTCATTCAAGGAACAGTAATAAAAGCATCAACCCACAGGCACTTACAATTATTTGAATTTCTCACTTCAGATGTGTAACAGTGAGCTGGCTGGGACCTATTACATGTGTAGACCATGTGCACATGTGTTCGGGAATGCTAGTTTTTTTCATTGTGTTAATGAGTGTCCAAGAAGAGATACAGAAAAATGGTTCTGGGCACTTGTCCACATTTAAGTAGAGTACAAAATACCTTGTCACATTTGTCTGAGGAGGATTCTTACAGAACAGATCTTAGGTCTTGTTTATGTATGTTAATTTAGGCTGTTAACATAATCAGACAAAACATAATCAGGTCTCCTTACAAATAGGGACTATAACATCTCTTCCTCACAGTTAAAAGCCCCAAACAACTTTTGTTAGGGTCCTCTTTTTTCCTTTGATTCCTCCATTGATGAGGAATCTCCAGTTAATCTTTGGCCATTCCTTCCCACAGAAGTAGCTGCACGCAATAATATTTTCAAACTGAGAAAGAAAAAGGTTGTTTGCAACCAGTTTTAATGGCCAGCCTATGGGAAAAGATGCAATAGTTATTTGCTTCGTGTCACTGACTGCTTCTTCAGCTTCTGCCTCCCAGAGTGCAAGCCTCTGACAAAGACAACCTGGTCACAGTATCAGTCAATAGAAATGAGAGGGAGTTCTGAAGTTACAAACTTCAGGCAGACCATGACTTCACGCTGTCTAGGGCCTGAACTCATCTGAGCTTCTCACTGAAGACAGCTGGATTTAAGCAGCAGACAGTGATTGTAGTGTGAAATCAATCCTTCTGGACTAAGCAGCAGTGAGCTTTTGAAAATGGCATTTGGCACAGACAAGGTGGAGAAAAAAACATTTCTGAACTACAGAAGGGAATAGTAAAGTGCCCAGCCAAAAATCAGACCTGCCTCATCCCTGCTTAGACCCACTGAAAGGCAGAGTTTAAGTGAGGTTCCATAGGGCACCCATCTAGATGACAGCCACACACTCCAGAGTGACTGAGGGCGTCAGCTGCAACTGGTCACTCTATAAACAGCAGACAAAGGCATTCCTGAGGCTTTTCTTGCATGCTAATTATGTATAGCTGGGGTTTTAAACGAATTGTGATGATATAAAGGCATTTCACTCGCTTTCTATAGGAGTTAATACTATGTTTGATATGGTATAATCATTTGAAAGTCCACAGGTTTACAAAACATAAAACTAAACTCCTCTTTGAACTACAGAGAAGCAAAAAACAATGCTCTAGGAGTGAAAAAAAATCTAGAGTGAATAGCCATCACTTAAAATGGACTCTCACTTTTCCATCCCATAATGAAGCTTCATGTGCTTGGAGCCATGCAAGGTGTACTTGTGGCCAGTTAAAGATTTTGAGTAACTAAAGTATTGCATTGCTGCACTGAAATATCCTAAAGTGATAGGGCAAGGGTGGTGGACAGAAGTCAAATAACAGTTCTTGGGATGGGTCCTACCAAGTTTCAATAAGCTAGTTTTGGCCACCATAAAACCTTCCAGTCCATATTGTCTTCTCTCCATAAAGACCGACTTCCACATAAATTTCTGCTTACAGGACCAGTCATGTCAGAATGACACACATAGACTTGACTGCAAGCACAGCAGTTGTCTTCATCCTTGTTATGCATGCTTGCCACCACGCATCTGTAATACCCTTCAGCCCCACCTTGGAATTTTCTTAATAATAAAATCTACACATCAACTATTTCAGTGTCCCTGGTATTTCTACCACCTTCTTCCTATGAGGTTCCATAACAACCTTCTTCCAACTAAATTTATTCCTTTCCAGTGTTTCCATTCATTGCACTGGGCTAAAACAAAGACCAAACAAGATCTGGTCTTTCTACCCACACCTCTTTCTGGCTGTTAATTGCATGAATATGAAGCCACTAAGCCATTGCTAAGTCTACTCCCTCCAAGAAAATATCCTTGCATTGCATTATGAAATGGGCCCCTTAGGTCTAAGCAGTTATTTACAATTTGTCAATGGTAAGCAACTGAAAGACAGTAAGGTTTGACAGGAGGAGAGTCACAGTGCTTAACAGGCAGTGAAAGAGGTGTTCATTGCAGCTCTTCAGATGTATATTTTGTTGTACTTTGCCTGCTGGCTATCCCATCAATTTGGTCCTTTGTACCTCCTGAAATTATCTTCTTCACATCCACAGCAGTACCTTTAGATGTATCTCTGTAATAAACCCCACCCTGCTCTGTCTATGTATGTGAACTCTCAGGTGTATAATGGTTAAAATATGGTCATCTTCTACTGCATATATTATTTTACATCATACACTAGAGAAAAGAGAGCTGCAGATTACAATGCAAAATAAGGATTCTCTTCTTTTCCATGTGAAGAAACTTTCAGTACATTGAGCAGACAGTCTTAGATGAATAAATGTTAATCACCATCAAAATAGTTTGAATGCAACATGTCTGCAAAGTCTGACTGCTCTGTTCATAAATTCATTTCTTTAGAAGGTTTCTGGTTCTTTGCAGACTGATGCAGCTAGTTCATGTTGATTGGAAATAATTAATTTGGGTATCTGTTTCATAATGGGAATCCTGACTTTTTATAAGAAAACGCTGACATAAGAGTGGGACACAGATGACCTAAATTCACCCTCACCCTATACACAGAGACAAATATCAGTCCATAGCTCATGTTATTATGTAGCAATATCCTCTTCAAAGTACTGAACAATACACCAGGCAGACACCTCAAATATCAAAATTCAGGACACCCACACCAAACACTGCCATCAGATACATGAACTGAAATGACTGATTTGAATTTGGTATAATTTTAAAGGTTTGTCTTAAAAAAAGCACATTTAATACTATCAAAACTTCTTAATGCTAACAAGCTTTTAATACAGAAAAAAAATAATGCTAACAAGTTGCCCAAGGTGAACTGTATATCTTATCTTCAACTGAAGGGAATTCCTAAATTTGCTCACACTGCTAGAGAGCTTTAATTCCCTATTGATTTTGCCTTTAGTTCTACAGGGCAATGCTCAAAGCTGTGTAGTATATTTTACTAAATCTGCCTGTGCACTGAAATAATTGTATGACAGTTTTCACAGCTTTGTAGAAAGCAGGGATAGAAAAGGTTGAAAGATATAATCCAGACAACCTGAAATCAGCATTCATAACACATGCTTGAAAAACAGGGATGGTGTGGGACCAATGGACATGTAGTAATGTCCTGGCACAATGAAGCTGGCACTGTGAAAGTTGTTCCCTTGAAATGAAGAGAAGTTATTGCTGGTGTTCTCCACTTAGGTTTACTGGAACAAATAGACAGACAGTTGGTGAAAACTGCTGTCTTCTTGGATGCAGTACTAGAGCAACTAGATGCAACTTTAAATGTGTGTTATGCACAATTTTGTGGTCCCTTCCGGTGTTCTGAGCTGTGAAGCTCAGCTAGTAACCAACAAAGAAACTATCAGACCTTCCAAATGGATTTAAACCAGTGGAAGAAGCTTGAGCAGATGAAAAATCAAGAGGAATAGTAGAGGTTTAAGGAGCAAAAATACTTAAAACCTCCTCTGGGCTGGTGTCCCTCAAGACAAACTCAGTCTGGCTTTCAGAAAGGATAAGTTCATCTCTTACGTTTTCAAGCATGAGCAATCACTTTTTTAAGCGCGCTAAGTGAGGTAATGCAGAAAGAAAGCAGGCCTCATGAGCATATGGGCAAGATCTTACCCTATTTATGCTCCTACCCAGTTGGCAAATGCCCTCCTGGAAATTTTGGAGTTGATGAAATTGTCCATGTAGAAGCAAACTTCTTGCAGAGCTCGAGGGGGATATTAGTAATAAACACATACTATGGAGTTATAGAAAAGCAATTATATAGGTCATAAGCATTTTGAGTTGTTTCCTATTCTGTTCTGTGTCTCTGATTAATTACTCTAAGTGAGAATACTGCAAAACACTCATTTTCATGCCAGTAGAGCTATAATATGACATTTATTAATATCTGGTTGGGAAGGAAAGAGATAAACTGAAACTTCAGCACCTTGAAATCATATTACTAATGTGTTGTCTTTTCATCTTCAGAATTTCCATTTTCAGACAACGTTCCCACCTTCAAACCCAGACAGTTTTTTCAACCATTCTGAAGAATGAAAGATAAAGATCTAACCTTGTCTTTAAAATGCTCTTTGCATTTATTCAAGGAGAAATGAAGCCCAAAAATGTCCTGGGCAGTTTCAGAAGCTGAATTTTTCACCCGTTCTTTGGAAAGGACCAAATTCCTGAAGAGACCTTTCTATATGAAAACTTTGACCCAGCTCCAGCTCCAAGCCACAGCGTATTTAATTGCTGTCCTGTGACCAGATTGGCATTTGGTAAATGGATCTGACCCTTAACTCCACTAATATAAACTGAAAGCTTGCTTTGCCCTTACAGATTCCTTCCTGAAGAAGGTTTAAGTCACATTCTCCTAATTTTTTCTAGCCACTCTGAGCCAAGGGAAACATTTGAGGCCTGGCTGATATAGCTTACCCTATTTTTACACTGAAATAACTTCCAGGGATTCAGTAAGCTACATGAGAGCTGGAACCAATCTTTGATCTTGCAGCTTTCCCCAGGGGAGCTGATGTTTCTCTGAAAGAAGTCACAAAATCAAGCTGTCAAGTTTACCAGTGATGCCATGAAAGCTGAAGGTGTGCTCCAGATAATGAGTCAGACCCACTAATTGATTTGAACATTGAAGTGTTCATTTAGTAGAGATCAACCCATTCTCAACCTTGAGACAGATCCCAAGGTGGGAAGCAAGCCAGAAAAAATTAAATTACTTTGACAATAGTTTGCTTATTAACTACAGAGGACCGTTGTCTAGCACTGTGTCATCAAACACCTATCTGTGTGTGTACACACATAAGTACTTACTTAATCATAAATAGCCATTCCTGCAAATGGTTTGCTGTAAGTAGGATCAAGTGTACAGCTTCCCAGAAAGCTGAAGTTGAGGGTCTTTTTTTAAAATAAAGGCATTCATATGCCTCCATTGTGTCAAACTCTACCTGTAATCCACTTTCAGCAAATCCAGCGTGCAGCTTATGGGTGCCACAATTAGAATTTTACTCTGCTTTATCAACAGTAGCCAATGCAAACTAGAGTTGCACTCTTACATTTAAATCCCCTCCCTTCTTGACTATCTGCTGACCTTCACAGCATGGAAACACCCCCTTTTGATTGCTGAAGAATGAACAATTCATAACATAGAGGATCAGTGTACTTATCTTGGTAAAAAATAGCAGTTGTGGATACAGGAACAGGGCTTATTTCCTAAGTCTTCATTATACTTGAAGTCCCATGGTTTCCAACTGCACCTCAGTAAACTCACCTCAACAAGCTTGTTGACTGAAGCCAACTCATGTATCATGTCACAGCAAAGACATACTTCAAAGACATTTTCCTTTGAAGGTCATGGTAAGAGTCAAAGAAAACCGAATCCATCATCAAATAACTTTAGAGAACTTTTTCTTAAAAAAAAACAACTCTTACTTGCTATAAATTATTTAAGAGAAATCCTGCTGATTTTTTTCTCTTTTCATTTCTTTTTCTCTACTTTGAGAGTATTTAATTCAACAGCTCCCTGTCTGTTTGATAGACCCTGCGAATGCAGCTTGTCTTCCTTAAAATGTGGGAGAAGAGCCCTTACTGCATTGCTCCATAGCAGACCCCCATCCTCACAAGCTGGTTACAGCCCAGACAGAACATACTGCTGAATATACATAATTTCATGACACTGAGGAACAAAAGCAAAGAATATGAACAATTTCTTTTCCCTCCAAAAAAGAGCTATGGTTGAAACAAAGCAATTTTAGTGGGGGGTGGAAAGGAGACCGAACCCAAATTCCATGTGAAGAAAATAGCTTTGTGCTATTTGTACTTAAACTCATTTTTCAAAAGCTTTGAGGAAAACTTCTAGGAGCAACTTCATATTCAGAACCAGAAGTCATGTTAGATGATACTGGATGTTTTTGAAACAAGAATGTTCTGACTAATTCCAAAAGCTTATTCTCACCAGGGCTGATTGAAAAAAATGGTATTTCTGATGGAACTATTTTCATTAAAATGATGCTTGCTGAAATAAAAATGTTTATTAGGCATATGGCTAGGAATGTTAAAATTATAATTTGATTTCATTATGACTCAGTTCTCATATGATCTTGTAACATTATTTTTGCATGTGATATTTTTCTGATTGTAATAGATTGAGAATCTAGGATTGGAGTCTATCTGAACCAAACCTTCTTACTATTTAAAACTTGAGGATGTTTACATTAGTTATTTCAAGCTCTACAAATTGGCATGTTTTTACATCCTCATTTTGCCATAAAACTTCTGAGCAACTTTTGAAAGACTAGTTCATGCTCTGAGATCTTTGAAGAGATTACCAGTTGTGTTCCCCTGTGTGAGGAAAGACCACAGGGTTTAACTATAGTGCTACTAACCGACATAGACTCTGCTATGACACTGCAAGTCCTTATTGCTACCAAAGTTCACTTCAACAAAGCAATGATAGTGTCAAACTTGCATTTTGTTTTCTCTGTTTAAATATTGAAGATATTTGAGGTGCTCTGTAATTCAATACTGTCACCACAGATAAATTCAGAAACCTAGTTTTAAAGTTACAATTGGCTTTGTGTAAAGCAAACATGCATAGTATGACTGATGTCCTTCTAGCAAATGAAAGTGCTCTGATTTCAAGTCCAGTTGAAATTGCAGATCTGATACTGTTGCAGAGGAGATAAAGATTTCTGAGTCCAAAAATTAGTGTTGTATATTATCACATTATAACACATTCCAATTCTTGCACATGGATTTTGATTATGAAGTTCTGCTCCTGATAGCTTAGGTAGTTTCCATCCTGTTAGACATTTCTGACTTGTTCATGGGAAGAAAAGTTAATTACAAAAATGTGGCCATTTTTCTGATAAAATAAAAAATACATTCATTCCTAACTATCAAGGCTATTCAACGTGACTTAGGCACTTAGCTACCTGAATGGGAGCTTTGTGTGATCTAATTAGGTTCCTTGACTATGTTATTGGTAATGAAGAATGATTCCAAGTGTCAATAGTGTTTACACCATGTCACGGTTTAAGCCCAGCCAGCAACAAAGCACCACAAAGGTGCTCGCTCACTCCTCCCTCCTCGGTGGGATGGGGAGGAGAAAATATAAAGAAATACTTGTGGGTCAACATAAGGACAGTGAGGGATCATTCACCAATTATGGTCATGGGCAAAAAACAGACTCAACTTGGGGAAAAAAACAAAATCAATTGAATTTACTAC